>NW_026652280.1:93253823-93673710 GCF_009828535.3 Hylobates moloch
CCGAGATCACACCACTGCACTCCAGCCTGGCAACAGAGTGAGACTCCATCTCAAAAAATAATAATAATAAAATAAAAATAAATAAATAAAAGAACACAGGCCAAGAGACTGTAGTCCTGGGTGGACAGCAGGGCTGTTGTGGCTTTCTGAGACATTTTGGGCATGAATAATGCTCGGACTGTAGGGTGGACACAAAAAGGGAAGTGGGGAGAGGTCCCCAGAGACAGGGAAAGGTCAGCTACCCTGCACAGCCAAAATCTGAAGAGGCCTTACCCACCTCTCCCTGCAGCAGAGAGGCAAAGGTCGCTTCTGGTTCAGGAAACCTGCAGGGGCCCCGGGCCCACGGGAACAGGGTTGGTTTGGACATGAGGACAGAACTCTGGGGTAGTGCACCCCGCAGCTACCCTGCATCCCCAGCGCTTCCCAGTCCTCGCTCTGCTCTACACCCTGGCGGAATGCTGCTGACAGGATGTGGACAGAGCTGAGAGCCTGAGATTTGGGACAGACCTTGACTTCATTTGAAGTTCCCAAAACAGGTCTTCCTGGAGGGGCTCCTTCAACCCTGGGACCTCCCTGCCCCCATGATCAGTACACATGACTTCATCTGTCCTATGTGGGGCAGAGGAGGAGAATTCAGTGTCACCTGCCAGTCTCCCTGATCCAGGGGATCCTATGGTCAAGAGCCCATCAGCCTGCGTTCTGGTCCCAGATCTGCTAGCTGTGTGCTTTTTGTTTTGTTTTGTTTTTTTGATACAGAGTCTCACTGTGTCGCCCAGGCTGGAGTGCAGTGCAACAATCTTGGCTCACTGCAGCCTTCGCTTCCTAGGTTCAAGCGATTCTCATGCCTTATCCACTGGAGTAGCTGGGATTACAGGCGCATGACATCGCTCCCAGCTATTTTTTTTTTTTTTTTTGAGATGGAGTTTCGCTCTTATTGCCCAGGCTGGAGTGCAATGGCGTGATCTCGGCTCACCGCAACCTCCACCTCCCGGGTTCAAGCAGTTCTCCTGCCACAGCCTCCCAAGTAACTGGAATTACAGGCATGTGCCACCACACCCGGCTAATTTTGTACTTTTAGTAGAGATGGGGTTTCACCATGTTGGTCAGGCTGGTTTTGAACTCCTAACCACAGGTGGTCCGCCCTCCTCGGCCTCCCAAAGTTTGGGATTACAGGTGAGCCAGTGCACCCGGCCTAGCTGTGTGCCTTTGCAAGTTATCTAACCTCTCTGAGCCTCCACCATCTTCCTCTCAGTAAATGGGCTGATCATAATGGTACCCACCTGATGAAATTGTGAGGCCCAAATAAGTTTCTGCAAAGCACTCACACAGTGCCTGGCACACAGGAAACCACCAACTTCTCTATCCGGTATGTGTTATGCCATTCATCCCAATAATAGCCCAACTGCACGCACCTTGTACCCTGTATGGTCCCCATCAGAGCAAATCATCCTGCTGCGACAGATTACAACATTCTGGTAACTTCTCAGACTCTTCCCTTGAAACTCCCTGTGCCAGGCACTCTTACTGCTCTGCTGTTGTTTTAGAGCACATGGGTGCTCTAAAAATATTCATGTTGAAAGAACTCTTGTTTGACAGACCATGAAGCTGTGGGTGGAGGGTTTCAGGGACATATACATGGTTCCCAGCAATGGGCAGGGGGCATTCAATATGCAGAGTCTAGCCCATGCTACTATGTCTTTTTTTTTCTTTTCCTTTTTTTTAAGACAGAGTCTCACTCTGTTACCCAGGCTGGAGTGCAGTGGTGCGATCTCGGCTCACTGCAACCTCCACCTCTCGGGTTCAAGCGATTCTCCTGCCTCAGCCTCCTGAGTAGCTGGGACTACAGGCACATGCCACCACACTCAGCTAATTTTTTGTATTTTTAGTAGAGACGGGGTTTCACCATGTTAGCCAGGAAGGTCTCGATCTCTTGATCTTGTGATCCGCCCGCCTTGGCCTCCCAAAGTGCTGGGGTTACAGGCGTGAGCCACCATGCCCAGCTGCTACTATGTCTTATCTGCAATGTTTGAGTACCTTCTGTACGTCAGGTCTTGGGCTGAGCACTGGGGAGACACACACACAAAAAACAAGGAAACTCTCAGCTTTGTCTTTGAGGCGCTCAATTTTGCAGGGAGGATAAATTCACAAATGTCTGGAATACACCAGGCATTCTACACACGGGACTCAGCTCAGCTCTTTGGGTCAGCCCTGTGGTCCTATGTCCTGGCACATGGTGCTCAAGAAATATTCATTAAATCAGGTAGGGTGCGGTGGTTCAAGCCCGTAGCCAGCACTTTGGGAGGCCGAGGCAGGCAGATCACGAAGTCAGGAGTTCGAGACCAAACTGGCCAACATGGTGAAACCCCCCTCTCTACTAAAAATACAAAAATTAGCCAGGCATGGTGGCGGGCACCTGTAGTCCCAGCTACTTGGGAGGCTGAGGCAGGAGAATTGCTCAAACCTGAGAGGTGGAGGTTGCAGTGAACTGAGATTGCACGACTGTACTCCAACCTGGACTACAGAGCGAGACTCTGTCTCAAAAAAAAAAAAAAAATAGAGATGGGGTCTCACTCTGTTGCCTAGGCTGGTCAGAACTCCTGGGCTCAAGTGATCTTCCCATCTCAGCCTCCCAAAGTGTTGGGATTATAGGCATGAGCCACCATATCCAGCCTGCATCCTCACCTTTAAAAAGGGCATGATAGGCCAGGCAAGTGGTTCATGCCTATAATCTCAGCACTTTGGGAGGCCGAGGCAGGCGGATCACGAGGTCAGGAGTTTGAGACCAGCCTGGCCAACAAGGTGAAACCGTCTCTACTAAAAATACAAAAATTAGCCAGGCGTGGTGGTGCACGCCTGTAATCCCAGCTACTTGGGAGGCTGAGGCATGAGAATCGCTTGAACCCGGGAGGCAGGGGTTGCAGTGAGCCAATATCGTGCCACTGCACTCCAGTCTAGGCAACAGAGCGAGACTCTGTCTTGAAAAAATAAATAAATAATTCTTTTTTTTAAAAAGGGAATGATAATTACTATCTTGCTCAAAAGGCTACTATGGAGATGAAATGAAATCGTGACTGCCAGGCTCCAGGCACAGGGTGCAGCTGAGGAAAAGACTTGGTGAATGGATGCTGGTACTGGTCTGTGAGCCTTTTTTTGTCCCCATTCACCTGGAGTGTCCCTTTTTTTCCCCTGAGCCCCCCAAGCCTAGCTCACTCCTGCTTAGCTTGGTCTTTGCCTTCTCCACAAAGCTGCCCTGCTCCCCAGGGTGGGGAAGTACATGGAGATCTCAGGGCACTGCTAGAGCACAGATGCATGCCCCACACCTAGTTAGTTCTGTACCAGACCTTCCATTCCATGCGGAGGATCTGTAGCCATCTCAACCACAGCCATATCCCTACACCTGCCACAAGGTCAGGCACACAATAAACGCTGAGTGAATAAAGGAAATAAGCTAGTGGATGGATGGATGGATGGATGGATGGATGGATGGATGGACGGACAGACAGGTACCAGGCTGAGGGACAGCGTTCATCCTGCAGGCTGTGAGTAGCACCAGGGTGTGGGGCATCCACAAGTGTGTGGCCTCGATCGAGCCTGACAGTTCAGGCCTGAGGAATCTACATCCTGTCCCTGCCCTGGGTGGGGTGTTTGCTCTGCTCTTATTTCCACAAAACAATTAACTGCAAACACCCTCAATCCAGGGAGACAATTCTAGAGAGTCAAACGGCCCTTCCCTCCCTGACCAGGAAAGGGCGACGGGGTCTTTGCCACCCGTATGTGGTTGGCTTCAGGATCCTGGAAACGGCATTCCCAAAAGCTCACAGTCTCATTTTTTAGTTTTTCTTTTATATGTAACAAAACATGATACTCACAAGCCTTCCACTTTTATCTCAGTGATTTACAGTTTCCTGCGGCCTCTCCTGAAAGATAACTTCCACCTAATTGAAATGATTATGTACTCTGCACTCGATTTTATTGTCATTTGACATCTTACTTTTTCATGAGACCAGAAGCTACTTTTCTGTGTCACTACTCCTAGCTGTGCCCAAGCCCTTGCTATACAGAATGTCATTTACTGACCCATCCCCTCATAGTCAGACATCTGAAACTGGGGTGCTTACTGAGTCTCTTAATTCAAGCAGCCCCGTGGTTGGGTGCAGAACAGCATGGCCAGGGTACCGCCCTTGTGTAAAAAAGGTGGACCAAGGTACACATATTTGCCTGTCTGTGCATAAAATACCTCTGGAATGATTCACAAGAAAATGGTAACATTGCTACTTTTGGGGACAGAGATAGGAGGACTTAACACCATGTATGCCTTGGTATCTTTTGCATTTTACCACTACGATAGGTTTTCTTTTTTTTCCTTTTCTTTTTCTTTTTTTTTTTTTTTTTTTTTTTTGAGACAGAGTCTCACTCTGTCACCAGGCACGATCTCGGCTCACTGCAAACACTGCCTCCCAGGTTCAAGCGATTCTCCTGCCTCAGCTTCCCAAGTAGCCGGGATTACAGGTACACGCCACCACGTCCAGCTAATTTTTGTATTTTTAGTAGTGACGGGGTTTCACCATGTTGGCCAGATGGTCTCGATCTCTTGACCTTGTGATCTGCCCGCCTCTGCCTCCCAAAGTGCTAGGATTACAGGCATGAGCCACCGCGCCTGGCCAGGTTTTCTTTTTTAAAGGTAATTAACATTTTAAAAATCAAGATTTCCTCCTGGAGGTGAAGCCTAATTCCTGTCCTTCCTTACTTGAGGGTAGGCTAGACTTATTGACTTGCTTCCGAAGATTAGAGTATGGAAAGTGAAAAATAGTGGCTTTCCAGCAGAGAAGCCCAAGGGACACCTCCTTAACCATGGGATAAGGTGAGCCTCACCAGTGGTACCCTGTGATGTGGCAGACCCCCTCTCAGGATGTGATGAAAGGGACACTTCATCTCTGTGCTGTTATTTCTGCCAGGTGTGGTGTCTCACACCTGTAATACCAGCTACTTAGGAGGCTCAGGCAGGAGGACTGCTTGAGCCCAGGACATTGAGGCTGCAGTGCACTATGATCATGTCTGTCAATAGCCACTGCACTCCAGCCTGGGCAACATAGCAAGACTCCATCTCTAAAAAACGAAAATATTCCATGCAGGGAACCACATGGCATTTGATGTCATGTCTCCCCTCCACTCTTTGGCAATTTCTCATTGTTTTTCTTTTTTAAAACAAAATTTTGCCCGGGTGCGGTGGCTAACACCTGTAATCCCAGCACTTTGGGAAGCCAAGGTGGGCAGATCACAAGTTCAGGGGTTTGAGACCAGCCTGGCCAACATGGTGAAACCCTGTCTCTACTAAAAATACAAAAATTAGCCGGGCATGGTGGTGGGCACCTGTAGTCCCAGCTACTCGGGAGGCTGAGGCAGGAGAATTGCTTGAATCTGGGCGGCAGAGGTTGCAGTGAACCTCGACTGTGCCATTGGCCTGGGCAACAGAGCAAGACTCTGGCTCAAAAAAAATTTTTTTTTGGCTGGGTGTGGTGGCTTATGCCTGTAATCCCAGCACTTTGGGAGGTCGAGGTAGGTGGATTACCTGAGGTCAGGAGTTTGAGACCAGCTTGGCCAACATGGTGAAACCCTGTCTCTACTAAAACGAAAAAAAAAAAAGAAAATTAGGCTGGGCATAGTGGCTCATGCCTGTAATCCCAGCACTTTGGGAGGCTGAGGAGGGTGGATCATGAGGTCAGCCAGCCTGACCAACATGGCAAAATCCTATCTCTACTAAAAATAAAAAAATTAGCTAGGTGTGGTGGTGTGCACCTATATTCCCAGCTACTCAGGAGGGTGAGGCAGGAGAATCACTTGAACCTGGGAGGAGGAGGTTGCAGTGAGCCAAGATCTCACCACTGCACTCCAGCCTGGATGACAGAGTGAGACTCCATCTAAAAAAAAAAAAAAAAATTAGCTGGGCGTGGTGGCATGCACTTGTAATCCCATCTACTCAAGAGGCTGAGGCAGGAGAATTGCTTGAACCCAGGAGGTGGAGTTTGCAGTGAGCCAAGATGGCGCCATTGCACTCCAGCCTGGGCGACAAGAGCAAAACTCCATCTCAAAAACAAAACAAAACAAACAAAACAAAACAAAAAAACAAAAAAAATTCTTTGAGACAGGGTCTCACTCTTTTGTCCAGGCTGGAATGCACTGGGATGATCACAGCTCACTGCAGCCTCAAACTCCTGGGCTTGAGTGATCCTCCCACTTCAGCCTCCTAAGTAGCTAGGATTACAGGTGCCCATCAGCACGCCCAGCAATTTTTTTTTTTTTTTTTTTTTGAAACAGGATCTTGCTTTGTTGCCCAGGTGGGACTTCAGTTCCTGATTTGAAGTGATCCTCTTGCCTTGGCCTCCCAAAGTGTTGGGATTCCAGGCATGAGCCACCACACCAGGCCTCTCCTTGTTTCATGACTTTGATAGTATTGAGAATTGGCCTGGTATCCTGTAGAATGTTCCCTACACTGGGTTCATCTGCTGGATCTAATTTTCTCATAAATAGGCCTGGCTAATAGCTTTCTTTCTTTTTTTTTTTTTTTTGAGACAGGGTTTTGCTCTGTCACCCAGGCCGATGTGCAGTGGCATGAACACAGCTCACTGCAGCCTTGACCTCCCACCTCAGCCTCCCGAGTAGCTGGGACTACAGGCATGTTTTCATTTTGGTAGAGACAGTCTCGCCATTTTGCCCAGGCTGGTCTCAAACTCCTGGGCTCAAGCGATCCTCCCATCTCGACCTCCCAAAGTGCTGGGATTATAGGCATGACCCACCACGCCCGACCCAGCCTTACCTTTATGATCCCTTTATGGTTTCTCTTATAAATTACCCATGTGTCCTCTAGGAAGATGACATCAATATGTGTAGCTACCAGCAATGTACCTCCCTGCCTGATTTTTTGTGGCCTCAGACTAACTTCCTTCCAGGCATGGGCCTATTTGCTGCTGGATTCGACTGCAAAGCCCCATTCCTCTTCCTCACCCTCACCCCCAATCTGGTTTTCTGGCTCCACTCAGTCCTTGCTAAATCAGCATGACCATCTTTTATTGTATTTATTGAACAGCCGTTTCTCACGTTGAAATGGCTCCACCCAACCCTAGACGAACACCAGACCCACATGAGACCTCTATCAGCAGAACTGCTGGTGAAAATGTGAGGAATGTCTCTGTCCTCCCCTGACTCATCAGACCTCAGGATGACCTTCCTTCCTGTGAGTTATCTGCATTGACTTTTGCATCATCTGAGTGTTGGCTTTGGATGATGTCTGGGTGCTTTCTGCAGTGGAAATGGCTGCGGGCTGAGGACGTCTGGAGGCCAGAGCTGGTACCACCTATGCTACTAGCCAGCAAGGTGTCAGCTCAGGGAGGGAATTTCTTTTTCTTTTCTTTTTTTTTTTATTGAGCCGGAGTCTCGCCCTGTCGCCCAGACTAGAGTGGAGTGGCGTGATCTTGGCTCACTGCAACCTCTGCCTTCTAGGTTCAAGCATATTCTCCCGTCTCAGTCTCCCAAGTAGCTGGGATTACAGGCGCCTGCCACCATGCCCGGCTAATTTTTGTATTTTTTTTAGTAGAGACAGGGTTTCACCATGTTAGCCAGGCTGGTCTCGAACTCCTGACTTCAGTTGACCCACCCGCCTCAGCCTCCCAAAGTGCTGGGATTACAGGTGTGAGCCACCACGCCCGGCTGGGAATTTCTTTTCTTTTCCTTTTTAAAATAGAGACAAGGTCTTGCTCTGTTGTCCAGGCTGGAGTGCAGTGGTGCAATCATAACTCACTGCAGCCTTGAACTCCTGGGCTCTAGTGATTCTCCTGCCTCGGCTTCCCAAAGCACTGGGATTACAGGCATGAGCCACCACACCTGGCCCAGGTGGAAGTTTCTAAATCTCAGTTTGGCCAGCTGTAAAATGGGATGATAACTTCTCCCTCATAAAGAACAGCTGAAAGTACTTTGCGAAAGGTACAATCACTTCAACTATGAGACCTCAAACCTTCTACTGAGGGCCTAAGGGCAAGATGAAAAGCGAAGGGGTGAGTGTGGGGTGAGGGTAGTCCAGAGCAGCCCTTCTCAAAATATGCTTTTTTGGAAGTGGAGTTGGGGGAGGGGGTGGGATCTCAGACCTTAGCTTTAAAATTCATGAAAACTTTACATTCTATGTGCTAAGGGCAAGGTCAGCTTTAGGGCTTGTGACCCATGCTCAGCTGTCGCCGAAATTCTTAAAAAAAAATTTTTTTTTTTTTGAGACAAGGTCTGGCTCTGTTGCCCTGGCTGGAGTGCAGTGGTGTGATCACAGCTCACTGCAGCATTGACAGCCCAGGCTCAAGCAATCCTCCCACCCCCTGCCTCCCAAGGAGCTGGGACCACCAGCAGTACCACCAGGCCCGGCTAGTTTGTTTGTTTGTTTCTTTCTTTGTTTGTTTGAGACAGAGTCTTACTCTGTCGCCCAGGCTGGAGTGCAGTGGCATGATCTCGGCTCACTGCAACCTCTGCCTCCCCAGTTCAAGCAATTCTCCTGCCTCACCCTCCCGAATAGCTGGGATTACAGACGCCCACCACCATGCCCAGCTAACCTTTGTATTTTTAGTAGAGACAGGGTTTCATCATGTTAGCCAGGCTGGTCTTGAACTCCTGACCTCAGGCAATCCGCCTGCCTCAGCCTCCTGGAGTGCTGGGATTATAGGTGTGAGTCACCGAGCCCAGCCTAATATTTTTATTATTTGTAGAGATGAGGTCTCACTCTATTGCCCAGGCTGATCTCTAACTCCTGGTCTCAAGCAATCCTCCTGTTTCGGCCTCCTAAAATGCTGGGATTACAGGTGTGAGCCACCATGCCCAGCTGAAATTCTTTGTAATTTCTGAAAAAGGGCCTCACATTTTCATTCTGCACCAGGCAGGTCCTGCTAATGGTACTTAGTTTAAGAATGTGAGGGCTGTGGGCCACAGACTGGGATTCATCTGGAGAGGCAGAGAGGAGGCTGTGATTTGGGAGGAGGGCTGAAGCTGGGGCCCCAGGGAAAAAAGTCCCTGGGATGGGAGGTGGGCTTTTCAGGAAGTCTTGCTAAACTGGGAAGGAACCTTGCCTTTTAAATTCCTAAGAAACCTTCAGTGAAACTTCCGTTTCTGAGGTGGGGGTGGATGTGGTTTTAGAGGGACAGTGAGTCTGTGTCGGGACTGAGTCCCACTCCATACCTGCAAGGGGAGGAAGGACAGGAACATGTACTGGGTGTGCCTGGATGCCTGCCACAAGCTGGGCATATTTGCTATGAGAAGAAAATAAACCAATAAAATAGGGTAAAGGCCTCCTCTGACTCCCCTTGTTGCTGGCTCGAGGCTGAATCTGAGCAGAGGGACCTGTTATTTCCTTGGTGTGGAGGAGTCCTGATGAGGGAAAGGGAGTCAGGCTGGTGGGACCGGGGAAAGCAAAAGCAGAAGCAGATGAACTACAAGTCTGCCTTTCTTCATGGTCCAGGACACAGCCCTCCTGCGCAAGTAACTCACCATCTTCCTGTGCCCAGCTATCACCAGACACCTGCAGGTGAGCTCGCTGCAAGCTTGGCGTCGTGGTGCTGTGCACAGCCCTCTTCAGCCCACAGTGTCGGCACCGTCCTATAAAATCTCCAGCCAGGCTTTGTTTCTTTGCAGTCGGCATCTCTCATGCAGGCTGCCCTCTGCCTCCTTGCAACATATTTTTCTACTTTCTCCAATAAATCTGCCTTTCTCTGCCTACGACTGTCTTGGTAAATTATTTTACCCCCACGCCACTGGCCCAGAGAGCCATCACTCCCCTTTGACATTTGGGCCTCCAAACTCTGGGATTTTGAGGGGGCAGGGACAATAGCTTCTAGTTGAGAGCTTATTCTGTGGGTCCCTGAGGAAGGGAAATGAGGCTAACAGGAAAAGGAGGTGCTCAGCTCCTGGCCTGGGCCTCAGCCCTGCTTTATGCCTCAATTCCACTTGGAAGCTGGCCAGCTGCCCTCCCTGCCCCTGACTTTACCCCAGACACTGCCTCTAAGTGGGGCCCCACCCAGCCCTACTTCCACACCTTTGTCCCCACCTGAAAACACACCCCTCCCAATGCACTAATCCAAGTCCCACCTCCTCTTCAAGGTCCAAGGCTAGACCATGTCCTCCCTGGGTCGTTCCAGCTTCACTCCTCTGAACACCTACAACACAACTGACATGGCACAGTCAGTGTCTTGTGGGCCACTGCCTCAGGGTCTTATTGTTTTATGAGGGTCTATGTATTAAGCTCAGAGCTGTTCCTTAAGTGCCATATATAATAGTAAATGGCTACAAGTGTGGGCCCTCGAGTCAGAGACCTGAGTTCAAATCCTGACTGCACTGGTGTGATCTCGAGCACCTTACCCAGCGTTCCTGAGCCTCAGCTGCTCCACCTATAGGGTAAGGATGGTGTCTTGGGTTTGTTGAGATAATTTATTTTTTATTTTTATTTATTTTTGAGACAGAGTCTTGCTCTGTCACCCAGGCTGGAGCACAGTGGCACGATCTCAGCTCACTCCAACCTCTGCCTCCCAGGTTCAAGTGATTCTCCTGCCTCAGCTCCCTGAATAGCAGGGATTACAGGTGTGTGCCACCATACCTGGCTGATTTTTATGTTTTTAGTAGAGACAAGATTTCACCATGTTGGCCAGGCTGGTCTCGAACTCCTGTCCTCAAGTGGTCCTCAACCTCCCAAAGTGCTGGGATTACAGGCGTGAGCCACCGTGCCTGTTGGGATAATGTATAAAGTGAGAGGATAACCAACAGTGGCTGCTGATATTATTGCTGTTGTTATTGTTATGACTGGGAATGGAGGAAGAAGACTCTGGATAGACACAAATAATACAGATGGTTGGAGCCGACGCACACGTAGGACTTACCGTGTTCCAGGCACTGCTCTGAGTGTTTTACATAGAAGTCATTTAATCTTCATGATATCCCTGTGAAGCTGGCATTACTGTTTCCTCCACTGTGGAGAGGAGGAAGCTGAGATACACGGAAGGTTATTAAGTGACTTGCCCAACATCATGCAATCTATAGCATAGCTGGTATCTGAACCCACGCAGTCTGGCCCCAAAGCTTGTACCTTGCCCACTAGCTACGTGAGCCCTCGGCCCCCACTACGCTGCCGCCTCCCTTGAGAGCCTCTGCTGTGGCACTACTAGTTTCAATGGAGCTGGTGATAGGTGCCCTTCTACCTAAAGAAAAATGCCCTATTTATTTATTTAGAGACTGAGTATTGCTCTGTCACCCAGGCTGAAGTGCAGTGGCACGATCTCGGCTCACTGCAACCTCCACCTCCTGGGTTCAAGCGATTCTTGTGCCTCAGCTTCCCAAGTAGCTGGGATTACGGGTGTCCACTACCATGCCCAGCTAATTTTTTGTTTGTTTGTTTTTTGAGACAGAGTCTCGCTCTGTCACCCAGGCTGGAGTGCAGTGGCGCAATCTCGGCTCACTGCAACCTCTGTCTCCCAGGTTCAAGCGATTCTCCTGCCTCAGCCTCCTAAGTAGCTGGGATTACAAGTGCCCGCCACCACCCCTGGCTAATTTTTTCTTTGTATTTTTAGTAGAGATGGTGTTTCACCATGTTGGCCAGCCTGGTTTTGAACTTCCGACCTCAAGTGATCCGCCTGCCTCGCCCTCTCAAAGTGCTGGGATTACAGGCGTGAGCCACCTCACTGGCCCCCTTTGCCTTTAAATGCTCTTGCTTTCCAGGTAGCTAATATTTACTGAACAAAAACCATGCCCCCAGGAATAATGCATAGGGTAAAAGTACCTCATTTAATCCTCAAAACAGCCCTATGAGTTAGGTGACATTGTTATCCCCATTTCACAGGAAAGGACTGTGCTCAGTGTGACACAGTAGGAAACAGCAGTGCAGGGACTTGAGCCTAGGTTTTCACCATTTTCCTTCCCAAATGGAGACAGACAGGGGTCCCTTCCTACAGTGTGTTCCTGGGGCCAATTCCATTCTTACCCTGCCTGGAAGCCAGCCCACAAATCACAGCAGCAGGCTTCAGGAGGCTGGACCTGGGGATGGCTCGCCAGGCCCCTGCTCCCCCGTCCGAGAATGTGATGAGGTCAGAGTGAACCAGCCCCTCACCCCATCTTCTAACCCATCCCCCTCATCCCACCCTGGGCAGGAAGAGGCAAGCTCTAGCCTCTGGGCTTCCGGAAAGCCTGGCTTTCCTGGAAGGCAGGATGAGGAGGGAGCTGCCTAACTTTCCAGTGAATAGCTGGGGGTGAGTCAGCCTCTGACCTGGTTGGGGTGCAGTCCTGCCCCGAGTCAGGGGGCTGAACAAGATGACTTCATGGCCTCCTCCTCTCCGGGCCTGGCCACCTCAGCAGCCTGAGACCTGAGAGACGTGGGGGGTGGCTTTAGCCATGATGGTGGGGGCATCCCATCAATTTTAGGGGGCCAATCCCTCTCTAACTTTAGGGATGTTTTAGATTTTGCATGACAATTCTGCTCATTCCCACCCCTGCTCCAAATCACCCGAGTAGATATTGGGCTCTACAGACAACTTTGTTAGATTGGCTGTGTTCGTTTGTTTGTTTTTGAGAGGGAGTCTTCCTCTGTCACCCAGGCTGGAGTGCAGTGGCACGAGCTCAGCTCACTGCCACCTCCACCTCCCAGGTTCAAGCGATTCTCCTGCCTCAGCCTCCTGAGTAGCTGGGATTACAAGCGCCTGTCACCATGCCTGGCTAATTTTTGTATTTTTAGTAGAGAGGGGGATTCACCATGTTGGCCAAGCTGGTCTGAAACTCCTGACCTCAGGTGATCGGCCCACCTTGGCCTCCCAAAGTGCTGGGATTATAGGCATGAGCCACCAAGCCCGGCCCTGAGTTGCTGTTTTGATTTATAAAGATCAAAGAAAGTCCGGAGATGGGCAGTGGTGATGGTTGCACAATAATACGAATGCCACTGAATTGTAACATTGAAAAAGGGTTAAAATGATAAACTTTATATTATGGATATTTTATCACAATAAAAAATCAAAAAAGAAAATAAATTATTATTAAAAATTTACCATACACACAATAATAGAAAAAATGATTCAATTAATTCACATATACCCATAAACCCAATTCAACCATCAACAAGATTTGCTATATTTACTTCATTTATCCTTCTTTTTTCTCTCTTCTTTATTGTGTGTGCGTGTGTGTGTGTGTGTGAAATATTTTAAAGCAAATCCTAGACATTATGTTATTTTACCCTTACATCAGCATTCAGCTCTTTAAATGTGAATATCTCCATATGTAATGTTTTAGGGAAAATGCTTAAATTGTGTTTTTACTCTGCTCTCACAGCAACACAACAATCAACACAGAAGACTTCTGTAATCCCAAAATATGAGAATATTTCTTCCCACCAGTAAGCAAGCAAGCAGTTCGGCAGCGGACATGAGCTGGGTGTCCTCAATTCTGACACCATCTACCTGGAGATAGCATCAGATTCCAAAGGTTGAGGGCTCGGTCCTCAAGACTGGCCCCGTTTCGGACACCAGTCACAAGTCCAGGCCTCTGGAACCTCTGACTGAGCAGCTTCAAGTTGGGGTTCCCACAACCCCTTCTTTGGGTTCAGTTAATTTGCTGGAGCTCACAGAACTCAGGGAAACACTTTTACTGGTTTACTATAAAGGATATTACAAAGGGTCCAGATGAAGAGCACGTAGGGCCAGCTACCGGGGAAGGGGCATGGAGCTCCATGCCCTGCCTGGGGCACCCTCCAGGACCCTCCCAATGTTCAGCTGTCCAGAAGCTCTCCAAACCCAGTCCTCTTGGGCTTTTTTTTTTTTTTTTTTTGAGACAGAGTCTTGCTCTGTTGCCAGGCTGGAGTGCAGAGTGGCACGATCTCGGCTCACTGCAACCTCTGCCTCCCGGGTTCAAGCGATTCCCCTACCTCAGCCTCCTGATAAGCTGGGACTACAAGCACGCGCCACCACGCCCAGCTAATTTTTTGTATTTTAGCAGAGACGGGGTTTCACCACGTTGGCCAGGATGGTCTTGATCTCCTGACCTCGTGATCTGCCTGCGTCAGCCTCCCAAAGTGCTGGGATTACAGGCGTGAGCCACCACACCCACCTTCTCTTGGGCTTTCATGGAAGCTCAGCATTCCTTCCCCCAGAGTATAGGGCAGGACTCTCTCTGGAATGAGGGTCTATGACCCAAGTGAGAAAGGTGGGGGAAGATTGGAGTCTTTCCTTGGGGCAGATGAAAAGGGAGCGGGAGAAGGTCAGAGAGATTCTGTTTCCTGACGCCTGTCCCTGAGGCTCAACACACCCAACATTCTAACAAAGGGAAGAATCAGGGGAGAAGAGACGCAAGACTCCAGAAGCACACCGACATATAAAACCCCACATCAAAGGTCAAATCGTGCACTTGATCTCTCAAGACGCCTGCTTGGCCCTCTTCCAGGTGTACTTTATTCCTGTCGTTCCTGCTCTGAAACTTTTTAATCAACTTTCACTCCTGCTCTAAAACTTGCCTCGGTCTCTCCTTCTTGCCTTTTGCCCCTCAGTCAAATTCTTTCTTCCGAAGAGGCAAGAATTGAGGTTGCTGCAGATCTATACGGATTTGCCACTGCTAACATGAGGAGGTGACACTTGAGAGATGTAGTGGTTTGAATTATGGTTCCCAAAAGATCTATCCACCAGGAACTTCAGAATGTGAACTTTTTTGGAATAAGGGTCTTGGTAGATGTGATTAAGGTAAAGGACCTCAAATTGAGATCATTCTAGATTAGCATGGGCTCTAAATCCAATGGTAAATATCCTTACAACAGACAGAAAAGGAGAAGACCATGTGAAAATAGAGGCAGAGATCAGAGTTATGCAGCCTCAAGCCAAGCAATGCCAAGGGCTGTCAGCAGCCTCCAGAAGCCAGGAGACAGGCAAGGAACAGATTCTCCCTCAGGGTCTGCAGAAGGAACTAACCCTGCCAACACCTTGATTTTGGACTTCTGGCCTTCAGAACTGTAAGAGGAGATTTCTGTTGCATTAAACCACCAAACATGTGATAATTTGTTATGGCAGCCCTCCGAAGTTAATGCAAGACCTAAATGATGAGAAGAAGCTGGCTCTAGGAGGATCTGGTCATAGAGTCTTCCAGATAGAGGGAACACATGCAAAGACCCTGAGATTAATTACATCATTGGTTCTCAGCCCTGGCATAAGGTCTCATTCTGTCACTGAGGCTGGTGTGCAGTGGCACGATCACGGCTCACTACAGCCTCGACCTCCCAGGCTCAAGCAATCCTCCTGCCTTAACTCCCCAGTAGCTGGGACTACAAGCATGTGCACCATGACCAGCTAAGTTTTGTATTTTGTGTAGAGACAGAGTTTCACCATGTTGGCCAGGCTGGTCCTTTTCCGTGGCCCATATTTCCCCTCCAGAGGGTGAAAAGCACAGCCCTCACTCTAATCAAGTCTTTTTTTTTGAGATGGGGTCTTGCTTTGTCACCCAGGCTAGAGTACAGTGGTACGATCTCGGCTCACTGCAACCTCCACTTCCTGGGTTCAAGTGATTCTCCTGCCTCAGCCTCCCTAGTAGCTAGGACTACAGGCATGTGCTACCATGCCTGGCTAATTTTTGTATTTTTAGTAGAGACAGGGTTTCACCATGTTGGCCAGGCTGGTCTTGAACTCCCAACCTTAGGTGATCTGTCTGCCTCGGCCACCCAAAGTCTTGGGATTACAGGCTTGAGCCACTGTGCCTGGCCTCTAATCAAGTCTTTAATGAGGACCAGTATCTGATAGGAGTGAAGGACAGCATCCTTCTATAACCCATCCCCATCCCCACCGGAATTTCACTCCTGTCTGTCCTGGGTTTTGTGGGGAGTCTGGAAACCCTCACACTCTGTCTCCTAACGGGAGAGAGCAGAAAGCCCACCCCAGGACCTTATGTGGGGCCCTGGACAGACCCCAAAGATCACCTTGAATCAGCCAGGGAAGAGCAGATGGCTGTCAGCAGGATGGAAGCAGTAAACACTGGGGGTGCTGGAGAGTGGAAGTCAGATGGACTCGGCAGGATACCCAGGCCTGGGGTCACCTAAAATAGAAATATAAAAAGGGCCAATGTGTAGTATACATTGCCATGGGCTGGGCCCTTTATATGGGTTGTCTGGTTCAATACTCATGACAACCAACTCAGTGTCATTATATTATCACCCCCATTTCACAGATGGGGAAACGAAAGGAGGCTGTGTCACTTGCCCAAGTAGCTGGAAATAGGCAGTGTTGCAACTTGAGCCCTGACCTGTCTGAGCCGAAACTCTTACATATTCCACGGATTCTACCGCCTCCCTGGGGCTGGAAGCTGGGCCCAGACAGGCGAGGGGCTGGGAAGACATAAGCATGCACTAGACGGTCCTGCCTCTGTGAATAACACAGACAACCACAGGCTGAGGCCGTGGGACTTGCCCAGGTCCTACCTGGTTCTGTGGCCTGGAAAGTCACCCCCTACTGTTAACCCTCTGGCACATGGAGCAACTTTGTTTTTTTGCCCTAGCACTCAAAAGATCAATGATTGGGAGAGACCTTGGTGTGGGGTTCAGGAAACAGGGACCCACATTCTGAACTTCCATATCTCCACCTCACCCCCATCCCAGCCTTCCATCTTTATGGCTCCTAGTTCTCTTTGGGGGCAGTTCTTGGTACAGAGTGTATGCTCAAAAAATGGATGTTAACAAACAAAAGAAAGAGGCAGAGCACGGTGGCTCATGCCTGTAATCCCAGCACTTTGGGAGGCTGAGGCAGGAGGATCGCTTGAGACCGGGAATTTAAGACCAGGCTGGGCAACATAGCGAGATTCTGTCTCTACAAAATTTTTAAAAAATTAGCCAGCCATGGTGGTGTGCACCTGTAGTCTTGGCTACTCAGGAAGGAGGCTGAGGCAGGAGGATGGATTAAGCCCAGGAGTTTGAGACTGCAGTGAGCTATAATTGCACCACTGTACTCCAGCCTAGGTGACAGAACAAGACCCTGTCTCAAAAAAAAAAAAAAGAAAGAAAGAAAGAACGATAAAGGAAAAGATATGGTCTTTTCTTTCAACATTTTTTTTTTTTGAGACGGAATCTCACTCTGTAGCCCAAGCTGGAGTGCAGTGGCGTGATTGCGGCTCACTGCAACCTCTGCCTCCCGGGTTCAAGTGGTTCTCCCGCCTCAGCCTCCCGAGTAGCTGGGATTACAGGTGCCCACCACCACACCCAGCTAATTTTTGTATTTTTAGTGGAGACGGGGTTTCACCATGTTGGCCAGGGTGGTCTCAAACTCCTGCCCTCAAGTGATCTGCTGCCTCAGCCTCCCAAAGTGCTGGGATTACAGGTGTGAGCCACCGCGCCCGGCCCTAAAAAATATCTTGGTTCACTTATTTCGCCATAGTTTTCTTCTTATGTACACATAGATGGTATGTTATATGATAAAAGAACTTTCTCAGAAGAAGAACATCATCCTAAGTGACAAGAGCTTTCTATCAATCTTTTTCTTTCTTGGTGGCACATAAAATAGTGCTGTGTTCTTGAGATCAATAACATCTTAGAGTCAATGAAACATGGCATGTCATGAGCACCCAACTACCAAGAATGAGAAGAGCTAACAAGCACTGAGCTCTTCCAGACAGACAGCTTTACGTTCACTATTCTAACCTAGAAAATTACACCCGGATGTTATTACTATTCCCATTTTACCAATGGGAAGATTAAGGCACGGAAAGGTCAAGGAACTTCCCCAAGGTCACCCAGCCAGTGAAAAGTAGAGCCGACACCTGACCAGCAGCCGTTGTTCCTGCCACGGCAGGAGTGCCAACCACCAGCCTACCTGCCTCCCACTCAATTTGTGAACAGAAGTACTGGAGCTATCATTTCCATTTGCTACACCTGGGGTGGTGATTTTCTCAGTCTGTCAGTGTTTATTGGGCACATACTGTGTCTGGTGAGGGCTGCTCTCTGATGCCTCGTTGCTATCCCCTCACCTGTGGAGGGCAGAAGAGCACAGGGCCTAGCTGGTTCCTTCCCACCCTTTTATTTGGCACGAATCCCTCCAGGAGGACTCAAAGCCTAATTAGCTCCCAAAGGCCTATCTCTCTACTTTTGAACTGAGGATTAAGTTGCAACATGAATTTTGGAGGGAACATAAACATTTAAACCACAGCGCCCCCTAAAGCATGTGTCAGGTATCATTGGCCCCGTTTTATACAGAAATCCAAGCCCCGAGAGGTTAAGAAATCTGCCTGAAGTCACACAGCTTAGACATAGCAGGGTCAGGATTCTAACCCAGGTCCAGGGCTGGGGTGGTGGGAAAGACAATGGCAAACATGGAGACCTTGGAAGAAACCACTGGAAGAGGTCTGAGGGCATGGCGGACCCACAGGACCTCCTCAGAGGCAAATCCTTGCATGGGTACATTGGCTGGAAAGGAAAAAACCAGGAAGAAGGAGGAAACCGCTGGGGGTTATTGAACATGCTCCCATCTGCCCCTGCCCTCCCAGTGCCCACTGCCCACATTTCAGCAGACAGTGTTGCAGCAGGTAGCCAGGCAGACATGAGCACAGCAGGAGAGGCCCCCCACCGGGAATGTCAGGTGACCATCCTGCAATGGTCAGGCACTGTCTCTCTAAAATAATTGGTTGCAGCTGGCGCCAGAGAAGGCAGTCTCCCAGCAGAAACGCCTGAACCTGGTGAGCAGCAGCTTCCAGATAAGATCTCAGGAGTTGGGCGAGTGGCGTCAAACATGCACACTAAGAGGCAAAACACTGGAGTTTGACTGGTATGACCTTCCTCTAGGAACCCGTGGCTGGTAAGGGAAAAACACCTCAGTGAGCATGAGTACGACCCCAGTAAACACATGGTGCATGGGGCCCCGGCCAAGCGCTGGCAGGCCACTGCGCATGCGGAATGCCATCGTATAAGACCCCAAGTCAAAGGTCAAAGTGTGCACTTGATCTCTCAAGTCGCCCACTTGGCCCTCTTCCAAGTGTACTTTACTTCCTTTTGTTCCTGCTCTAAAGCTTTTTAATAAACGTTCACTCCTGCTCAAAAACCTGCCTTGGTCGGGCTGGGCGTGGTGGCTCACACCTGTAATCCCAGCACTTCGGGAGGCCAAGGCGGGTGGATCACCTGAGGTCAGGAGTTTGAGACCAGCCTGGCCCAACATGGTGAAACCCCGTCTCTACTAAAAATATTTTAAAAATTAGCCGGGCATGGTGGCAGGTGCCTGTAATTCCAGCTACTCACGAGGCTGAGGCAGGATAATCGCTTGAACCCGGGAGGAGGAGGTTGCTGTGAGCCAAGATCGCGCCAGGGCACTCCAGCCTGGGCGACAGAGCAAGACTCCATCTCAAAACAAACAAACAAACAAACAAAACCATTTGCCTTGGTCTCTCATTCTGCCTTATGCCCCTTGGTGGAATTCTTTCTTCTGAGGTGGCAAGAATTGAGGTTGCTGCAGACCCTTACGGATTCACCATCACCAACATACTTTGGTGGCACGTGAGTTGGATACGTTCTGCTGCTGACAACAGCACCTGCTTTCTCTGAGTGGCCAGGGTCCTCTCTACACCACACTGCAGGCCTCATGTGCCCTGGAATTAACACCCCTCTATCCCAGCAGCTTCCAGTGTGCTTTCTTGTTTGTCGGTCTGGGCAATGCTAAGTTGCATGTTCCAGCATGTTCCCCAGGGCTCCCCTGTGGGATCAAGCCCCAGCTGCCCACAGTGATGGCCTGCTCATGAGCATACCTGCATCAGCTGCCTTCTCTCCCTGTCTCACTTCCCCACTCCTCCTGAGATCCTCATCTCAAAATCTGCTTCTGGGATCACCTAAACCAATATTTATTTATTTATTTATTTATTTTAGACTGAGTCTCACTCTGTCGCCCAGGCGCGATCTCTGCTCACTGCAACCTCCACCTCCCAGGTTAAAGAGGTTCTCCTGCCTCAGCCTCCCAAGTAGCTGGGATTACAGGCGCCCACCACCACACCTGGCTAACTTTTGTATTTTTTTTTTTTTTTAGAAGAGATGGGGTTTCACCATGTTGGCCAGGCTGGTCTCAAAACTCCTGACCTCAGGTGATCTGCCCGCCTCAGCCTCCCAAAGTGCTGGAATTACAGGCATGAGCCACTGTGCCCGGCCCTAAATCAATAGTTCTCAACCAGGGGTGATTTTGTCCCCCAAGGACATATGGCAAGGTCTGGAGACATTTTTGATGGTTACAATGGAAGAGGGAGGAGTTGCTACTGGCTTTTAGTGGGTAGAGGCCAGGGATGCTAAACACCCTACAATGCAGAGGACAGCCTCCCTCAGCAAATAATTATCAGCGCCACATATCAATAGTGCTGAGGTTCAAAATCCCTGACCTCAACTAAGACACTGAGTGGCTCCTTCTTGGTGATGACCCTCTGGCATCCTTGGCCTGATAAGAAGGGCCTAGCAAAGCCTGGGTGTGGAAAGAGTGGCTGGGTGAGGAGCTAGCCCCTGGATGGCTGGGGTCTCATGGCTTTTTCCTGCCTCCACCTCTTCCTCTTCCATCTCCACCTAATCCATGTGGGGCTGCTGGCTCACCCTACAGCAAGATCCACTGAGAGGGTAGGCAGGCTGTGCTGGCTTGGCCAATAGCAAACCCCCTCTCCAGACCATGGTGACTGGTTCAGGGATGGCAGGTGCCTCAAAACAAACCAATCAGGATTTTCTCTGAGACTTCTCCGCCAGAGACTCTTTCCACTAGGGCCAAAGCCGGTGAAATGTGAGCTTGGGGAATCTAGTGGACACCTTGGTAGCCATGGAAGAAGCAACATCCAAGCTGACTGATCAGTGCTGAAGGAGCAGAGTTCTGCTGATACATGGCTCAGTGACATGAGTCAGAAACTTCCCTTTTTTGGAATTGCTTTGCTGTCTTGACTAATAGGGTCTCTCCCACTGGGCTGGGAATTTCCTGTTCTTTTCTCTTATCCCCGAGCACCACACCCTGCTCCCCATTTAAGAGCCTGGAAGAGGAGCCCGCCCAACTGCTCATTTATGAACTCAGGTTACTCACTTCATATCCGGCCGTGGAGAACACCTGATCCAGCCTCTCGTCCCATCACACGGGTGACAGAACTGTGGCTGGGGAGGAACCATTTCCATCTTGGTAGAATCTCCTGGGCAGTGGTTGACTCGGGCTCCTTTGAGCACCCTATGTAAGCTCTGCACAGCTCCCAGGGGACTCACAACCCTCCTGAAGCCGCCCCGTCCAGCCCTGTCCTCTCTCTCTTTTGGCTTTTCAAGGGAGTGAATTATGAATTTTGGACTGGGCTTGAATCCTGATCTGTTGCTTCCTAGCTGAGTGAACCTGAGCAATTTACTTCCTCTCTCTGAGTCTGTTTCCTCTTCTGCAAAATGTGGACAGTGATAACACCCACGATGAGCCCTGAGGGCCGTTGCTACTGGGGTGAAGATGAAAGGAGATGGTGTAGGCAAAGCACTCATTCTAGTGTCTCGCACATTTGGGGAATAATATATTCTGGAAGTGTTTTCTGCTTGAAAAGTAAAGAAAGAGGAGACGCCCTGGGGTGAGGAATCCTCCCTCTGTGGCCGGCTGTCAGGAGGCGGGTGTGGAGGCTGGACACACTCCCACGGCGGCCTCCCAGCGGCTGGCCTGTCAGTGATGGGTGGTGCAGGGCCTGGTGTTTGGGGGCTCCCCCAGGCACACCCAGCCCCCCACCCTGGTGAATCAACCACACTGCTTAAGCCACAGCAAAACCAAGTCACTTCCTGGCGGCCCCAAACAAAGGCCTAGAACCCACAGTCCAGGAACTGGCCCCTTATCGCTCCTCAGGCCTGATAAGAAGGGCAAGAGGGTCTGAGTCAGCCAAGAGTGCTATTGCAGGACTCTCCCCTGGCCTTCTACCTGCACCCTAGCCCGCCCTGGGGGTTCAGGCCCTCCCCTTCTCATGGCGCCCCCACAGGCATGCTGTCCCGTGTGCCCACCATACAGCCCCCGCACCACCTCCGGAAGAAACCAGTTAAAGACTGCCAGGAGCAGCACGCCATGAAGTGTTTATCAGATAGGCAGGCTCGTCTGGGCTTATCAGATAGGCAGGCTCGTCTGGGCCCCAGGAAGTGGGGCAGGGGACAGAAAAAGAATGAGGAAGGAGAGGCAGAGAAAAGGTGAAAGGAGGGTTGGTGCCACGCCCTCCCCTGGAGGCCCCACAGAAGGCGCTCCAGCTGCAGCCTCCCGGCAGGTCCCCTGGCCTCCCACTCAACACCCCTGGGATCTGACCATCCTCCACCCCGCAGCTAGAGCCACTCTTTTTTTTTTTCCTTTTCTTTTTTTGAGACGGAGTCTCGCTCTGTCGCCCAGGTTAGAGTGCTGTGGCAACCACACCCAGCCGAGCCACATTCTTTTAAGTCACATCTGCTTGTCCCACCCTTGTTCAGAACCCTACTGTGAGGCTGGGTGCGGTGGCTTACACCTGTAATCCTAGCACTTTGGGAGGCTGAGGCAGGTAGGTAATTTGAGTTCAGGAGTTTGAGACCAGCCTGGCCTACATCGTGAAACCCTGTCTCCACTAAAAATACCAAAAATTAGCCAGGCATGGTGTGAGTGCCTGTAATTCCAGCTACTAGGGAAGCTGAGGCAGCAGAATCGTTCAAACCTGGAGGTGGGGGTTGTAGTAAGCCAAGATTGTGCCACTGTACTCCAGCCTGGGCGACAGAGCGAGACTTCATCCCCACCACCTGGCCAGGTGTCTTAGTCTATTGGGGCTGCTATATAACAATAGAACATAAACTGGGAGGCTTACAAACAATAGAAATTTATTTCTTACAGTTCTAGAGGCTAGAAATCCAAGACTAAGGTCTCAGCAGATTCTGTCTGGTGAGGGCCCTTCCTCATAGGCAGTACGTGCTTGCTATGTCCTCACAGGTGGAAGAGGCTGCTAGCTCTCTGAACATGATAAGGGCACTAATCCCATCCGTGAGGGCTCCACCCTTATGACCTAATCACTTCCCAAAGGCCCCACCTTCTAATACCATCTCCTTGGGGCTTAGGGTAGGAATTTTGTGGGGACATTCAGGTAATAGCACCAGATTTTCTTTTCTAATTTTTTTTTTTGAGATGGGCTCTTGCTCTCTTGCTCAGACTGAAGTACAGTGGCACAATCACAGCTCACTGCAGCCTCAACCTCCCAGGCTCAAGGGATCCTCCCACCTCAGCCTCCTGAGTAGCTGGAACCACAGGTGCACACCAATACACCTGGCTAATACATATATATATGTATATATACACATACATACATACATATATATATATATATTTGGCTCACTATAGCCTCCACCTCCTGGGTTCAGGTGATTTTCCTGCCTCAGCCTCCCAAGTAGCAGGGATTACAGGCACATGCCACCATACCTGGCTAATTTTTGTATTTTTAGTAGAGTCAGGGTTTCACCATGTTGGCCAGGCTGGTCTCGAGCCCCTGACCTCCAGTGATCCATGCAACTTGGTCTCCCAAAGTGTCGGCTAATTTTTAAAACTTTTTTTGTAGAGATGGGGGTCTCACTATGTTGCCCAGACTAATCTCAAACTCCTGGGCTCAAGTGATCCCACTGCCTCAGCCTCCAAAATGCTGGGACTAGAGGCATGAGCCACCACACTAGGCCAGCAAGTGTTCTTCTGACTCCCAAGGCTTCATTCCTTCCATGCTCCCAAATGGAGCTACTCACAGTCCCTGGGTCTCAAGCCTCTGGGTCTCTGCTGCTGGGACCCAGAAGAAGGTGAGTCTCAGCACTTGCTGGGTGAGTGGGTGGAGGTTTGCAGGAAGTCTTCCTGGAGGAGTGGCATTTCAGCTGTCCTGGTGTTCTGACCCAATTGGGAGAGGCAGAAGAAGAGAAAGTCTGGTGATTCCCAAATAAGCCAATTTGCTCAGCTCCCACCTGAGCAGGGTGCCTGGCCTCTTTCCAGGCATGGGGGTCTAGTGGAAAGAGCAGGAAGCTCAGTGCTTACCAGCTATGTTACCTTGAACAAATGTCTCTCTGTAGGCTGGGCGCGGTGGCTCAAGCCTGTAATCCCAGCACTTTGGGAGGCCGAGGCGGGCGGATCATGAGGTCAGGAGATTGCGACCTTCCTGGCTAACACGGTGAAACCCCGTCTCTACTAAAAATACAAAAAATTAGCCGGGCGTGGTGGTGGGCGCCTGTAGTCCCAGCTACTCAGGAGGCTGAGGCAGGAGAATGGCGTGAACCCAGGAGGTGGAGCTTGCAGTGAGCCGAGATCACGCCACTGCACTGCAGCCTGGGCAACAGAGCGAGACTCCGTCTCGAAAAAAAAAAAAATGTCTCTCTGTGTGTGAGCCTCTGTTTCCTCCTCTGTAAAATGGGCTGAGGCTGCCCATCAGGGCTGCATACATTTATGCAAAGTGTGTAAATGCCCAGCAGGT
The DNA here is from genome assembly GCF_009828535.3 of Hylobates moloch. Lineage (NCBI taxonomy): Eukaryota > Metazoa > Chordata > Mammalia > Primates > Hylobatidae > Hylobates > Hylobates moloch. The sequence continues at coordinate 93,278,253 of NW_026652280.1, forward strand.
GCTCCATCCTTTCCATCCAAGATGGGAGTTTTCTCCAGGGCAGTGTCTTGGCTGCTTCTCTGGTCTGGGTCAAAGAAAGGGCCAGGACTGGAGAAAACGAAGCTAGGCCAATCCGGATTTTCCAGCTGTTCCTGGCTGCTCCATGTGGCTGGAGGAAGGAAATTCTCTGTACAAAGACAGGAAGGCAGATGTGCTCCTGTGGCAAAGACAAAGCTCACAGTGGTGCCTGGTATGACCTGAAGGTCCAATGCACCTTTGGAGCCGGGCACAGAAACCACAGCAGAGGCTCCATCACCCTGGCATCCCTCATCTCCTCCAAAAGCATCAGGGTATCACAGATGGGGAAACCGAGGCCCAAAGAGGATATGAATCTACCCTAGGTCGCATAAAGCCCATGGTTTCCAATTCAGCTCCCCTTCCTTTTCTTTTTCAAGTTAAGAATCACTGAGGATGTCCTGTAAAGTACCTAAAAGATGGTAATCTCTTACTGATTGTGGTTTTAAGAGAATTCATTTTATATATACAGTCATGCATTGCTTAACAACAAGGATAAATTCTGAGAAATGTGTCATTAGGTGATTTCACCATTGCGTGAACATCATAGAGGGCACTTACACAAACCTAGATGGTCTAGCCTACTACACCCCTAGGCTAAATGGTGTAGTCTATTGCTCCTAGGCTACAGATCTGTATAGCATGTTACTGTACTGGATACTGTAGGCAACTGTAACATAGTGGTAAGTAATTGTGTATTTAAACATCTAAACATAGAAAGGGTAAAATAAAAATACAGTATTATAATTCTGTGGGATCACCGTGGCAGGTGAGGTATGTCGTCAACTGAAACATTTTTGTTGTTGTTGTTTGTTTTTTAGTAGAGATGGGGTTTCATCATGTTGGCCAGGCTGGTCTTGAACTCCTGACCTCAAGTGATCCTCTAGCCTCGGCCTCCCAGAGTGCTGGGATTACAGGCATCAGCCACTGTGCTGGCTCCTTTTTTTTTTTTTTTTTTTTCTTTTTTTTGGATACGGGTTTCATTCTTGCCGCCCAGGCTGGAGTGCAGTGGTGCAATCTTGGCTCACTGAAACCTCTGCCTCCTGGGTTCAAGCGATTCTCCTGCCTCAGCCTCCTGAGTAGCTGGGATTACAGGCATGCACCACCATGCCTGGCTAATTTTTGTATTTTTAGTAGAGATGAGGTTTCACCATCTTGCCCAGGCTGGTCTCAAACTCCTGACCTCAAGTGATCTGCTCGCTCTGGCCTCCCCAAGTGTTGGGATTACAGGCATGAGCCACTGTGCCCAGCCTGTTTTGTTTTGTTTGGTTTGTTTTTTTGTTTTTTGAGACGGAGTCTCACTGTCTCCCAGGCTGGAGTACAGTGGCACTATGTCGGCTCACTGCAACCTCAGAATCATGGGTTCAAGCAATTCTCCTGCCTCAGCCTCCCAAGTAGCTGAGATTACAGGCACCTGCCACCATGCCCGGCTAATTTTTGTATTTTTAGTAGAGGCAGGGTTTTACCATGTTAGCCAGGCTGGTCTCTAACTCCTGGTGTCAAGTGATCCACCTGCCTCAGCCTCCCAAATTGCTGGGATTACAGGTGTGAACCACTGCTCCCAGTCTGAAACATTGTTATATGGCACATAACTGCATATATACATTTTTTTTTTATCTTTATTTTTTGAGACAGTCTCACTCTGTCACCCAGGCTGGACTGCAGCAGCATGATCTTGGCTCACTTGCAATCTCCGCCTCCCAGGTTCAAGCGATTCTCCCGCCTCAGCCTCTGAGTAACTAGGATTACAGGTGTGCACCACCACATCCAGCTAATTGTTGTATTTTCAGTAGAGATGGGGTTTCACCATGTTGGCCAGGCTGGTCTGGAATTTCTGAGTTCAAATGATCTGCCCAACTCGGCCTCCTAAAGTGCTGGGATTACAGGTGTGAGCCACTGCACAATCACAGCTAACTACAGCCTCAAACTCCTGGGTTCAAGCCTTTCTCCTGCCTCAGGCCCGCAAGTAGCTGGGACTACAGGCATTCACCACTACATCCGGCTATATATATTTTTTAATTTTTTGTAGAGATGGGGTTTTGCCGTATTGCCCAGGCTGGTCTGAAACTCCTGGGCTCAAGTGATCCACCCGCCTCAGCCTCCCAAAGTTCTGGGATTACAGGTTCAATCCACTGTGCCCCAATTATACGTTTTAAGTAGCTTTATTGAAGAATCATTTGCATGCCATACAATTCACCCATAATAAGTGTATTGTTCAATAAGTTTTAGTAAATTCACACACTAGTGCAACCACCACTACAAACTAGTTTTCAAACATGTCCATTTTGTCATTTGCCCATCTGCAGTCAACCCCAACTCCAGGCAAACAATGGTTTGCTTTTTGTCTCCATAATTATGCCTTTCCTAGAAATCTCCACTCCCTTAAAGAAAAGCAAAAGCAAAAAAAAAAAAAAAACAAAAAAAAACCAGAAAGATGGCCAGGTGTGGTGGCTCACACCTGTAATCCCAGCACTTTGGGAGGCCAATGTGGGCAGATCACCTAAGGTTAGGAGTTTGAGACCAGCCTGGACAACATGGTAAAACTCTGCCTCTACAAAAATACAAAAATTAGCCAAGCGTGATGGTGGGCGCCTGTATTTCCAGCTACTCAGAAGGCTGAGGCAGAATAATTGCTTGAGCCCTGGAGGTGAAGGTTGCAGTGAGCAGAGATCGTGCTGCTGTGGTCCAGCCTGGATGACAGAGCAAGACTGTCTGAAAAAAATAAAGATTAAAAAAAAGTAAAACATATATATACAGTTATGTGCCATATAACAATGTTTCAGGCTGGGCACAGTGGCTCATGCCTGTAATCCCAGCACTTTGGGAGGCCGAGGCAGGTGGATCACTTGAGGCCAGGAGTTCAAGACCAGCCTGGCCAACATGGTGAAACCCCGTGGAGACTTCATCAAAACAAAACAAAACAAAAAACAAAAAGAACCCTTGTTCTCTTCCAGGCCTGAAAAGGGGAAGACTCGAAGTCAGGGAGGGTGTGTCTGAAAAGGGCCCTAGAGAGTCTGGGCCTGACCCCTCCTGGTTCAACGCAGAGCACTCTCAGATGCACTTAGGGTCAGGCTTGGGCAGGGAGTGGTTGCAGCGGTCCCACAAGCCTCTACCTTTATTCTACAGACAATAATATCAAAAGCAGCTGCAGCAGCAGCAACAGTCGCCACTCAGGGCCTGGCCTGGCCATGTGTGGTCCACCTGAGAAGGGAGAAGTCTGGAAGCAGATGACAGGAGCCCCTCGCTTCCCAAAGATCGATGTGCAAGGCACTTCCTAAGTGCTGACAGTCTTGCTCCACCCAGCAGGGATGTGGAAGGCCAGACTTGGTGTCTGCTTAGGCCTCTAACCTCAGGGAGGCCTTCTGCTTCTTACCAGGCCAGCTCTAGTTCTAGCTGGAAAGGCTGTTGTTCCCAACTTTTGTTTCTGGGCCTCAAACTGCCCTGTCAAGCTTACTCTGGGTTATGAGTGTTCATAAAGGAAACTGCCACCTGCATCAACTCCAAAGTGACTGAGAAATTACCTTCCAAACTAGACCCAGGATGAGCAGCTAGAAAAGAGCTCATTCACAAAAGCAGGGCAAGTTGGGAAGTGGGGACAGGAGGCAGGGCTGGCCTCTGCCTACAAGTCACCTGGGCATGTGACCATCCGAGAGGCTTCCTTTATCCTAATCAGGAACTGCCCTTGCCATGTTTTCTGGGGACTGAAATTTTCTAGTGTGTCCAGCAGGAAAAGCCTTTCTCACCAAAAAAGCGGCAAAGCTGTGTCTGCAGGTGAGAGTGATTCGGATAATCATCATCATGATCAGCAGCAAACATTTATTCAGAGCTTCCCATATGCTGCTCTAAGCACTCTCTGATAGGCTGTGTACCATTATCACCCCCGTTTCACAGATGAGGTAACTGAGGCCCAGAGAGGTGAAGAAATGTCAGGAGTCACACACAGTGGCGGACAGAGTTGGGAACTGAACTCTGGAAGTTGATTCCAAGGTCTCTCTTTATACCCTACATGGTACTGACTTCGGAGGTGGAGATGCCCTGTCTTTCACTGAGCCTTAACCAGCTGACACTGAATCCCAGAATGCCGGGGACAGATCAAAGCTGACATCAACGTTGCCTGTTACTCTGTTCTTTCCAGCACCCCAAATGCCCCTATCAAGCCAGGGGTCTGTGATGCTGAGTAATGAGAAATGAGTTTGGTAATGTAGGTGTTAAAAGTTGAGTTGTGTCCCCAGCAAAAAGATATGCTTAAGTCCTAATTCCCCAGTACCTGGGAATGTGACTTTATTTGGAAATAGAGACTTAGCAGATGTAATCAAGTTAAAATGAGGTCATACTAGATTAAGATGGGTCTAAATCCAATCACTCGTGTCCTTATAAGGAGAGAGAGAGTTGGAGCCCACAGATACACAAGGAAGATGGCCACGTGACCACAGAGGCGGAGACTGGAGTGGTGCTGCTGCAGGCCAAGAACGCCGAGGACTGCCCGCAACCATCAGGAGCTGGGGGAGCGGCATGGACAGATTCCCTCCAGTGCCTCTTGGAAGAGCCAACCTTTCTGACACCTTGATTTTGGACTTCTGTCCTCATAAACTGCAGAAGAATGGATTTCTGCTGTTCTAAGCCACTTAGTTGGTGGTAGTTTCTTATGGCAGCTCTAGCGAACTAAAATAGCCACTTTTTCAAATCATCTCTTAAACCAGCTTTGTCCTTTTGCTGGTTTCCTCGTTAATGAATTAAATCAATCTTTGACATGCGGTCACTCTATACTTGTATGAGACCCCTTCTGAAAATTATACTTTGCTGTAGCACAGACCCAGAGCTGCTATTTCAGTTTACTCTGCCAATTTGCTGGCAAGCAACGTCCTCCACCAGCCATGCGTCTGTCCTAGGCACTGGGACAATCCAGGCTGAGCCCCCATCTCCCCCTGGATGGTGGTCCAACCAGAGCTTGGCAGGAGCAAACGGCTTTCACAGCTTGAGCTGTTTTTAGCAGCTGGAGGGGCAGAGGCAGCCTGGCAACAGAAAGCTGAGAGGTGGAGGGCAAGGGGAAGGGTGACCTTTTCAAACCTAGCCACATTTGAGGAGTGGAGCAGAGAAAATACTCGTAAATCCATATCTGACATGCTGGGTGCTGGGGCTCAGTGACACGAAGCAGGCGGCCGAACAGCCCACTGAGGACAGTGAGGTCATCTTGAGGCTGAGTCACTCAGATTGGCAGAGCAGTGTGTGCACGGAGGAAGTCAGTTTCCTTTGCACCAGACAGAGCGGGATTCGCAGGGTGGCCCTCAGGGCCTGGGCCTCAGCCCTTTGCCCTTTGATTCCCCAGGCTTCTGGGAGGAGGCTCAGGTTCCAACCTGGCTCCTTTCTCAGGACAGCTTTAGAGCTGAGGCATGTGGTGAGAAGAGGGGAGCAGGGCTCAGCAGTTGAGTTTGAACCTCCTCTCCCTCACTTACTGAACTGCATGATCAGGAATACCAATATGACCTTCAATTTCCTTCCTTGCAAAATTACTCCTTTTCCATCAATGGTAATTTTATATGGGCTTATCATTGTCATAAGGCCTCCATGGGGTCAGGGATGAGAAAGCACAGGGTCTGGCATGAAACTGGCACATAAACATTAAAAAAAAATTACCTCATCTTCAAATATGACTCCCTTGGCTTTTTTGAGGAAATCATTCCGAGCAGGAGAGTGGAATGCAAAAGCAACTTAAATAATTGTTTTCCAAAAATGGAAAATATCTTTTTTTTTTCCTCTGTCTTACTCTGTTCACCACAATACAATCTCCGCCTCCTAGGTTCAAGCGATTCTCCTGCCTCAGCCTCCTGAGTAGCTGGGATTACAGGTGCCCACCCACCACGCCCACCTAATTTTTGTATTTTTTGTAGAGACGAAGTTTCACCATGTTGGCCAGGCTGGTCTCGAATTCCTGACCTCAGGTGATCCACTCCCCTCAGCCTCCCAAAGTGCTGGGATTACAGGCGTCAGCCACTGTGCCCAGCTGAAAATATCTTTTAATTAAAAAAGTTACTCCATTCTGTCAATTCTAAGATGCATGTTTTTTTTCACATTTCAACATCTCAAAAATGCAGATGTGTCTTTCTAATAGATGACACATTGTAGCAGTTTGCTTTCAGGGGAGTACAGAAAATAATTGTCTTTCAATCAATGGCATCTTAGACTCAGGAAATGTGGTCTAAAATGGATATATGTTCATTGTGTAAAGTTTTTCTAATTATTATTATTATTATTATTTTTTTTTTTTGAGGCAAGGTCTCCCTCTGTTGTCCAGGCTGGAGTGTAGTGGCCTGATCACAGCTCACTGAAATCTCAACTTCCCCAGCTCAAGCAATCCTCTTGCCTCAGCCTCCTGAGTAGCTGGGGCCACAGGTGCACATCACCATGCCCAGTTAATTAAAAAAAATTTTTTTTTTGTAGAGACGAGGCCTGTGTTGTCCAGGCAGATCTTAAACTCCTGAGCTCAATTGATCCTCCCGCCTCAGCCTCTCAAAGTGGGGATTACAGGCGTGAGTCATGGCACCCAGCCCTGTATAAAGTTTAGGCACACAGAAGTATACATAATAAAGACTCCCTGAGTTCAGTTCTCCAGAGAATACCACCGCCCTAGAGAAAGTCCACTTTGTGTGCAAGAGCATGCTTCTGTTTTTGTTCTAATTGCCCAGAAACTCTCCTCAGACCAGTCACCCACACCTTCTCCTATTTCTGAGAGCCAAATTAATGCTCAACTAAGGATAGCAACAATTATAAATTAGGATTTCATGATTAGGCATTTTCCCCACCCCTAGCCACTGGCTGGCACCTTTCCTCACTGCCCAGGCCTGTCTGGAGCGGCAGTGCAGTGCCCTGTGCTGACCAGAAGGTGTGGGGCTGAGGAAGTCAATGATTCAAGCCTTTACAAAAGTGTATGTGCAGTGCGGTTTGTAGTTTTATTGTTTGCAGGTGACAAAAATCAGGGTGGTGTGGGGCCTGAAGGGTTTGGAAAGCTGGAAAGTACTGGGAAATTAGAAAGGTATGTCTTGCTCAAGAACTGGTTTTGTTTCTTGATTTTGAGACGGGCTCACTCTGTCACCCAGGCTGGAGTGCAGTGGTTCAATCACTGCTCACTGCAGCCTGAGACTCCTGGGCTTAAGTGATCCTCTTGCCTCTCAGCCTCCAGAGAAGCTGGGACTATAGGCGTGCACCACCATGCCTGGCTAAGTTTTTTATTTTTTGTAGAGGTTTCACTATCTTGCCCAGGCTGGTCTCGAACTCCTGGCCTCCCACCTTGGCCTCACAAAGTGCTGGGATTACAGGCGTGAGCTACCACACCCAGCCTCAAGGACAGTGTTTTGTTTTTTTTAAAACCATCATACAATTTAGTAGAACCACCAGCAGCACCATGCTCAGCTCTATGCCAACTTAACCAAACCAGGAAGAAGGCGTTCACTTGGCCCACAGGAGGTCAAGGGCTGTGTGAGCTTGTGCCAACTCTGCTGAACAGGTACTAGCTGTCAGGAGCAAAGCGTTGTGAAGGATTCTGAGATCCACATCTTTCCAAGAAGACGGGGTCAATGACTTGTCCAAGGTCATTTGACTATAGATCGGTGGAACCAATCTGGAATGCAGTCATCTATTGTCAAGCAAATCCAGGGCTCTTTCCACCATGCCATGTGGTGGCCTTCCGAGGGCCACACTCTCCTCACCCCCATCAGCAACATTAAAAAATCTTCTTTGCCCTGAGTCTACCTCTGTGGCTTCATGTGGATCGCAACTTCAGCAGGAGACTGAGATGAGGGGGAAGGGGAAGGAGGTGTGGAAACCCCAGCCTGAGGGACCTCTGGCTATGAATGAGGCTTCTGTCTGCCTGCGCTGTGCGTCTGGAATTTTGTATGAAAACAATGAACTGGAAGGAGGTGAAAGCATGTTCGCAAAAGCAAGGCCACCACAGGCCCCCTCCCTTGCTTATAAAAGACTTGCTTTGTTTCAGGCAAAGCAAAGAAGCTAGGGATATGCTGAGGTTTGGGGGCGCTCAGGTGTTTGAGGTTAACGTGCCAATGACTAGGAGGAGGTGGCCATCAGAAAAATCAGGAGCCCAACCCGAACCTGAGGTTTCGGACTCCTAATCATCTTCACAGCTATGCTCATATTTGTATAATGCTTTATAGTGTGCAGAATGCTTTCTCAGACATTTTCTCAACAGAGTGAGAGCTTAGGGAAGGACGAAGAGCGCCGATTCATGCAGCCTTCTATCTTGCTGTCTGGGTGACTGTCGTGTGCCAGGCACTGCGGATGCCGTGCTTTGTTCATCACTGTCCCCATCCTTAGGAGTCTGACGGATGGGTAGAAGTCCTGGCCTCCCTGCCTGCCAGCTTTAGGAACTTGCACAAGTTAATCAATCATTGTAGCAGCTGCAAAAGGGAGAATGACAGTGGCTGCCTAGCAGGGTGGCTGTGAGGATTAAAGGAGCTCTGGGGGTGAGGGGCCTGGCTTATGACAAGACCTTAATTGATGGTGGCTATTAGCTGTCATGGCCAGTGAGATGCAAACAGTAAGGCTGGGCACAATACGGTCTAGCCTGGAAGCATCTGGGTGTGCCTGGATGTCATTCCCACCTAGAAAAAAGGTATGGTGGTGGGCAGCGGGGGTTTACGAGGAGTTGCTGCATCGTGCCAGGCAGGCTGTGGACTCCTGGTGGGAGGGGCCCACAGGGTTGGGGAATGCTGGTTAATAGAGTCCAAGGAACTGTGCGGCTTTCCACTTTAACCATAATATGCAAGAACTGAGATCGAATGAGGGTCAAATTGTATCATTCCTCTCCTCCATCCCTCCCCTAGGTCCCCATCTCACTCAGAGGAATAGCTACAATCCTCAGAATGACCTACAAGGTCCTACACAATTGGGTCCCCACTACCTCCCTGACCTCTGCTCCTCCAGTTCTCTTTCTTCCTCTCTTTGCTGGCCACAAGGGCCTCCTTGACCATCCTCAAATATGCCAAGCACGCTGTGGTCTCGGGGCCCTTGCACGTGCTTTTCCCACTGCCAGATATGTTCTTTCCCCGGATATTTATTATATAGTTCCCTCATTTCCTTTAGACTTCTTAAATGCCACCTTTTCAAAGAGGCCTTCTTTGACTACTTTATATAAAATAGCAACCCGCTGATGGTGGTCCCTATCCACCACACATACTGAATCTCCCCCCAGAGCACTTATTAACCTATGACATATTTAATTATTTATTTTGAGATGGAGTCTTGCTCTGTCACCCAGGCTGGTGTACAGTGGTGCAATCATGGCTCACTGCAACCTCTGCCTCCCAGGTTCACGTGATTTTCCTGACTCAGCCTCCCGAGTAGCTGGGACTACAGGCATGCACCACGCCCAGCTAATTTTTGTATTTTTAGCAGAGATGGGGTTTTGCCATGTTGTCCAGGCTGGTCTCGAACTCTTGACCTCAAGTGACCCACCCACCTCAGCCTTCCAAAGTGCTGGGATTACACCCGTGAGCCACTGTGCCCGGCCCTGTGACATTTTATAACATATGTAAGTTCCATAAGGGCAAGGATTTTGTTTGTTTAAGCGTTAGGACTTAGCACTTGCTCAAAAAGTATTATTGAATGAATCAATTACTGTTGAGAGAAAACAGCAGGCTGCTATACAGTGGTATGGCGTGAGTCCTTTTTCATCACCTAGAACTAATATTTGTTTGTGATTGCTTCATGTAAGCATTGACTAAACCCTTTACATGCATTAGCTTATTTAAGCAGGTACTATTATATTATTATTATTTTTAGATGGAGTCTCGCTCTGTTGCTCAGGTTGGAGTGCGATGGCATAATCTCAGCTCACTCCAACCTCCACCTCTCGGGTTCAAGCGATTTTCCTGTCTCAGCCTCCTGAGTAGCTGGATTACAGGCTCCTGCCACCACGCCCGGCTAATTTTTGTATTTTTAGTAGAGACGGGGTTTCACCATGTTGGTCAGGCTGGTCTCGAACTCTTGACCTCGTGATCCACCCACCTCAGCCTGCCAAAGTGCTGGGATTACAGGCATGAGCCAATGCGCCCAGCCCAGGTACTATTATTATCTCTTATTTATTTATTTATTTATTTATTTATTTATTTATTTATTTATTTATTTATTTTAGAGGGAGTCTTACTCTGTTGCCCAGGCTGGAGTGCAATGGTGCAATCTCGGATCACTGCAACCTCTGCCTCCTGGGTTTAAGCGACTCTCCTGCTTCAGCCTCCAGAGTGGCTGGGACTACAGGCGCCCGCCACCACGCGTGGCTAATTTTTGTATTTTTAGTAGAGATGGGGTTTCACCACGTTAGCCAGGATGGTCTCGATCTCCCGACCTCATGATATGCCCGCCTCGGCCTCCCAAAGTGCTGGGATTACAGGTATGAGCCACCACACACAGCCTATTTTTTATTTTTTGAGACAGAGTCTCACTCTGTTGCCTAGGCTGGAGTACAGTGGTGCAATCTTGGCTCACTGTAACCTCTGCCTCCTGGCTTCAAGCGATTCTCCTGCTTCAGCCTTCTGAGTAGCTGGGATGACAGGTGCCTGCCACCACGCCTGGCTAATTTTTTTTTTTTTACTTTCAAAATTTTTTCGAGCCAGAGTCTTGCTCTGTCGCCCAGGCTGGAGTGCAGTGGCGCGATCTCGATACACTGCAACCTCCGCCTCCTGGGTTCAAGTGATTCTCCTGCCTCAGCCTCTCGAGTAGCTGGGATTATAGGCATGCACCATGTCTGGCTAATTTTTGTAGTTTTAGTAAAGACGAGATTTCACCATGTTGGCCAGGCTGGTCTTGAACTCCTGACTTCAGGTGATCCACCTGCCTTAGCCTCCCAAAGTGCTGGCATTATAGGCGTGAGCCACCCCACTCGGCTGCCTGGCAAATTTTTTTGTATTTTTTGGTAGAGACAGAATTTCACCATGTTGGCCAGGCTGGTCTCAAACTCCTGACCCCAAGTGACCCACCTGCCTCGGCCTCTCAGAGTGCTGGGATTACAGGTGTGAGCCACTGTGCCCAGCCTTATCTTGTTTTACTGAAGAGGAAACTGGATCTCAAAGAAGTTAGTTATCTTACTTCAGTTAGTAATGGCACAGCCAGAACTGTGTCTAGTCCTGATGACCCGAGTATGGGCTCTTAGCTATCACACAATGTTCATTCCTGATGGAATCTGAAAGGGTGGATACCAGAGCTATAGTAAGTTTACAGGTGATCTGTATCCCTTCTTCATATTTTTCTATACTTAGGTTTTTTTCCCCAAGAAGCATGTATTAATTTTATATTAGGAAAAAAAGTTGTTCCACTTGTCCATCTATCCACTAGGTATAACCAAAAAGGTGGGGACTTAATTGAGGAAGGTTGCCCACAGCTGTTTTGGGAGCCCCTGAATCCCAGAATCTCTTGGAACTTGGTTAAGAGCAGGAAGGTTTAGGGGACTCCTGGCTCAGATGATGATGGCAGGAAGATGATGTCCAGGTAGGATGTTAGGATTGCAACTGTTAGCACAGGCAGCAAGGGCTGAGATGGAAGACAAAGCTTCTCTGCAAGTGCAATGGTACGACGTCTTTTCCTTCTGGATTCTTGTGTTGCACAGACCGTAAAAATGCCTCAAGGTCTGAGGCTGGCTGGGTTAATTGATGCCACCTTTCCCAAAATGTGTTTGGCTTTGGACCTGTGACAACAATCACATTTTCTTTTTTTTTTTTTTTTTTTTTTTTTTTTTTGAGACGGAGTCTGGCTCTGTCACCCAGGCTGGAGTGCGGTGGCGCAATCTCGGCTCACTGCAAGCTCCGCCTCCCGGGTTCACGCCATTCTCCTGCCTCAGCCTCTCCGAGTAGCTGGGACTACAGGCGCCCGCCACCACGCCCGGCTAATTTTTTTGTATTTTTAGTAGAGACGGGGTTTCACCGTGGTCTCGATCTCCTGACCTCGTGATCCGCCCGCCTCGGCCTCCCAAAGTGCTGGGATTACAAGCGTGAGCCACCGCGCCCGGCCAACAATCACATTTTCATCCAGAAAGAACAGGCACACTTACCTAAGATGACCCAGCCTCACACTTCTCAGAGTGGGTTTCTGTCCCTGCAGGGTCGAGTTAGGAGGAAAGAGATGCTCTGACAACTTCTTGACTAATTCCTCCAGATCCATAAGATCCTTGTCCCCCCAACCCTCCAGGTGCCAGTAAACACTATATTAGGGCAAGAAACCAGCACTCCTGGTACAAAGTAAAAACCCAAGAGAATATCCTTCTTCCATGGAAATACACACTAAAGTGTGTAGGGGCAAAGGGACAAAATGAATGAGTTGACATTCTCAAACAGTTCAGAAAAAAAATACGCACGTGTGTGTGTGTGTGTGTGTACACACACACAGAGAGAAAGCAAATGAGGCGAGGTGTAAACTGGAAAATCTGGGTGAAGGGCAAATGTGAGTTCCTTGTGCTATTCTTGCAACTCTTCTGCAAATTTAAAATCATATCAAAATAAAAAAGTTTCCAAAACAAATAAAAAGTTTCGAAAAAAAAAGTATATGTATGCCGAATTAACTAAAGTGCTCAGAGGAGAAGCTAAGCAAAGGATCCAATTCCTTTTCTTGTGTTAAATCAATGCGAGAACTTGAGAAAATTACGATCACCCCATTCTTCCCATGGTTCACTGTGGACTCTCTTAAGCTTCCCGGTATGGAAAATATCCTGCTCGGAAGAGAGCTTTGATCAGAAAAATGCAATAAATGCCTGGAGCCAGAGATCTGAATCTTTGCAAGGGACTGTAGGAGATAACACAGAAAAGGAAACTTGAGTACCTCCCCATGGGAAAGCCAAGGCAGGGTCAACATGGAGAAAATCTGAAAGCCTGCAGGCCACACTTTCCAGAGCAGTGGGAGGCGGGAGGGTGGCACAGGAAAGTAAGGCACAGCCCTGCTGTTAGGGGTTTATAGTTTAATAGGAGAGAGAAATGACACCAGGCAACTGGGTCATTTGGGGTAGAAAATGCCCCGAATGGGGTAGAAAATGCTCAGGATAAGAGGAGGATCACAGAAGAAATCCTCCAGGGGCTGAGAGCAGGGAGAGGGATTTCTGACGTAGACTGGGATGAAGACAGAGAGGCAGATACAGCAATACCCTGCACTGTAGCCTCATGATAAGTTCTCTTTCTGCTTAAGCCAGCCAGCTGGCTCATCACAACCAAAAGTGTGAATCCTCCTCTGCAGTGGGGGCAGTTTTTGTACAGTGGAGGTGCACACACAGCGAGCTCCCTCTTGCCTCAACCATTTCTTTCGCCTGAAATGTCCTCTTCCTGATGTGCTTTCCAAATGCTGCTCTTCCACCAGGCCTAGCTCCAGCCAGCATGAAACCACTCATTCACACCTGACATGTTCCCATCTTCCCCTTGCAATGCCTTTCTGTTATATCACCAATAAGCCCAAGTCTTTCCAGTCCTTCAAGGCCTGCCTCCAATGTCTCATCCCCTTCCAGTTTCTCAGGCTGCCTTCTGGAGAAGTCATTTAATTCTGAGTCAGTGCAAACCATCGATATAACCTGGTTGTTCAAACTTTTTTTTTTTTTTTTTTGAGACAAGGTCTCCTGTTGCCCAGGCTGGAGTGCAGTAGTGTGACCATGGCTCACTGCAGCCTCAACCTCCCGGGCTCAAGTGATTGTCCTGCTTCAGCCGTCCAAGTAGCTGGGACTACAGGCATGTGCCACCACACCCAGCTTATTTAAAATTTTTTTGTACAGACAGGGTCTCATTATGTTGCCCAGGCTGATCTAGAACTTCTGGGCTCAAGCCATCCTCTTGCCTCAGCCTCCCAAAGTGCAAGATTACAGGTGTGAGCCACTGCGCCCGGCCACATGGGAGCCATTCTTGAAAGCCCTGAAGGCACTCGGCATGGAGGGCAAGCTTGTCACATGACCGGGACCGCTAAGGGAGCCAAGCTCATTGGGCCTTATGCCAGCTTGGAGAGGTACATTCCAGAGGAGTCTCATAAAAGCAGGAGTTGAGTTCTGGGTAGCACAGCAATTAGAACTAGGACCAATGCAGCTATGAAACACCAGAAAACAGATTTAGGAACACTTGACATTATGAAATGCCGCCATGTGCGGTGGCATGCTACCAGTTGCAAGAGGGAGTCAGATGAAAGTGGGGAAGTCATATAAAGATTTGCTTTGGCTTAGATCAGACACTCCTAAATGTCCAACCATTAGTGCAATCTCCAGTGGGCTAGGGTGACCTGAGGAAAATAAGGCCATAGCCCTAAAACTGGTCCATTTAAAGGACTTTTCCTTTCTTGATAACGGTCCATATGCAAAGGGCTCTGAAAACCAAGTTTTTTTTTTTTGGTTTGGTATAAAAACTCATTTTGCAGAAAACTCTGACCTGAACTGACATAGTTATTTATAGCCTTTACTTATTCCACTTAGTTGAATATTCACATGGTTCACTGGAAATTTTGCATTTTACTATGAAGTGTTATATTCACCATATTAACCTTTCAAAAATGTAAATACATTGCAATTCCAAAATACATCTGGCCTCCAGGGTTTCATAAGAAACTGTGGGTTAGGTGTATCCTTTTTTGTTGTTGCTGTTAGTTTTTATTTCATAATCATAAGCTTAACTCTGCAATCCAGCTAGGCATGGAAAGGAATAATGAAAACATGGACCCCAAAGGGAACTGCAGTGAGAGCACAAAGATTCTAGGATACTGCGAGCAAATGGGGTGGAGGGGTGCTCCCCTGAGCTACAGAAGAAGTGGTCTGGTGGTTAAGATAAAACACAAGTCAAACTTAGAGCTGTCCACAGTCAGCAATGGTGATCTTCTTGCTGGTCTTGCCATTCCTGGACCCAAAGCGCTCCATGGCCTCCACAATATTCATGCCTTCGCCATGCCAAAGGCCACATGCTTGCCATCCAACCACTCAGTCTTGGCAGGGCACATGAAAACTGGGAACCACTTGTGTTGGGTCCAGCATTTGCCATGGACAGGATGCCAGGACCTGTATGCTTCAGGATGAAGTTCTCCTCATCAAATTTCTCCCTGTAGATGGACTTGCCCCCAGTGCCATTATGGCATGTGAAGTCACCACCCTGACATACAAACCTTGGAATAATTCTGTGAAAGCAAGAACCCTTATACCCAAATCTTTTCTCTCCAGTGCTCAGAGCATGAAAGTTCTCTGCTGTCTTTGGAAACTTGTCTGCAAACAGCTCGAAGGAGACACGGCCCAAGGGCTTGCCATTGACAGCAATGTCGAAGACCATGGTGGGGTTGACCATGGCTGGTAATATGGGGCTCCCAGTGGCAGCAGCATCTGCAAACCTGGTGTATCCTATTTTTCAAGTATCGTAATGGCCTTTCTTTAATTAAATGGTGAGTTAACAGTAGCGTTTGGTATGTTTTTTACATTAAAAAGTGTTATAGCTTGGTGATATGGTTTGAATACTGCTTGTTTGTCCCACCAAAAGTCATGGTGAAACCTGATCCCCAGTGTGACAATGTTGGGAGGAGAAGCCTAGTGGGAGGTGTTTGGGTCATGGGGGTGCATCCTTCACGAATGGCTTGGTGCTTTTCTTGCCATAGTGATTGAGTTCTTGTTCTGAGGAGACTGGATTAGTTCTCACAGGAATCAATTAGTTCTGGGGAGAGTGGGTTGTTATGAAGCCAGGGCGTGCCTTGGGTTTTGCCTCTCTTTGCAGGTGTCTGCTTTCCCTTTGGCCTTCATGTTGTGACCTAGCATGTGGCCCTCACCATAAGCAAGAATATGCTGGTGCCATGCTCCTTGGACTTCCCAGCCTGCAGAACTGTGAGCTAAATAAACCTCTTTTCTTTTCTTTTTTTTTTTTTTTTGAGACGGAGTCTCGCTCTGTTGCCCAGGCTGGAGTGCAGTGGCGTGATCTCTGCTCGCTGCAAGCTCCACCTCCTGGGTTCACGCCATTCTCCTGCCTTAGCCTTCCGAGTAGCTGGGACTACAGGCGCCCACCACCATGCCCAGCTAATTTTTTTTTGTATTTTTAGTAGAGACTGGGTTTCACCCTGTTAGTCAGGATGGTCTCGATCTCCTGACCTCGTGATCTGCCTGCCTTGGCCTCCCAAAGTGCTGGGATTATAGGCGTGAGCCACCGCACCTGGCAATAAACCTCTTTTCTTTATAAATTACTCAGTCCCAGGTATTCTGTTAAAGCAATACAAAATGGACTAAGACACTTAGTAAAATAAAATGTTTGGCAACCCTGAGTCTAGCTCCAAAATTTCTGGAACATTTTATTGGTCTGTGAAGTCCAACCCCAGCATAAGGCACCTCTAGTGCTTTAGAATTCTAGGCTTTTTTTTTTTTTTTTTTTTTTTTTTTTTTTTTTTGGGTGTTTTTCTTTTTCCCCCCCTGGGGGGTGGGTGTGCGGCCTCGCGCCCCTCTCACCTCCCCCCCCCCCCGTAAAAACCATCCCCCCGCTTGATCTCGGCTCACTGCAAGCTCCGCCTCCTGGGTTCACGCCATTCTCCTGCCTCAGCCTCTCCGAGTAGCTGGGACTACAGGCGCCCGCCACCACGCCCGGCTAATTTTTTGTATTTTTAATAGAGACGGGGTTTCACCGTGGTCTCGATCTCCTGACCTCGTGATCCGCCCGCCTCGGCCTCCCAAAGTGCTGGGATTACAAGCATGAGCCACCGCGCCCGGCCAGAATTCTAGGCTTGATTAGACCAGAGGTTGCCAGTTGGTAGCCCCACTGACCAAACTGGGCCTGCAGGTGTGTTTTGCTTGCCTCACACAGGGTCTTCTTCCGCCTCTTTAATCTGGAAAGTGAACATAAAGTCCAGTTTCCAGTTTCTGCTTTTTTTTTTTTTTTTTTTTTTGAGACAGACTCTCATAATTCTGTCACCCAAGCTGGATGCAGTGATGTGATCTCGGCTCACTGTAACCTCTAGCTCCTGGGTTCAAGTGATTCTCCTGTCTTGGCCTCCCGAGCAGCTAGGATCACAGACATGCGCCACCATGCCCAGCTAATTTTTTTTTTTTTGTATTTTTAATGGAGATGGGGTTTCACCATGTTGGCCAGGCTGGTCTCGAACTCCTGACCTCAGGTGATCCGCCCACCTTGGCCTACCAAAGTGCTGCAATTACAGGCGTGAGCCACTGTGCCCAGCCTGGTTTCCAGTTTCTCTTGAAAATTCAGAAGATGTTGGCAACAGACTTGCATGGCATACAATCAACTGAAGCCAAGAAGCAAGTGGCCCCCTCTGCTTTCCAGCTGACCCCTTTCTGCTGACTGGAACACCCAGTGTGCTTCACTGCCACTGAACACAAGGCTAGAAAAGACTGCTTTTCTTAGGTGAGGACTGCTGATCATTAGCTCTATATAGGAATAGTGCCCTACCCAGTAACTCTACACAAAATTAGGAGTCTGCTACTGCTCCAGGGAAGGCCTGCCCAGAAACGGGCCTGCAGCAGACCCAGGGTACCAGAAGACTAGGAGGTCAAGAACAACTTGTTTGACTCAGTGAGCTCCTTAGCTGATGACAAAGAATTTGCTTGATTAGGAATTCCTGCTGAGTGTGGTAGCTCATGCCTGTGATCCCAGCACTTAAAGAGGCCAAGGCGGGAAGATTGCTTCAGGAGTCTGAGAGTGTAAATTTCCTTTGCATGTCATGTTGGAGCTTAAAAAGTTTTGGGCCAGGCACGGTGGCTCATGTTTGTAATGTCAGTACTTTGGGAGGCAGAAGCAGGAGGATCACTTGAGCCCAGGAGTTCAAGACCAGCCTAGGCAACACAGCGAAACCCCATCTCTACAAAAAAAAAAAAAAAAAAAAAGCCAGTTCTGGTGGCGTGTGCCTACAGTCCCATCTATCTGGGAGGCTGAGGTGGGAGAATCACCTGAGCCTGGGAGGCCGAGGCTGCAGTAAGTTAAGCCATGATCATGCCACTGTACTCCAGCCTGGGCGACAGAGTGAGCATTAGCTAGTTCAATGCTGAGGAGGTGGAATGAGAATGGGTATCTATGTCCAGTCCTTGACTTCAATAAAAATGCTACCAAAGTCATCCCATGAAGTATGATGACTGCTGTACATTTTAAAAAACACTTAAACTATTGTAGGAAATTTCAAACATATGCCAAAGTATAACAAATAATAATAAACTCCCATTTGCCCTTCTCAGCTTTGACAAATGGTGTTATTTTTTTCCATCTACTTGGGATATCTGTGTTTTTCTTTCTTTGTTTTTAGAGATAGGGTCTTGCTCTGTTGCCCAGGCTGGAGTAGAGTGGCACCATCACAGCTCACTTGCAGTCTTGATATCCTGGGCTCAAGGGATCTCCTCATCTCAGCCTCCTAAGTAGCTGGGACTACAGGTGTGTGCCACCACACTTGACTAATTTTTTAATTTTTAGTTTTGTAGACAGGGTCTTGCTATGTTGCCTAGGCTTGTCTTGAACTCCTGGCCTCAAGGGATCCTCCCACCTTGGCCTCTACTTAGGATACTTTTGAAAAGAAGATATTCAAGACTCCCTATATCATGCTTTAAGCATGCTTATGCAGCATGCTTTTTTTTTTTTTTTTTTTAGAGAGCATTTTAGAGCAGTTTTATGTTCAAAGCAACACTGTGTAGAGCCAGCATGCATTTAAAAAGAAGAACCCTGGCCGGGCATGGTGGCTCAGGCCTGAAATCTCAGCAATTTGGGAGGCTGAAGCAGGAGGATTGCCTGAATCCAGGAGTTTGGGACCAGCCTGGGCAACACAGGGAGACCCAGTCTCTACAGAAAATAAAAAATAAAAAAATGAGCTGGGCATGGTGGCACACATTTGCAGTCTCAGCTTCTCAGCAGGCTGAGACAAAGATTGCTTGAGCCTAGGAGTTTGAGGCTGCAGTGAGCTATGATCGTGTCACTGCACTCCAGCCTAGGTGACAGAGACCATCTCTAAATCAATAGCCCTGACAGAAATTCCTGGTCTTCATATTTTTCAGTAATTTATTATCAATCTTATGGACAATGACTTTGGTAGCTGTCTAGGATTTTGATTTATTAGAAAGCTTAGAGCCACTATGTGCAAGGTGGCATGGGGTAATTTTTCCTCCTCAGTCGTGGCCCAATTTTATTTTACTTATTTGGCTCAATTTTATATTCTCTTATTTTACTTTCTTTTCTCCCCCGCACTCCCCGATTTAAGCCATGATATTCTATATTTTCTCTAACAGGGTCTCCTTATGTTGCCCAGGCTGGAGTGCAGTGGCATGATCTTGGCTCACTGCAGCCTCAACCTCCTGAGCTCAAGTGATCCTTACCTCAGTCTCCCGAGTAGCTGGGACCACGGTTGTGCACCACCACTCGTGGCTAATTTTAAAATTTTTTGTAGAGATGGGCTCTCGCTATATTGCCCAGGCTGGTTTTGAACTCACGGATTCAGCTATCCTCCTGCCTCAGCCTCCCAAAGTGCTGGGATTACAAGCATGAGCCACTGTGCCCAGCCTATTCCATATTTTATATCTCTGTGTAGGCCACCTTAAAGCCTTACTGAAACAAGGCAGGCATAAATAAATGCTTATTCAGTCTTTCTATCTAGTAATTGGTGAAAACTAGGTTCAGCTTTTCTCATTAAGTGTATGCTTTAAGTAAGTCTAAAATTTGGTAAGAAATAAGGTCCTTTGCTGCAGTCAAATTTACATTCGTGGTAACAATGTTTACTGCCACTAAGTGATTTTATTCCAGACCAGAGGGCACACCATCATACTATCTGTGAATGGCCACTGTTAGCAACCAGAAAGTATTGATTCAAGTCCACCTTCAGACCAGGGTTCTACTCCCTTTCTGCAACAAATATTTATTAAATATCTAAAATGTACTAGGCCAGGCATGGTGGCTCACACCTGTAATCCCAGCACTTTGGGAGGCGGAGGCGGGTGGATCACCTGAGGTCAGGAGTTCGAGACCAGCCTGGCCAACATGGTGAAACCCCGTCTCCACTAAAAATACAAAAAATTAGCCAGGCGTGGTGGCATATGCCTGTAATTCCAGCTACTCAGAGGGCTGAGGTGTGAGAACAGCTTGAAGTCAGGAGGCAGAGGTTGCAGTGAACCAAGACATCACCACTGCACTCCAGCCTGGGCAACAAGGGTGAGACTCTGTCTCATTCATAAATAAATAAATAAATAAATAAAGGTTCTAGGAACTGTACTAGGTTTCAGTTATACCAAAGTGAGTAAAGACCCAGTATTTAGTTGCCCTCTGGGAACTCTGGGAACTTACTATCTCATAGAGAAGCCAGAGAAGCAACCAACAATTATAGCCTAGGGAAGGAGGGGTAAACTATGAGGGGAGGTGCACCTAGCCTAGTGCCCAGTAAAAACTGTCCGGCCAGGAACGGTGGCTCACACCTGTAATCCCAGCACTTTGGAAGGCTGAGGTAGAAGGATCGCTTGAACCCAGGAGTTTGCGACCAGCCTGAGCAACATAGGGAGACCCTATCTCTACAAAAAATACAAAAATTAGCTGGGCATGGTGGCACGTGCCTGTAGTTCCAGCAACTCAGGAGGCTGAGGTGGGAGGACTGCTTGAGCCTGGGAGGTCAAGGCTGCAGTGAGCCATGATTATACCACGGCACTCCAGCCTGGGTGACAGAGTGAGACCCAGTCTCAAAAATCAAAATAAAACAAAAACAAAAAAGCAAAGAAGACCAAAAAAAAAAAAAAAAACCCCAAAACAAACAAACAAAAAAACAACAACACCCTGTCCCTATAGCTTTTCTTTTTTCTTTTCTTTCTTTTTTTTTTTTGAGACGGAGTTTCACTCTGTCACCCAGGCTGGAGTGCAATGGTGTGATCTTGGCTCACTGAAACCTCTGCCTCCCGGATTCAAGTGATTCTCTTGCCTCAGCCTCCTGAGTAGCTGGGATTAGAGGCCTATAGCTTTTCAAATAGTGGTTGAAGACACAGTTTTAAGAAAATTATCTACTTTGATCAATTTTGAAAACAATTTCTAAATTTAAATTGTGAGTATGACAGTAATCCTAAGTGCTCTCTTGTTTTGGACTTCTTGTAACTTTAGAATCAGTATCAATGACTTACTGATATTGGGGAATCAATAGATTGGGGAAGGATGTAATTCTTTTGTTTTTTTTTTTGTTGTTGTTGTTTTTTGAGACAGAGTCTTGCTCTGTTGCCCGGGCTAGCGTGCAGTGGCGCGATCTAGGCTCATTGCAACCTCTGCCTCCTGGGTTCAAGTGATTCTCCTGCCTCAGCCTCCCGAGTAGCTAGGATTACAGGCGCGTGCCACTGCGCCTGGCTAATTTTTTGTATTTTTAGTAGAGACGGGGTTTCACCCTGTTAGCCAGGATGGTCTCGATCTCCTGACCTCGTGATCCACCCGCCTCAGCCTCCCAAAATGTTGAGATTACAGGCATGAGCCACTGCGCCCATCCAGGATGTAATTTATAGAAGTCATTTAGTTTGTCTGTTTTGATATACTTCATTAAAAGAAGCTTATCAACAATTCAAAAGTTTCCTAATGGGAAATTAGTTGAAGAACCAGTCTGTAACCTGGCTCTCTTCTGCTGCCCGTTAGTATCCATGCCCTTGGTTATTACCTTCTTCACTGTATCGGAGTTAGTCTGTGTGACCAACAGAATTTTGCACAGTGATGGTATGTCACTTCAGAGATTGGGTTATGAAAGATATGGTGGCTTCCATCCCTCTGCCTTTCTCTTGAATCACTTACTCTGAGGGAAGCCAGCTGCTTTATCTGAGTAGCCTTATGGCGAGACCCACGTGGTGAGGAACTGAAGATTCCGGTTAACAGCACCTGAATGAGCAAAGAAAATCCTCCAGGCCCAGTCAATAGCTTGACAGCAACTCCAGGAGAGACTTTGACCTAGAACCACTCAGCTAAACTGCTCCTAGATTCCTGACCCTTAGAAACTGTGTAAGGTATTAAATATTTGCATGTTTTTTATTTATTTATTTATTTTTAGATGGAGTCTTGCTCTTGTCGCCCAGGCTGGAGTGCAATGGTGCCATCTCAGCTCACTGCAACCTCCATCTCCCGGGTTCAAGCGATTCTCCTGCCTCAGCCTCCCAAGTAGCTGGAATTACAGGCACCCACCACCATGCCCAGCTAATTTTTCTATTTTTTAGATGGGGTTTCACCATGTTGACCAGGCTGGTCTTGAATTCCTGACCTCAGGTGATCTGCCCACCTTGGCCTCCCAAAGTGCTAGGATTACAGGCGTAAGCCACCACCCCCAGCCTATTTGCTGTTTTAAACTGCTAAAGTTTTGGGGGTAATCTGTTACATAGCAATGGATAACTTTTTTTTATTTAAAACATTATTATTTTAGAGACCCTGTGTAAGCATAGCTCACTGCAGTCTTGAACTCCTGGACTCAAGTGATCCTCCTGCCTTAACCTTCTGAGGAGCTGACACTCCAGGCATGTGCCACTACACCTGGCTACTTTACTTTTAATTTTTTTAGAGATGGAGGTCTCACTATGTTGCCCAGGCTGGTCTCAAACTCCTGGGCTAAAGCGACCCTCCAGAGTTGCTGGGGTTTTGAGGGCTTTGCTATAACATGAGGCCAGAAAAATAAATGTATTTTATTATTATTATTATTTGAGATGGAGTCTTGCTCTGTCGCCCAGCCTGGAGTGCAGTGGCGGGATCTTGGCTCGCTGCAACCTCCACCTCCCAAGTTCAAGTGATTCTTTTGCCTCAGCCTCCCAAGTAGCCGGAATTACACCATGTGCCACCACGTCTGGCTAATTTGTTTGTATTATTATTTTTTTTTTTTGTAGAGACGAGGTTTCGCCATGTTGGCCAGTCTGGTCTCAAATTCCTGACCTTAGGTGATTCGCCTGCCTCGGCCTCCTAAAGTGCTGAGATTACAGGCATGAGCCGCTGTGCCTGGTCAATAAATGTATTTTAGGTATTCAAAGACAGATGACTTAGGCAGAAGGTTCTATTTATTCCAGGTGATATCACAGTACTTACTCATCTTCATTGATAAAAAGGGCTATATGTGCACATAGCACATATGTATTTACCACCTAATTTTGGCAAAAGTATTTAAAACATAGAACTTTATTTGCCAAAGTTGCATGACTGAATAAACTCTTACGGGTTTTTAAAAAAATGTGATTAGGTACATTTTTTTTTTGTACATTGGTTTTTTGTTTTTTTTTTTTTTTGAGACGGAATCTCACTCAGTCTCCAGGCTGGAGTGCAGTGGCACCATCTCGGCTCACTGCAACCTCCGCCTCCCGGGTTCAAGGGATTCCCCAGCCTCCTGAGTAGCTGGGACTACAGGTATGCACCACCACGACTTTAAAACTATCCCAAATTTACTTCGTAGAAGAAAATGTAAATGTAATGAGCTCTATAAACACTATTTAAAGAAAACAAGGCCTTGCATAGTGGTTCACATCTATAATCTCAGTACTTTGGTAGGGGGAGGCAGGAGGATCGCTTGAGGCCAGGAGTTCAGGACCAGCCTGATCAACAGAACTAGACCCAGTCTCTAAAAATAAAAAAAAAACAAAAATTTGGTTTAAGATATTCAAAACACATTAACTCTTTGAAGATTAGCTATGAAGTGCAGGAGGAGGGGTAATGGGGGAGGCTAAATAAGCATGGGCTAATTATCTCAGAGCAAGTTTTCAACCCAAAACAAAATGACATAACTATGCAAAGATTACACGGTGAAGTAATTTATGGCAGAAACCTGAGATTCAAAAAGTTGAAATGGTTGGTATTTTTAGTGCATTTGCAGCTCCTCCCTTGTTTGCTTGTAGAACCTGCCATGAGGAAGGATCCTCAGTCTAGCAGGAAGGGATCCCGCCATTTAAGAGGGAAAAGAATGCTATTCCAAGCAGGTACACCTGCTTCCAATTCTATGTGGAGCACGATGCTGATGCTCATGGGATAAATGAGTACACGGAATTTAGGATAAGGAAAAATCCTAGGATAAAATTTCATAAAGTAGAAGTTTGAATCTCTGCTAAATGAAGTCTGGTTACCCAGATATTCTCTGGCCAGTTCAAAAGGTGAAAATGACAAAGAGCACAACCAACAACAGTTTCTCTACTTATTCCTTTCTCCCTCCCCTGGTCCCTTTGCCTTTCTTATTTGTAATGCTCATGATGTCTTTTTCTTTCTTTCTCTTTTCTTTCTTTTTCTTTCTCTCTCTCTCTTTCTTTTTTTGAGACAGTTTCACTCTTGTTGCCAGGATGGAGTACAATGGTGTGATCTTGGCTCACTGCAACCTCCACCTCCTGGGTTCAAGTGATTCTCCTGCCTCAGTCTCCCGAGTAGCTTGGATTACAGGCATGTGCCACCACGCCCGGCTAATTTTGTATTTTTAGTAGAGACAGGGTTTCAACATGTTGGTCAGGCTGGTCTCGAACTCCCGGCCTCAGGTGATCTGCCAGCCTTGGCCTCCCAAAGTGCTGGGATTACAAGCGTGAGCCACCGCACCCGGCGTCTTTTTCATAGGCTTTATAGGTTTTATCTCAGTGTCCTTACATGACAGGGTAACAAATCACATAATTTTAAGATTTGGGCTGAAAGGCGCTTAATCTTTAGGGAAAAAAAAGGTCCTGCTCAATCTACTGAATGAGCAGCATGATAAACACAAACAATAAGACACGGTGGATACTTGCCTCCATGTGCAAGGGATTTAGATCCATCCAATCCATGCCCCAGCTCGTCAATAGGAGATGCCTTTCAAAGAGCCTGTCTGGCTAAAACACTTTTTCTTGGCTTACAAAGAAAAAAAAAATCCTTAGGCTGGGCGCAGTGGCTCACGCCTGTAATCCCAGCACTTTGGGAGGCTCACGCAGGTGGATCACGAAGTCAGGAGATGGAGACCATCCTGGCCAAGATGGTGAAACCTGTCTCTACTAAAATATAAGAAATTAGCCGGTCGTGGTGGTGCATACCTGTAGTCCCAGCTACTCAGGAGGCTGGGGAATCCCTTGAACCCGGGAGGCGGAGGTTGCAGTGAGCCGAGATGGTGCCACTGCACTCCAGCCTGGAGACTGAGTGAGATTCCGTCTCAAAAAAAAAAAACAAACAAAAAACCAAAAACCTTCACTAGTTACCCATTACTCGCAAGTTACAGTTCAAACCATTTAACAGGGGAAAACTCCAGGAGAGTACACACAAAGCCTTAAAAATGCTTCCCAGTCATAATGCCTTTTTAAAGAAAATCAAGATCAGATCTTAACGGTTTTCAATGACATGTGCTTCAAGAGAAACCAGACCCATTCCTTAGACGATCTCTAGAAGGGAAACTTACCTTTGGCTCTGTAGCCAGATATCCCCAGCTTGGAAGGTTGAGTGGTTGAAGGTGAGAGGAAATGCACCCAATGCTTCTATGGTTCCATAGGCTCCAGTGTCTTCTTCTATTACACTGTATTTTAATTGCCAGCTTCCTTGCCTGTATTTCACCTCCATACCAAAAGCTCTATGAAGATAGGGACTGAGTATTGTCAGGATCTGGCACAGTGCCTCATTATCAGACACTCAATAAGTATTTGTTAAATGAATGCATATGAAACCACTGAAACCTGGAGACACAACATAGAGTAGCAGAAAAAGAAACAGGCCAGGCGTGGTGGCTCACACCTGTAATCCCAGCACTTTGGGAGGCTGAGACAGGCGGGTCACCTGAGGTTGGGAGTTCAAGACCAGCCTGACCAACATGGAGAAACCCCGTCTCTATAAAAATACAAAATTAGCCGAGCGTGGTGGCACATGCCTGTAATCCCAGCTACTCAGGAGGCTGAGGCAGAAGAATCGCTTGAACCCGGGAGGCAGAGGTTGTGGTGAGCCGAGATTGCGCCATTGCACTCCACCCTAGGTAACAACAGTGGAACTCCATCTCAAAAAAAAAAAAAAAAAAGAAACATCTTGGTTCTCAACTTTATTATATGATTCCAAGTAAAAAATTTTCTGGATTTTTTTCCTGGATAAACAAAAAGATGGGATAGGATTGTTAAGGGTTTCTCTAGCATTGTAATTCTATGAATATATGTACAAAGCATTTTTAAAATTATAAGACTGACTGTTAAGTGAACACAGCAGAATTCCTCAGTGCAAATGAACATTAGCCCCTTTAAAGATGGGGGTGGGTACTCTGACAAGTTAATTACTCATTCAACTATGAAAGCCAATTTGGAATTTTTTTTAGCTTAAAAAATTTATACAAGCAATACATATTTATTAATTACTAAAAATAAATTAGAAATCACAAAAGGGAGGCTGAGGCGAACAACAGCTTGAGTCCAGAAGGTTCAAGACCAGCCTGGACAACATGGGGAAACTCCATCTCTACAAAAAAATACAAAAATTAGCTGGGTGCGGTGGCACATGCCTATAGTCCCAGCTACTTGGGAGGCTGAGATAGGAGGATTGTTTGAGCCCAGGAGGCAGAGGTTGCAGTGATCCGAGATTCACGCCACTGCACTCCAGCCTGGGCAACAGCGTGGGACTCTTGTCTCAGAAAAAAAAAAAAAAAAAAAAAGAAAAGAAAATCATAAAGGTGGAAGGCAATTTAAATTTACCCACAATCATACAAAGACAACCACTACTACCAGTCTGGGTATAAATCTTCCTAAGTTCTCCTGTTACAAACATATCTTGTATGTTTACATTTCTTTTCCTTTATAAAGCCAGGGTTATTTTACACTGGTAACCTGTTTCTTTTACTTAATATAGTATGAATATCTTTCCACATACTTTGTAACCACAGTAATCTATAGAGTGGTAATATTGATTTATTTAACTAGTGACCCACTTAGGTTGTTTATCTGTCACTATGATAAAAATGCTACACTACCATGTCCTAGTAAATTTTTATGCACATAATTATGTTCTCAAAAATCCAGGAGTGAACTTTTTGGAGCAAGGCTGTAATTTTTAAGTCAGGAGCAAGGTTGCATTTTTTTTTTCGAGACGGAGTTTCGCTCTTGTCACCCAGGCTGGAATGCAGTGGTGTGATCTCGGCTCACTGCAACCTCTGCCTCCCAGGTTTAAGCAATTCTCCTGCCTCAGCCTCCTGGGTAGCTGGAATTACAGGCACCCACCACCATGCCCGGTTAATTTTTGTATTTTTAGTAGAGATGGGGTTTCACCATGTTGGCCAGATTGGTCTCCAACTCCTGACCTCAGGTGATCCACCCGCCTCTGCCTCCCAAAGTGCTGAGATTACAGGTGTGAGCCATTGCACCCAGCCAAGGCTGGAGTTTTAGCTCAGTTGGTTTGTATGCAGTTTTTTCTCTTTGGTAGCAGACTCCTATCCTTTTGATAGTAGATAAATAGTCACTGGAAGCAGCCAAGAGTCACCAGATTTTGGTCAAGTGTAGTGATTAAAGTGAGAGATCAAGTAGGCAATACTAGTTTTGGTTGAAAGCCTCTGACTATAGGGCAACGTGAATGGTTTTCACCTGTGACTCAAAGTGGCTCTAAAGGCAATAACAACAGGAATTCCAAAACCATTGTGGGCAATTGGTTCATCACCAAACCAAGCATATTACTTCCAAAAGAGTGAACTATGAAGGTGACAAACAGAGCTAGGTGATAATGCTTTCTCAGGATTCATAATGTTACACACATATCTCATTCACACACAGAAATTCTGAATGGTTGAGTCAATCAATTCATTTAATTAAAATAGATGTACTGGCTTACCTAAAACTTTAATATTTGCAATATTTTTTCAGTATGACATTCTCATAAAAACGTATTCACCACTTGAAAGGTACTTCACATACATTATCTTTTTAATGTTCACACTACTACCACAAATATAAGTATTATTCTCCCCATGTTATAAATGAGAAAATGAAGACTCAGAGAAAATGTGATTTGTGCAAGGCAACAACAGCTGATAAAAGGTAGAACCAAGATGCCAATACAGATCTGTTTTGCTTCAAACACCACGTTCTTTTTATTTTCTAACCCTGCCATGTAGCACCTTTGAATAATTCTTAAATGTATCATTATAGGGTTGTTCAATTTTTAGCTGCAATGCTTAATACTTCTTAATGACTCTATTATTACCAGTGAATAATCCTATTCTTTATTTAACGTGGAAGTGAACTGAACAAAACTGAAGGTATTGCTTATGAACAGACTTATTTCTATTCTTGAGGAAAACTGGAAGTAACTACAAAAAGCCATTTATTCCACTTGAATGAAGTAAATATTGATACTAGACCTTGCATTTAAAGAGACCAGTCTAGCAAGTGACTCTCATTTTAACAATAACCATATTAAAAGAGAAAAAAATAGAGCAGTAAGTTAAACAAAAGGCTAATAAAACTTGGAGGAAACAGCTAAGTGTTTTCTTTTAAACCTGAAGAATACCAAATGTATGTTATGTTGCATAAAGAGTCATGTCAAGAGAAGACTATTAACAACCCAATAGTAGAGTCAGCATTAAGAACTTCAATGATATTCAACTCAAACATGCGTAGGGAGAGTAAAGTTATTTTATTAAATCATGCACGTCACGTGTGTTAGTGCAAATAGTTTAATCTGTACTCCAGAAATTCTATTGTATTTTATATCTTTACAAAATAGATTTAAAACAATTATTTACTTTAAAAAATGTAATTCTGAAGTTAAGCATTTCAGAACAATATTTGCAATAACCTATATACAAGAGGTACTGGGTACCACTGGCATATTAGCATTCTGTGGTGGAGTGGCTTCCTGCAACAGAAAATGATGAAATGAACTATATGACAGTATTTTCTACAAGTCATTTGTGACTAATTCCTCCATAAATCTAGTGATCCTCCCAACAGCAATCTCAAATAGCTTAAAATATAACCTTTAAAGTATAAACAGTGACTGCCAAACATCACAAGGCAAATTATACTCTAAACTCCTATTTCAGTATTTGGCTAGACCTGTGGATCGCCGCAGAACATTCAAGCCAATTCACTGACATTCCCTCCCGGTCTTCACTGACTGAAAAATTTAACTATGTGATACTTTAGGATATTCTATGACCTAAATAAACTTTATTGACATAACTATGATGCCGCACAAAACCATGGCTAAACTTTCACTTGTGTTTTAAATTTGTAACATCAAGCAGTGTTTTTAGGTGCTTCATTGTGCACAGAACACTATTAATCTTGGGAATGGTGCTTTTCATTAACAGAAAGTCCCAATTAACAACAATAAAAAGAAAATAACCATTTGCATACCCAACCAGGAAATCTGTTGGTAGGTACAACAGCTCGCCTTGAACATGAATTAGCTCTGACACATCATAAACCAAATTAGGTCAATACAAGCTTATCTAAAGAGATATTAATACTTTCTTCAGTTAAACATGCTTGGAGGAATAGATGATAGAAAAAAAAAATCATGCTTCCTAAAATGCTGTATATGAGAAAGTAACTTGGCTTTTAAAGAAAAATATCTCTTTAAATACATGGTTTAATAAATTACATTCCAATTGACTCAACAGTTTGGTTGACTGCACTGAAATTGTGTAATTACTATGTTTTTGCTCCCAGAAATACTTCAGTTTGCTCAAGAAAATACACACTCTCATGGAAAGTTTTTCAAAGTTGATGTCCTCCACATCTTCAAGTCACATTAAGGCTGAACAAGCGTGCACATATTCCCCAAATTATCACCATAACAGTTTATTTTCCAAATGTATTTTTCCTTAAAAAAAAAAAAAATCCACGCAAATATTTCTAAGTCTTGTTCCCAATAGCTCAGTGGTTTTATAACAAGTAAAAATGGCGTAAATATGTAAAAAATATATATATATGTGTATATATTTCAAACTGATAGGCACTGAGCACACAGGGCCTCTCTTCCCATGTATGTATTGGTTGTTTGGTTTGGGTAGTTATCAAATCAGAAAAATGAATTATCTGGTGATCAGAATTCAGAGTAAAATACTCATAAATTTAATGTTATAAATAATCTGGTGTACCAAGAAGCCTACTTTAGGCCACCATAATATTCAGAATCTTAACATACTAATTTAAAAATTACATGAAAAATTGCAAGCAAATTATTGCTTACAGTAGAATAAAGTCACAATTTTATATCTTCTTTATAGACAGATACATTTTATATAATTTAAAGCAATGACCCTACAGCTGTATTCTTGTACTTCTGCTGTTTTAAGAGGTAAAGAGGAAGAAAATGGTTCTGTTTGTCCCCAGCATGAGTGTGATGCCAGCTTCTAGAGGGAGGACGGTGTACAGACTCAAGGAACGCTCTCATGGAGAAGCTCTGGCCAGACCTGGCACGTACAGCACGATGGCTGTTACTGCAACCAGGGCAGCCAACATGGGCATCCAGGGCCAGGGTTTCTGTGTGGAAAGAAACCAAGAGTCAATATCACATTCTCCCCTCTCTTTTCATACCTATTAACCCCTTGGTTCCAGAGAGTCCTGAATACTTAACAGAATATTGGAAAAATCTTATTTTTGCATCATAAAAATAAAGTTTGAAAAGAAAAAAAAAAAAGTGAGGGAGTGCAGGTATGAGGAGAGTCATAATAGCAGGACCACCAATTGGAAGTCTAACACGTCCCAAGAAAGTCCTGGGAAGTTTTCAACTTTGTTACAGTTGAAACCTAATAATGACTTCTAAGAAAATTTGTGGGCTCTGCCTGCTTTATTTACTCTGGTATCCATATATTCCAATATAACTGATGTATATAGACACCTGTAGTGTGTTTCTGCCTAAAATGTTTATTTCTTGATAAGAACCAGACTCACATGTTGGGATATTTTATGCAAGGGGATAGTGGCTAAGGTGATAATGGTCTAGGCTTTTGTCCTCTAACTTGAAACCACAGAAGACAAAATCAAACAGGGTTCAAGATGGAGAAGTAACATTAGGGATCGTGCCTGTCTGATAATTCTGGTAAAGACTCTGTTCAGTGTAATAAAGCCACATGATCACCGCACATGCTCTACTAACCTGCATGCCAGTTAGAAACAAGCATGGATGGGCTGTTGCCTGCTAGCTTTTAGAGGGCTTTATAAGATCAACTTGCTTTGGTTGACACTTTTATTTTTACTTGTATTCCAGGAGTGTTATTGAGAAAAACTGGTTTTTAAAGAAATATTCTGATGTTGCAGGTCAGGGCTCAGAAAGAAATGGGATACGTTTATATCCTTGCAAGTACATAATAGGGTTGAGATTGTGAGCCAATTGTTCATTATGTTAATCTCATTATTTTTCATCTTCATAGCCATAGTATAAACAGGCAAAGGGTTGAAACAAAGAAAATCTACACTATGAAAAGGAAGAGGATAAGGAGGAAGGGGAAGAAGGCTGGCTGAAAACTTCAAGGAGGCAAACTCTTCATTTCTCATCCAAATCTGATTAAACACATAATTGGAAAGAGGGTACTAATATTGCAGAAATTCATAGTGCACTCCAGTTTGCTAGAGATAAAGACTCAGTTAATGGAAGCATATTAACAACTGGTTAGGTTGGAATTAACTCATGGTTAGCATTACTACAAAGTAAACAAGACAAAAAGTTATGGGATTAGTTGACTGTTCAGTTCATTGGTATGACACAAATACACGGCATACTAAATGAAGGGTTTGCTTCAGGTAACAAAATACCTGTGTGTTCTTGCCATGCACTATATTACAAATATGGCACAAAAAGGTGACGGGGACAAACAGACAAGGACTCAACAATAGTGCTTGTACCTTTCTCTACCACAATGGACCGAAACACCAAAACAGGAAAGCCAGGAATAGGCCGATGAATACGGCTGGGACGGGTTGTAATATGGAAGGCTAAAGAAGGGAAGGCATATTAAAATCATTTTATGCTATGAAAATAATCAGATAAGAGGATTCAGACCCCAGTAGGGTGGGAGGTAGGAAGAAAGAATGAAATAATAGAAGTATACCACTCAGGTTTTACACAGATTCAAACATTTTAAAGACATCTAACACAATCTGATAGACTGTGGTATGCAAGTTGGGAAACTAACAGTTTAAAAGGAATAGCTAGGAACAGCTAGGCTCAATGCCTGTAATCCCAGCACTTTGGGAGGCTGACGCAGGTGGATCACCTGAGGTCAGGAGTTTGAGATCAGCCTGGCCAACATGGTGAAATGCTGTCTCTACTAAAAATACAAAAGTTAGCCAGGCATGGTGGTGCATGCCTGTAATCCCAGCTACTCCAGAGGTTAAGGCAGGAGAATTGCTTGAACCAGGAGGCAGAGGTTGCAGTGAGCTGAGAGCGCCACTGCACTCCAAGCTGGGTGACAGAGCGAGACTCCATTAAAAAAAAAAAAAAAAAAAGAAACAGTTGAAGACAATGGGCAATGTGGGTGTACCTAACATTCTAATGAAATATAGTACATGAAGACAGAGCAGGCCGGGTGCAGTGGCTCATGACTGTAATTCCAGCACTTTGGCAAGCTGAGGTGGGCAGATTGCTTAAGGCCAGGAGTTTGAGACCAGCCTGGGCCACATGGCAAAACCCTGTCCCTACAAAAAATACAAAAATTAGTTGAGCATGGTGGCACACATCTGTAATTCCAGTTACTTGGGAAGCTGAGGTGGGAGGATTCCTTGAGCTGGGAAGGTCAAGGCTGAAGGGAGGTGAGATCATGCCACTGCCCTCCAGCCTGGGTGACAGAGCAAGACCCTGTCTCCAAAAAAAAAAAAAAAAATACTGACAACACTTCACCACCAGCTGATGCTCTCTGCTTGACAGTACACTATTTTTGCTCGATACCTGAAATTCATTATTTGACAATGTACTCCCTCAGCAATGGTTAAGGTTTATTTTATCCCTCTAACAAATTATTATTTTTCAACCAAAGCTCTTTTGCTTATTAGATGATACTGCTTTCAAGCTTAAAAATAAATGCCCTGTGATAATACGTGCTTCCCAAATCAGGCAAGAGATTTCACATGTAATAAAGGTTTGGTATATAAAGACAGGCAGGGCTGGACACGGTGGCTCACACCTGTAATTCCAGCACTTTGGGAGGCCAAGGCAGGCAGATCACCTGAGGTCAGGAGTTCAAGACCAGCCTGACCAACATGGAGAAACCCCATCTCTACTAAAAATACAAAATTAGCCAGTTGTGGTGGTGCATGTTGTAATCCCAGCTACTCGGGAGGCTAAGGCAGGAGAATCGCTTGAACCCGGGAGGTAGATGTTGCGGTGAGCTGAGATCACGCCACTGCACTCCAGCCTGGGCAACAAGAGCAAAACTCTTGTCTCAAAAAAAAGAAAAAAAAAAAAGGCAGCTGAGTCTCAGGGCTTTCAATTATGTTACCAGAATATAATTAATTTTTAAAATGGAAAGAAAATTGCTACAGTGAGTGTTATTACAGAGTAATATTTTAGTACCATAAGTGCTATATCACAAAAAAAGGAAATTCACCCCTAAGGTGAATTGTAGCTATAAATAATAATAGGAAAGTTACTTTTGAAAAGGTTCTAAATAGTACGGGGGGATCCATTCTGATTATGCTAGATGTCTTCATGGGTTAATTTAGCAGTAGACTGAAATTCCATAATCCCAGGGATATGAACTAACACAAAAGAGAGAAGTAACCAAACCATTATGATCTGATTTTAGAAGAGTTATGTAATCTACATTTTGAAAAGCAAATGCAAACAATTTTTCCTTAGCATAAAGCCTCTACACCCAGTTCATCAACTTCTAAAAGGCTTCTACCTAAGCAGCAAGCCTTTACTATCTACAAACTAAGACTTTCTTTAGCAAAGGACAGTTGGACACAACTCATGAGCATTCTGTGTGCAAATGAGTAACAGGATGGCCATGCAACATCACTCTTTTGTACTTGTGCTGCAAGGTAAGCGGAGTGGCTTCCTCCATAGGAAGTATGTGGCTCACGCACACTGCAGTGTCCAAGCCATGACAGTGGTTTTAAATAAGTCAGAGCACAACCAACCACACTAAACATCTATCAGGGCCCACAAAGGTAACGATCACCAAAACGTACAACACAACATTTATTTAGTATAACATCTTTTTAAAGACCATCTGTCTTTCTAGCAAATGAAAAACAAAAAAATATTAAACTCAATTTATACCAAAATGTTCATCTCTTTCTCACAGCCCTACAGAAACTCACCAAATATTTTCTAATATTTACAGAATGACAAAGAGACGTTAAGCTTTTTAGAAATTGTGCCTCAGTGAGAACATTATTGGTATAAGAACAACATGTACTACCCTCTCTTAAATGGATCCCTGGTGGTACAATGCTTCATTTTCCAGCAGGGGAGAAACAAGAGCCAGATGATAGCTTAGTGACAGAGCTTCAGACTCATCTGGGAAAAGCTGACAGTTCTTAAAGCAAGCTGCTTTATTGCAAACAAGGCTCTTCCTCCAGGCAGTCCTGAGGCTCTTCTAGGAATATAGGTTAAAGGTACAAATTCTTACTCAAAAATCTGACAGCACAATGATTCTATCATGGAATCTCATAATGAAAAGCCTATTTCATTTGTACCATTTGCTTCACGAATCAGTGATAAAGTCCTCTGAAAATCAATTTCAATCTCTCATGTGCTTCTCAATCAAAGCTAAGCCAAGTTTGCAAAGACTTACATTATTTCCTTTCTCTCGGAGCAGCTTCAGGTTGTTTTTACACTGTTTGAGCTCATCTGTGATTGACTGCTTTTCCTGCTCAGTCATTTCAAACTTCAACTTCAGTTCTGAGAGTACAGTCTGTGTCTTTTCATACTAAAAGCAAAGAAAAAAAAAGTGTGCAGATTCAACTTAAAATGGGTATGAAGTTATGGTTCTAGTCAGGCTTATACGCCAGACCCTATTTAGTCACCTGGAACACCAAAGTCAAGTCTTTTTGTTTAAGGAGGAATAACTTGCACTCATAAGAAGTCTTTTGGCCAGGCGTGGTGGCTCACACCTGTAATCCCAGCACTTTGGGAGGCCAAGGCGGGCAGATCACGAGGTCAGGAGTTTGAGATCAGCCTGACCAACATGGAGAAACCCCATCTCTACTAAAAATACAAGCATTAGCTGGGCGTGGTGGTGTATGCCTGTAATCCCAGCTACTCAGGAGGCTGAGACAGGAAAATCACTTGAACCCGGGAGGCAGAGGTTGCAGTGAGCCAAGATCATACCACTGTGCACTCAAGCCTGGGTGACAGAGGGAGACTCCGTCTCAAAAAAAAAAAAAAAAAAAAAAAAAAGTAGTCTTTAATGTTGACTTTATTCTATGTAAGAATTTTCTGGCCCTGGAGTTAAAAAAATTAAGAGTAATCACCATTTTGTCATCTGTTTTTAATATAAAGGATCACTTTTTCCACCAAGTGAGTTATAGGAGAAAAGGAAAATTTCAAACTGAGCAAAAGAAAAGTAGGAGAAGAAAAATTCCATAGTCAATGTTAGGAAGCCTGAGTTTATATCCTAGTAAGGAGTGTCAGCCAAGCTATTTTAGTTTTGAAGTAAAAAGTATTAATTCCCAATAGGGGCCGGGCACGGTGGCTCACGCCTGTAATCCCAGCACTTTGGGAGGCCGAGGCGGGTGGATCATGAGGTCAGGAGATCGAGACCATCCTGGCTAACACAGTGAAACCCCGTCTCTACTAAAAATACAAAAAATTAGCTGGGCGAGATGGCGGGCGCCTGTAGTCCCAGCTACTTGGGAGGCTGAGGCAGGAGATGGCGTGAACCCCGGGGGGCGGAGCCTGCAGTGAGCCGAGATTGCGCCACTGCACTCCAGCCTGGGCGACAGCGAGACTCTGCCTCAATAAAAAAAAAAAAAAAAAAAAAAAAAAAATTCCCAATAGGTTTCCCTTTACCCAGCATTACTGGGTATTAAAGTGTTCTGGATAAGTGAATTTTCTAGGCAAATGAAGCAAAGAAATGTGTCTGAAGTACCGACCACTATGATTTGGAAATTTCTATTTCTCCACTTAAAACAGGCATCGGCTGGGCACAGTGGCTCACACCTGTAATCCCAGCACTTTGGGAGGCCAAGGTGGGCGGATCACCTGAGGTCAGGAGTTCGAGACCAGCCTGGCCAACATGGCGAAACCCCATCTCTACTAAAAATACAAAATTAGCCAGGCATGGTGGCGCATGCCTGTAACCCCAGTTGGGAGGCTGGGGCAGGAGAATCGCTTGAACCCAGGAGGTGGAAGTTGCAGTGAGCTGATATTGCACCACTGCACTCTAGCCTAGGCAACAAAAGCAAAACTCCATCTCAAAAAACAAAACAAAAAACTTAGGTTATCAAGCTAAGTCATTTTAAAAAATCTGTTTCTGGTAGAAATTTTATTTTTATTTTATTTTTTGAGACGGAGTCTAGCTCTGTCACCCAGGCTGGAGTGGAGTGGTGCGATCTCAGCTCACTGAAACCTCCACCTCCCAGGTTCAAGTGATTCTCCTGCTTCAGCCTCCTGAGTAGCTGCGATTACGGGCACCTGCTGCCACATCTGGCTATGTTTTGTACTTTTAGTAGAAATGGAGTTTCACCATGTTGGCCAGGCTGGTCTTGAACTCCTGGCCTAGGGTGATCCACCTGCTTCAGCCTCCCAAAGTGCTGGGAGGGCAGGCATGAGCCACCGTGCCCCACCTGTTTCTGGTAGAAATTTTTAAATAGCAAAACTTATCATTTTCTGTTCTGGAAAACAATTCACTGTATATACTTTGACTTTCAGATAGAGTCACACCTTTTTAAAGACCATGTGCCTTTTAAAGGTGAGACCAATGTGAAACATAGTATGGCTTACTCCTACTTTAAATGGTGCCTGGAGGCTGAAATTCTAGGCTGGTTCCACTTCTAGATACTGCATCTTACACGCAAACTGGGCTCACAGTCAAAGAGCAGAGATTGTTCTGCTACTGGCTGTGCCTTTGTCTCCACTTCCACTACCCCACTCTGCCATCTCTCTTTTTTTTTTAGACTGAGTCTCACTCTGTCACCCAGGCTGGAGTGCAGTGGCGTGATCTTGGCTCACTGCAACCTCCTCCTCTTGGGTTCAAGGGATTCTTGTGCCTTAGCCCCCCGTGTAGCTGGGATTATAGGCATGCACCACCATGCCTGGCTAATTTTTTTATATTTTTAGTACAGATGGGGTTTCACCTTGTTGGCCAGGCTGGTCTCGAACTCCTGACGTCGAGTGATCCACCCACCTCAGCCTCCCAAAGTGCTGGGATTACAGGTGTGAGCCACCGCACCTGGCCCTATTCTGCCATCTCTGAAGGTTTTAGAAGGAAGACAGACAAGGATTGAATATAAAATAGATATACCACGGGTAAGGTATACCAGAAAGGTTCCTCCTTGTCCCTACATGTAGCTTATGAGGGTAGAAAGTTTCCAGTTCCTCTCTACTTATATCCTAGAAATTCTTCAATAAAGGAAACCTTTATAAAGGTGCTTCTGAAAAATGTAAACACCTTGGAATGACTAATTAGGAGCCCATCATCATGCTCAACAAAGATAAATATTAAGAAGGAATATAAATGTATAAAAACATTAGGAGAGATGGGGCTTAGGGTCAACACAGAGGTCAACAGAAAAAGAGAAGAAAGATATAGGTACAGAGAGGGAGGTAAAATATGAAAGAAACTCCCTGTTACCTAACAACATTCCCACAACAAGCCTAGATAGTATGCCAGAGAATGAACTAAAGGAGTACAATTCACGGACTTTATGATAGCTTTTTTCAGTTGATGTGAAGATCTGTGGACTTCCTTCCAGAAGGCAGAAGATTACTGGCATACTGCCAAGGCAAAGTCATTGTACCTACACTAGTTTCTGCAAATTGGAACATAATAAATTCTCAATGACCCATGATCTGATTCTTAACAGGGACTAACAAAGAATAAGTAAAGAGTACTTTGTTGACAAGTTTCCTCTTACTTTCCTTTTCCACCATTCTTACATCTAGTCTGCCCTGTGCACCAAAGCACTTATTTCTCCATTGCAGGAGTTGTGAAGCAGAACCACAGGAAGGCAGCTCAACCAGGGGGATCCTGTTGCTTACCTCCAGCATGTGAGGCGGTGGCAAGGACTCTGGCCCCATGGCAAGAAGGTAAAGCCAAATAACTTTCTTGAGTCAGTCTTTGCAGGGTGGACTGTGTGCTCAATGTTTTAGGAATTTTTTTTTTTTGAGATGGAGTTTTGCTCTTGTTGCCTAGACAGGAGTGCAATGGTGTAATCTCGGCTCACCACAACCTCCGCCTCGCGGGTACAAAGCGATTCTCCTGCCTCAGCCTCCCAAGTAACTGGGATTACAGGCATGTGCCACCATGCCTGGCTAATTTTGTATTTTTATTAGAGACAGGGTTTCTCTATGTTGGTCAGGCTGGTCTCGAACTCCCGACCTCAGGTGATCTGCCCACCTCGGCCTCCCAAAGTGCTGGGATTACAGGAGTGAGCCACTGCACCCAGCCTATAAATTCTTAAATTACAGATATTCCTACTAAATTAAAATATAGTGATGCTTTCTAAAGTCAAATATAAAGATGATACATCATTATTTTCTTTTAATACTGAGGATTAAGATTTACTTTTTTTTTTTGAGATGGAGTTTTGCTCTTGTTGCCCAGGCTGGAGTGCAATGGCGTGATCTCAGCTCACCGCAACCTCCGCCTCCCGGGTTCAAGCGATTCCCCTATCTCAGCCTCCTGAGTAGCTGGGATTACAGGCACATGCCATCATGCCTGGCTAATTTTTGTATTTTTAGTATAGATGGGGTTTCATCATATTGGTCAGGCTGGGCTTGAACTCCTGACCTCAGGTGAGCTGCCCGCCTTGGCCTCTCAAAGTGCTGAGATTACAGGCGTGAGCCACGGCGCCCAGCCAAGATTTACTTTTTGCATGTACTTTTTCTTTGTTGAATATTCATATAAAAGCTGCCACATATATAAATTTTAATTTGTGCAACAAAGGTCACCTACTGCAGCCTTGCTTGGCTATCATTTTTGCTCCATCTTGCTTTCTAACTCTGAGGTGACAAATGAGCTTGGTCCTGATTAAGAGGGAAATATCACACAATATTACCAACACCTTTGGTTCTTCTTCATAAAAAGAATCATATCTGGGCTTGCTTAGCTTGTAATATTTTAGTTTGTTACAGTGCTGAAAATACATAATTAGATACTGTGTATATTAAGTATGATTCTATGACAGAGAGGAGGACAAAGGGGAAATGTTGAAGGGGAATATATGTGCATTAATAAAAGGCAATAATTCATTTGCAGTGGATTACACAGAGATAAGAACCTCATTAAAGAACATTTTAGTTATAGTATATAGCTATAACTAAACTATAGTATATAGTATACAACATGTTAACATCTGGACAAACAGAAAGAGAGCAATTTCACATTACAAAGGAGTGTGATGACTACACATCATTTCACAATGGAAAACAGTGAACAAGAAAACAGAAAAGAAACATACTGACAAGATCAGACATATTTTTAAATGTGCTGCATTTAATGCAATCCAAGACTATCAACAATTTAGATGCTGTGACAACATGCCACTGCGATTTGTGGAAACAGTTAAAGCATTTTGCACCGATTACTCAGTGACCAAAAACAGGCAAACAAGTAATGCAACAAAATGGCTAATGCGTTCATAGTAACATACAACAGAATAATCTTCCAACCACAGCATTCTTCCCAGAGTTTGAAAGAATTATGGCATATGGACTGGAAGGACACAAAGTGCTTACAGTATTAAATACTAAGATATTTACTTTGGCACAAAATTTGTGTTCCAATCAAATAAAATGAGATTTCTTCTAAAACACATATCTTTAGGAAGGTAAAAATGAACACATTACAAAATCAGTATGTCCACAAGAAAATAAAAAATGTTACAGTATTTTTTCATTAGGAACAAACATGAAGACAGAAGAACAATCATTGCCAAATTCAGGACACTACAAGGAAAGAAAATTGCAAACAAAAACTGCATTGATTAAGCAGATTTTCTAGAAACAACTTTGGGAAAGTTCATTATTAAAGACAAAGAGTTGTCTTCAACTTCCTTCTAATTCATAAAGAATCCTTTTAAGAAAGTCTACAACTGGGGTGGTCCCTGATCTGTAGATCAAGTTGTATCAGGCTTCTCCATTCCCCGAGCTGGCCAGGAGTCAATGCAGGGAGTGGTATAAGGCCAGCAGGACTGAAGGCAGCTCTTACTGCCCTGCTGTCAACTTCAAGGCTTTGGGAAGTGAAATGCACCTCCCTTGCTCAGGAAGAAATTGGGTAGGGTTTCTGTTCCAAAATCAACTTTTATGACTTCAACACAAATTTTTAAAAAGCCACTCAATTCAAGGTTTTAAGCAGAATGACATGAAAAGTGAGCATGCACATTTATGAATAAGGTGAAAAGGGGGTGGGAGGAAGAAAGTAAAAGGCCACAGAACGTGTTTGGCTGGCTGCCTGGCTATGAGGTGAATTTTAAGTAACTTTTCAGGCCATATTTACCTGAGGGGTTCAGACAGCATTAGAGTATGGCCTCAGTTTGCTTTCCAAAAGTATGCTAAGTTACATACGATACTCTCTTTGAAAGTTAAACAATAGATCAACAGACCTGGTACAAAGGGTTTCTCATATAAGTAACTGGTAGAGAAAAATTAAAATGTAGTTTTGTATATTATATTTTTGAGACCAATCCTACTGAAGAATTCTCTATATATGGACCATGATATGCAGCTAGAAATCACCAAGCAGAGATGTTCCAGGTATCAATTTTGTGACAGGTAATGTGACTTCTGCTTCCCTTTATTTCTAACTAGCATGGATATCTGATTTGCTTTTGGCTTTAAGTCCAACCATAATTGGGCTCATAATGTCTTTTCGCTTTACCTCTTTCTGCACATCCTTTGCTTGGTTTTCAGCCTTACTGAGAAGAGTTTTTAAATCAGCTGAATCCCGAAGATGCTGTTCTTTCAAGGATCCCACTTGATTCTCAAGTTCTTTCCTAGACATTTGAAGGATGCTGAGATCACTGGTAAGCTCTAAACTCTGCTTCTGAGAACTGCAATATAAATATTGACAGATAGTTATTCACAGGTAGAAACTGGACACAGAAGGAAGTCCAGTTTCTTATACATTTCAATAGAAGGGATAGAATGGATTTCAGAGAAAAAAAGAAAAGTATAAAAAAGAATGAAATATTTTCATTCAATAAGCAAAAACCATCAAAACACTAACAAAATGCACGTTTAAAAGCGTGTCCCATCAAATATACACAAAGGTTGAAATTTTAAAAACAGAAATAGGAGGTAATTAACTGCATATTTTGTTGTATCAAATTGTATTAATTTCATCACGAAAAGATTCAGTGTAGATCTTCTACAGGAAAAGAACACACATGTTTCAACAATTTCTTGTAAGTTTAAATACTTGACAAATAGAATGGGGGTCAGAAACTTAAAGCTTAGGAGTCACTGTCAATTCAAGTAAAGATAAACCTGTGCAAATGAGAGGACACACCAAATTGAGAAAAGAGCATAAGACAAAGAAGTAGGAGGCTGAGTTCTAGACCCCTAGCTCTGCCACTATTTAGCTGGGGGATGTTAAGCAAGTCACTTAACTGGTATATTTCATTTTCAGAGTAAACACATCCTCAGCTCTTAGACCTATACCAGATACCATGTAATATAGACATAACTAACACAAGGAGAGTCTCAGTGCCCGTCACTACCAAATAACAGGATTGAATTCATTAACTTCTGAGGCTATTCCCAAGGTTAATAAATTCTATGATCACTTTGTTTTTTTTTTTTTTTGAGACAGAGTTTTGCTCTTGTTGCCCAGGCTGGAGTGCAATGGCGTGATCTCGGCTCACTGCAACCTCCGCCTCCAAGGTTCAAGCGATTCTCCTGCCTTAGCCTTCTGAGTAGCTGGGATTACAGGCATGCGCCAACATGCCTGGCTAATTTTATATTTTTAGTAGTGACGAGGTTTCTCCATGTTGGTCAGGCTGGTCTCGAACTCCTGACCTCAGGTGATCTGCCTGTTTCGGCCTCCCAAAGTGCTGGGATTACAGGTGTGAGCCACCACAGTCTCTATGATCACTTTTATAACTGGATGTTAAAAAAATCTGACTTGCAACATATGTGGAGAACAGCTTGATATGTGTGAACAGAAATTCCTTCTTCAATTCCTTCTTCCATAGCCCAGACAACAGAGAATAAAAGGTCTGTACAGTATAGCTGTGTTAGGGAATTTGGCTCCTATAAATAGCTAAAAGAGTATAAGGTTTTCAAGGTGACAGTTTTACATCTTTCAGAATGGATCATTCAAGACTCAGACTCACTACTGTAACTGAATTACTACAGAGTCTGAATCCCATTTTGATTGTACGCTTCACAGATTCTTTGAGGCGGGTCTGATGTTGTCAAGCCAATACAGCTAGGAATTAAATGGCACACAAGACCCTGTAAAGGAAGACTAGCTTCTAAATACCACTTAAATGCTGGGGAGGCTTATCAAGCAAATTTAGGGCATCAGAAAAGTTTAAGCAAAATAATTAATCTGTCTTAAATACTTTATGTGAGTTTAGGCAGATGATCTGACCAATGACTTATAGGCCCCCTTTCTGGGGCCTAATATTTTTAAACCATATGCTTCTACTCACTAGGAGTTTGTAGGCTTGCTTCCCAACACTTAAAATTTGAAATAATTGAAAACAGTATTTAAGAATCTGCCAGATTTCAATTAATACATCTTAAAAATAAGGGATCTAGTCTGAATCATTAAAATATCAATAATTTCGGCCGAGGGCAGTGGCTCACGCCTGTAATCCCAGCACTTAGGGAGGCCAAGGTCAGGAGTTTGAGACCAGCCTGATCAACATGGTGAAACCCCCTCTCTACTAGAAATACAAAAATTACCCAGGCATGGTGGCACACACCTATAATCCCAGCTACTTAGGAGGCTGAGGCAGCAGAATCACTTGAACCTGGGAGGCGGAGGCTGCAGTGAGCCGAGATCGTGCCACTGCACTCCAGTCTGGGCAACTGAATGTGACTCTGCCTCAAAAAAAAAAAAAAAATAAAAATAAATAAATAAATAAATAAATTTATGAGTTGAGTACGGTGGCTCATGCCTGTAATCCCAGCACTTTGGGAGGCCAAGGCGGGCAGATCACCTGAGGTCAGGAGTTCGAGAACAGCCTGACCAACATGGAGAAACCCCGTCTCTACTAAAAATACAAAATTAGGTGGGCATGGTGGCACATGTCTGTAATCCAAGTTACTCAGGAGGCTGAGGCAGGAGAATCGCTTGACCCCAGGGGGTGGAGGTTGTGATGGGCTGAGATCGCGCCACTGATCTCCAGCCTGGGCCACAGGAGCAAAACTCCATCTCAAAAAAAATTTATGGCCGGGCGCGGTGGCTCACGCCTGCAATCCCAGCACTTCGGGAGGCCGAGACGGGCGGATCACAAGGTCAGGAGATCAAGACCATCCTGGCTAACATGGTGAAACCCTGTCTCTACTAAAAATACAAAAAAAATTTAGCCGGGCGTGGCGGCAGGCGCCTATAGTCCCAGCTACTCGGGAGGCTGAGGCAGGAGAATGGCGTGAACCCGGGAGGTGGAGCTTGCAGTGAGCCGAGGTCGCGCCACTGCACTCCAGTCTGGGCGACAGAGCGAGACTCCATCTCAAAAAAAAAAAAAAAAATTTATGTATATAGCTATATATGAGATATGTATAGATCTCATATATATTTCATATATGATATATATCATATACATATATTTATAGTTTTGACCTTTGTTTTGTCCCATTCATATTTTGGAATTGCTTTTACAAAGCTTTTTACATCTTATAAACAATGTAAAACATTTGTTTTTATTTTTATTCATGTTTTCTTGAGACAGGGACTGGCTCTGTTGCCCAGGCTAGACTACAGTGGTGTGATCATGGCTTATTGCAGTCCCCACCTCCTAGGCTCAAGTGATCCTCCACCTCAGCCTCCTGAGTAGCTGGGACTACAGGCCAGGCTAATTTGTTGTATTTTTTGTAGAGATGTTGTTTCATAATGTCCACATCCGGCTGGAATAAACCCATTTTAAACTTAAATATGGTAAATTGTGGTGGTAAAATAGGACTTCACTAAATTTGCTGGAATAAATCAAATGCATTCACTGATTTGCTTGTCAAGTATTAGATACTAGAAAGATTTAACTGGTTTCAGAGAATTATTGGTCTTATATATTATTACGCTTCATACAACCTTATTTGAAATTCAAAGATTAATTTATATCTTTCAGTAGCACAAATTCCATTTTTGTTTGTTTGTTTGTTTGTTTGATATAGGGTTTGGCTCTGTCACCCAGGTTGGAGTGCAGTGGCATGATCGTGGCTCACTGCAGCCTTGACCTCCTGGGCCCAAGCAATTCTCCCACCTCAGCCTTCCAAGTAGCCGAGACTACAAGCACACATCACTGTGCCCAGTAAATTTTTGTATTTTTTTGTAGAGACAGGGTTTTGCCACATTGTCCAGGCTGATCTTGGACTCTCAGGCTCAAGCGATCCTCCCACCTCAGCCTCTCA
This sequence comes from Hylobates moloch, assembly GCF_009828535.3. Lineage (NCBI taxonomy): Eukaryota > Metazoa > Chordata > Mammalia > Primates > Hylobatidae > Hylobates > Hylobates moloch. Next base: position 93,322,850 of record NW_026652280.1, read on the forward strand.
AAGTGATGGCATTACAGGCGTGAACCACCGCACCCAGCCTTACAAATTCTTCATTATAGTCACTTCCTGATCACCCTTACTAAAAGAAGAGATCACTGGTGTGAAAGAAAAGCAGTTGATACTTGAAATTTATTAGTTTACAGGGCAAGTTCAACTATGAATTACAGACTTTTGTTGTTTGTTCAGGGTTTCTTTGGGACATTTAATGAATCTGTATTCCATGAGTACAAGGAAAGGACATGCAGGATAATGGTGGTGGCAGGAAAAAAAAAAAGCTGAAGTATTTATTCAGTATGGTTAACCTGCCAAATAGCCAAACAGAGATGGGCTGAACATTTGCTCCTGTAAAGTATTTAAGTATTAAAATTAAATTTAATTTAGATGAAAATTTAAGATAAAGAAATATTTTATATCTGAAAAACGGAGAGTTCTTGCGTACTTGTGCAATTCTTTTTCTTGCCGTTGCAGTTCTGATGACAGCAAAACATTTTCCCTTTTTAGAGAACGGCATTCGGTTTCCAATGCATTCCATTCCTTTCTCAACTTCTCTAGTTCACCTAAAATAGTCCCAAAACATATTTGTTAATACAGAAATATAACTTCCATAATACTTCAAAGGATAAAGGAAAAGATTACAGAGGAGAACATACTTTTCGCCCCCTTAAAAGCAAGTAGATTTTACATGGTTAATTATTTGATTCCTGTTACTTTGCATGTATACCTCAAGGACTGCTATCAGCTTATATTTGAACAATAGTATTTTTTTCCACTTCACTTTTATAAGACAAGCAATTTTTAACAATTTTAAAATAAAATATAAAACGGTAAAAAAATATAAACTTAAGTAGAACTTGCAGACTTGAAAATACATTTTTAGCTCCGATTTAAAAACACTGGTTTATACAACTGATAGCTAACAAAGAAAAAAAAAGCCTGCATGTTTTTTTTTTAAACAAGTTATGAAGTTATCATTGTCAAAAGTTAAGAGCTTTATGTAAAATACATTTATTTACCTTGCAACCTTGTTGCTTCTTCTTTCTGCTGGTCCTCACACTGTTGACATCTAAGCTGAAAACTGTTTTGCAGACTTGTGATTTCTTTCTCATATTCAGACGCTGCTTTCCGCCACCGCTCAAGCTCAGCTCTCACCTTCTTAAGCTCTTCTTGTAAAGAAGCAATGTCAGTGTCCCGCTCAGAGGCAGCCTTTTCTGCTGCTTGATGAAGGCGCAAAATTTCGTCTCGGGCACTAAGCAATTCATCTCTAGTACTTGTGATTTCACTGTCCTTCTCTTCCCGGAGATTCTCAGTATCGATGTGTAACCTCTGCAATTGGGCTGCAAAAGTATATCCATCATTTTCTTGGCCCATTAGAATTAGGAATAAAAGAATAATCCATACAGGATTGTACCTAATGCATAACCTGGGTTGTCAGAGCTGTTGCTTTTGATTAAAAAAAAAAAACAAAGTGATCTTTATCTCCCCAACACACAGAAAATTACTTCTGACATTCCTTCTAGATTTTTTCCTATGCATTTATACACATGTAAAAACAAACATTAAATAGGGAGTGATCACAATATATGCAGTGTTCCCTATCCTTCTGTTGACAAAACTCTTTCAACAAAAAAACAGTTATAGTATATATAACTTATTTGCCCAACCCTTTATTTTTGACATTTTAGGCTGTTCAGTGTTTAAACACTATATACAATCCTTTTTTTTTTTTTTTTTTGGGGGGGAATCCTATGTGTAGAATTGCTTGGTCAAATGGCAAGCAATAAAAGCAATAAACAGTTGATGCTCTTGATTCGTTTTTCTGCTCAAATGTCAATTCTTTAAAGAGGTCTTTTCTGATGACTCATCTGAAAAACAGCTCACTGTCATTCTCTGGCTCTTTACTCTGCTTTATTTTCCTTTGAAGTCCTTATTGGACATCATATTATCTATTAATTGGCTTATTGTTTATCTTTTCTACTGGACTGTATACCTCATGTGTGTAGGGCATTTGTTTTGCTCACAGCTGTCAGGTATTGGGGATACCCCCAATATCTGACACAGTAAACAATCAAGAATTATTGGTTGAATTAATGAGTTAATAAAATTAATACTGCCTCATTGAAGCGTTATATATATATATAAAATATATATATATAAAAAATATATAAAATATATATATAAAATATATATATATAAAATATATATATATATATATATATATTTTGAGACGGAGTCTCACTCTGTCGCCCAGGCTGGAGTGCAGTGGCGCAATCTCGGCTCACTGCAAGCTCCGCCTCCCGGGTTCACGCCATTCTCCTGCCTCAGCCTCTCCGAGTAGCTGGGACTACAGACGCCCGCCACCACGCCCGGCTAATTTTTTTTGTATTTTTAGTAGAGACAGGGTTTCACCGTGGTCTCGATCTCCTGACCTCGTGATCCGCCCGCCTCGGCCTCCCAAAGTGCTGGGATTACATGCGTGAGCCACCGCGCCCGGCCGAAGAGTTATATTTTTAAAAATACCTGGTTTTGTGCTCATGACCCAAACTGGAAACAATCTGTATAAAATCAAACTTGGTGCAGAACAAGAGAATTAATATTGGGTACCATATTATAAGGAAATTGTAGATTTAAAAAGTTCCAAAGGAAAATAATTAATTATAAGAGGATTTAGGGATGGGAGAAAGGGAGGTTGCTACATAAGTAAACATTATGATATTAGACTTTCTAAGTTTGTAGGAAGGACCGAGAGGTAACAAATTTGGAATCTGAAAGGGCACAATTGCCAGAGAAGATGATCATGATTTGTTGATACAGTCGTGAAATACACATGCTGGCACTAGGGGGCACTCAATGATGCCTGGGCAAGACAGGTTTAAAACAAAAGGCAGCATTATGTCACAGAACCTTTAGGAAAAATTGCCCCTACACAGTCTACGATGAAAACAGAGATTCAAATCAGATTTACGTAAATTAATGGATAATGACATTAAACTACAATAGGAGTTTTAAGAGCTTTCAATTTAAAAACACATATGACACACCCTAGAAATTCTAATTTGACCAAAATAAAATTCTAATTTTAAATAACTCAAATGTTCCACTCAAAAAATAAGACCCCAAAGACTAGTTTTTCTCTGGGATATTTTTGGGCAAGTATCTTGGGCCTCATACAATGACTCTCCCTTCTCTTCTGAATAGTGATTACTTGTCCATTTAATTTCTTCCCCACCTATCTCTCAAGCTAAAATTTTAAAACAACATTGGCTCCTTCTTTGACAAGAAGGCAAATTAATTTTACTTTAGGAATTTTACAATGGCATGGGAAAGGAAGACCTCTCCTGGGGTATCATACAATTTCCTCATAATACACCAGGAGCTCCAGCTTGAAGTAAACACTCGACAGGCAGGTGTCTTTCTGGAAATTTCTGTAATAACCCTGCAATAGCCCAGACAAATAAATAGCAAAATAGTGATAAGAAGAACAGCCATTATCAACGAAAATCAGTGCAGAGACTATTATCCTATTCCACGTGATATATAATTTTTCTTGAGGCCAGGTGCAGTGGCTCATGCCTGTAATCTCAGCACTTTGGGAGGCCGAGATGGGTGGATCACGAGGTCAGGAGTTCGAGACCAGCCTGGCCAATACAGTGAAACCCCATCTCTACTAAAAATACAAGAATTAGCTGGGCATGGTGACATGTACCTGTAGTCCCAGCTACTTGGGAGGCTGCAGAATCACTTGAACTCGGGAGGCGGAGGTTGTAGTGAGCCAAGATCGCCACTGCACTCCAGCCTGGGCAACAGAGCAAGACTACGTCTCAAAAAAACAAACAAACAAAAAAATATTTTCTTGCAATACAAGTGTGTCTGAGCATTAGATGTCAATATATCTACACCAGCCATCAATATATACATATACCAGCAAGCTCAAAGTGCTGATGCACAGAGTAGCTCAAACAGATTTTCTATCCAAAGGCCCTCTGTAGGAACTCACGACATAACTCAGAAAGTGACAGTCTTACCAACTCCAAATCTTCACCTCTGCTTTTTCCATTCTAAGTGTCTAATACGGGAGTACTGGACAATCTTCCCTTGAATTTTCTTTAAAAAAAAAAAAAAAAATAGGCCAGGTGCAGTGGCTCACACCTGTATCCCAGCACTTTGGGAGGCCGAGATGGGCGGATCACCTGAGGTTGGGAGTTTGAGACCAGCCTGACCAACATGGAGAAACCCCGTCTCTACTCAAAATACAAAATTAGCTGGGCGTGGTGGTGCATGCCTGTAATCCCAGCTACTCAGGAGGCTGAGGCAGGAGAATTGCTTGAACCTGGGAGGCGGAGGTTGCGGTAAGCTGAGACCGTGCCATTGTACTCCAGCCTGGGCAACAAGAGCGAAATTTTGTCTCAAAAACAAATAAATAAATAAAGCTCCACCAAGAGCCGTGTTGAAATGTGAGGTTCTACAGAATCAAAGCCATGAAAAATGGGGACTCTCTGCCTTCTTAATTTCCATCTCATTTTTTTTTTTTTCTGAGATGGAGTCTTGCTCTGTCACCCAGGCTGGAGTGCAGTGGCGCAATCCCAGCTCACCGAAACCTCCACCTCCCAGGTTCAAGCAATTCTCCTGCCTCAGCCTCCCGAGAAGCTGGGATTACAGGCATGCACCACCATGCCCAGCTAATTTTTGTATTTTTAGTGGAGACAGGGGTTCACCATGTTGGCCACACTGCTCTCGAATTCCTGACCTCAGGTGATCCACCCTCCTCGGCCTCCCAAATGCTGGGATTACAGGCATGAGCCACTGCGCCTGGCCTCTATTCCTTTTGAATCACTAAAAACAAACACACAATAACAATCTCAAAGAGCCTTGGGGTCTTCCATACCTTGAAGAACCTGTATTTGTTTAGTGGATTCCTCAACTTGATTTCGATAGGCTTTTCTTTCTTCTTCCAAAAGAGCTAAAAGTAAAAACACAGTATCTATTAATAGTTTTGTGAATTAATGAAAGTACTCAGAGTTAAGCAGCTGAAAATTTCTTTTAAGATTCTCTCCTAAAAGATTATTGAAAGAAACAAAAGTTAGGCAGTAAGTATTATCAGTATTAGCAGTTAGTTTAAAGATTTTAGGAGCACAGAACTGTAGTAAGTAACAAATCTATTCAACTGAGTAGTGGAGTTTTCTGGACCTGGTATCACCAAGACAATATGTGCTTTTCCTAACATGAGAAACAGTCTTGATAATTGTTAATCAGCATTTTGAACTTAATTTTTTAAAAAGACTTAAAATACTCATATTTACTGTCAAGCACATAGTAAACACTAAACTAAATAATTGCTATTTACTAAATATTTTTTCATTGTAATTTAATACATTAGCCTGGATCCTCCAAAAGGTTCAAGTTAACTGAATACCAATTCTAATTTCTTTGAGAAGCAGGAAAGGAAAGAAGTAGTAACAAGAAGTTCCTAGTTCCCTCTTGGGATGTAAATCTTCCTACTAGGCAGGAAGGTCATCTTGGAGAACATGAGGACTCCATAGGTCATTCCCTTTCTCATTTTAAGACTCTTTGAGATACTAATTGTCTGCAACCAGGTAGTTACTATGAATGATACAGAAATGTACGCTCTAGGGAACTGCACAGACTCCACTGGCTTACGACCTATAGATAAGTGAGCTACTAGAAAAGAATGTGGCCAGGACATTAGCTAACATTAGGCATAAAGAAAATTTAGAAATTTGAGTTTTCCTTCTGTTGTACTTAATATGCAATTAACTATTAAGATCTTTCAGTTAGTAAAGATCTTACTTGATTTTCACATCAACAGTGTGAAGGTAGAGCAACTGTAACTCTCCTCATTTTACTGACCTGAAACACAAGTTTAGAGAGGTCAAGTAAATATACTAAGATCACATATCTCATAAAGTTGTGAATCTGGAACATGCCTCTGGACTCCAAGTTTGGGGCCATCCAATTATATCGTGCTGCCTCCACACATCCCTAAAGAACCAAAGTAATCTTGATCTCACCTTGAAGTTCAAAGCATTTTTGTTTACTTGTTCTAGCTAGCTCCTGGGCTTCAATCAATTCCTTTCGAAGATGCTGTATTTCTTGCTTTGCCTCAGTTTCTGACTGTGCACCCTGCAAGTCATCTGACAAAAACATGTTTATTTTAAAAGCAAGAGTTAGTATCACACTATAATCTACAATAAAAGACTGGTAATCTCTCTCATGTTTGCACATACATAAACAACATAGAACAACTGAGTTAAATAAAACTTAGAAGCAAATTATAGTAAGCATTTTAGTAGTTGGGAGAAAATACAAATACGGTTATATATATTAGTAATCATGGTGATGACACTATAAGAATATATTAACATAAATTATATATTCACAATTTTAGCATCAAAATAAACAATGACAGTGATAGATTATAACTCATTGCTTATTAAGACTTGAAATTCAGTGAGATGAGCAAAATGCTATACTTCTTCATCAATTTTGAAATTTCTTGATAATCAGTCAGAAAAATTTCACTTGGAACTTAACTGGATATGGAAAACAAAAAGAAACTTTTCTTCAAGAAACAGCTAAATTTTAGCACAATTACCCTAGTTGTGGAACACAAAATAAAAACTAGGCTGAAAGCTCTACTGAGCCTACTTTGTCATCATCATTTCCCCAACCACACATATAACAAGTATCTGGGCCGGGCGTGGTGGCTCACGCCTGTAATCCCAGCACTTTGGGAGGCCGAGGCGGGCGGATCACAAGGTCAGGAGATCGAGACCACGGTGAAACCCCGTCTCTACTAAAAATACAAAAAATTAGCCAGGCATGGTGGCAGGTGCCAGTAGTCCCAGCTACTTGGGAGGCTGAGGCGGGAGAACTGCTTGAACCCAGGAGGCAGAGGTTGCAGTGAGCCGAGATCGCGCCACTGAGCTCCAGCCTGGGTGACAGAGTGAGACTCTGTATCAAAAAAAAAACCAAAAAACAAAAAAACCCCAACAACAACAACAACAAAAATCTGCTGAATATATTAAATGATGTAACCTAAGTGGTTTTACTGAAATAAATGAAATCCAGCATCCTATTTCAAATATGCCCCTTCCCCTAAATTCCTTCCTCTCCAATCATTCTGCTCCTTTTTAATTTTTTAAAACCTTCTGCTACTGAACACTGCCTGAAATAAATATATCATCAGGTAAGCTATATTCTTCTAGTGAATTCCATTTGAGTATCACCTTGGTTTATAGGTACCTCAGCATAATAACTTCAATTCATCAAAAAAGAACTAAGAATAACTTTCACAATACAATTACAATAGGTTTTGGAAATTATATATATATATATTTTTTCATATTCATAGATTATATCCTATTTTTCTCTCTAGAAAAATTGTATTCTGGCCTAGGCGCGGTGGTTCATGCCTGTAATCCTAGCACTCTGGGAGGCTGAGGCAGGCAGATCACTTGAGGTCAGGAGTTTGAGACCAGCCTGGGCAACATGGGGAAACCCCGTTTCTACTAAAAATACTAAAAATTAGCTGGGCATGGTGGTGCGCACCTGTAATCCCAGCTACTCAGGAGGCTGAGGCATGAGAATTGCTTGAACCTGGGAGGCGGAGGTGGCAATGAGCCAAGATCACGCCACTGCACTCCAGCCTGGGTGACAGAGAGTGACTGTGTCTCTAAAAAACAAAAACAAAAAAAAAGAAAAAAATTTGATTCTGGGTTCATCTAATCTAGTCAACTTATCAATTCTTCCTTCAAAAGGTCTTCTGGCCAGGGAAGGGGCATGTAGAGAGAGAGATTTTTCCAGTGGCAGAGACACTGTTGCATTAGCTACAAAACTTCTCTCACAGCTCTTTCAACACTATCCACTGGAGTCTGCAAAGGTCCTGGCCCCTGTTTCTGGATTTGTCATTATATAGGATAATGCTTTTTTTTTTTTTTAAGGAGTATTTAGAAGAGAAGCATCATGATGCCTGCATTTTACATTCAAGTGGTTTGACAAAAACATCAACGTTAATTCCTTGACTAGGTATTTTCCTTGCTCTGTGATCATTTTTCAACCTCAGCACTACTAACATTATGGGCTGAATAAATTCTTTGCTGTGGGACTACCCTATGAATTGTAGGATGTTTAGTAGTTTTTCTGGTCAGATAATTGCCAAATGTCCCCTGGGAGGTAAAATGTCCCGTGTTGAGGACTATTGCTGTACGTTAATAATTTGATAATCAAAAAAAAATTTTACACACAGGTTTCTTTTCTACAAAAGCACTGGCTATTAATTCTGAAACAACCTTCTGTGTATTCTAAAAAGGCTCAAATAAATACACTGCAGATAAATGAAGCCACTTTTCTCACTGTTGAAGAAGAAAATTACAGATATGAAAACAGGTAAGATAGAATTAATCCCCTGGGCCGGGCACAGTGGCTCACACCTGTAATCCCAGTACTTTGGGAGGCCAAGGCAGACAGATCTCTTGAGGTCAGGAGTTTGAAACCAGCCTAGGCAACATGGTAAAACCCTGTCTCTACTAAAAGTACAAAAATTAACTGGGTTTGGTGATGCACACCTGTAGTCCCAGCTACTTGGGAGGCTGAGGCAGGAGAATCGCTTGAACCCAGGAGGCTGAGGCTGCAGTGAGCCAAGATCACACCACTGCACTCCAGCCTGGGCAACAGAGTAAGACTCTGTATCAAAAAAAGAAAAAAAAGGATTACTCCTCTGGTGTAGGGTATGAACTCGAATAGATTTGGAGATATAGAGAAATATATAGAAATAAATATAGATATGTGTGCAACTGCACACACATACATACACACAAAAACACACACACACTTCTGAAGTCTGTCCACTGAGTGGGCCTAGAAGCAATTATACACCAGTAGCCATAAGGACACCAAACATTTAGATCTTGGTTTCTCTTTTTTTGAGACAGGGTCTTGCTCTGTTGCCCAGGCTAGAGTGCAGTTGTGCCATCACAGTTCACTGCAGCCTCAACCTGACCTCCTGGGCTCAAGCTATCCCCCTTCCTCAGCCTCTTGAGTAGCTGGGACTACAGGCACATGCCACCATGCCCAGCAAAATTTTTAATTTTTTATAGAGATGGGGTCTTGCTATGATGGGGTCTTGCTATGTTGCTATCAAATTATTCAGCTATGGGCTGAATAAATTTTTTGCTGTGGGACTACCCTATGAATTGTAGAATGTTTAGTAGTTTTCCTGGTCTCTATCCACTAGATCCAGTACCCCTCCTTCACCCTGCCCCACACCCCAGGTCACAACAACTAAAATGTCTCCAGATATTGCCAAATGTCCCCTGGGAAATAAACTCGAACTCCTGGGCTTAAGTGATCCTCGGCCTCCCAAAGTGCTGGGATTACAGGTATGAGCTACCATGCTGGGCCATGTCATAAAGAACATTACTGAGACAACTGTCAAAATGTGAACAGGTATTTGGATTTGAGAATAGTAATGTACCCTGAATGGTATTGCCTAGGTTTTCTTGTAGGATTTTAATGGTTTTAGGTCTAACATTTAAGTCTTTTTTTTTTTTTTGAGACGGAGTCTTTCTCTGTCCCCCAGGCTGGAGTGCAGTGGCGCGATCTCGGCTCACCGCAACCTCCACCTCCTGGGTTCACGCCATTCTCCTGCCTCAGCCTCCCGAGTAGCTGGGAATACAGGCACCCGCCAACACGCCCGGCTAATTTTTTGTGTTTTTAGTAGAGACGGGGTTTCACCGTGTTAGCCAGGATGGTCTCGATCTCCTGACCTCGTGATCCGCCCGCCTCAGCCTCCCAAAGTGCTGGGATTACAGGCTTGAGCCACCGCGCCCGGCTCAACATTTAAGTCTTTAATCCATCTTGAATTAATTTTTGTATAAGGTGTAAGGAAGGGATCCAGTTTCAGCTTTCTACATATGGCTAGCCAGTTTTCCCAGCACCATTTATTAAATAGGGAATCCTTTCCCCATTTCTTGTTTTTGTCAGGTTTGTCAAAGATCAGATAGTTGTAGCTATGCGGCATCATTTCTGAGGGCTCTGTTCTGTTCCATTGATCTATGTCTCTGTTGTGGTACCAGTACCATGCTGTTTTGGTTACTGTAGCCTTGTAGTATAGTTTGAAGTCAGGTAGCGTGATGCCTCCAGCTTTGTTCTTTTGGCTTAGGATTGACTTGGCGATGCGGGCTCTTTAATGTACCCATGTTAATTTCTTGATTTTGAGAATTGTGTGGTGGTTACATAAGATAAATAAGAAATGTATACTGAGGTATTTAAGCATAAAGGCTATCATGTCTGCAACTGGTTCTTTGTTTTGTTTTCTTTTGTTTCGAGACAGGGTCTGCTCTGTTGGCCAGGCTGGAGCGCAGTGTCACAATGTCTACTCACTGCAGGCTCTACCTCATGGGCTCAAGCGATTCTCACACCTCAGCCTCAAGAATGGCTCAGACTACAGGCATGCACCACTGTGCCTGGCTAAGATTTTCAGTTTTTTGGTAGAGACAGGGTCTCACTATGTTGCCCACTGTATGGTCTTGAACTCCATACAGTGTTTGATCATAGAAGTGGAGATACTGACCAAAAATCTTCACAAATTAAGCTTAATAAACACAGACATAAAAATCTGACTATATTCAAACAAATCGAATAGTGTGCAGATCCTCTTTCTAGAAAGCCAAGTGCCATTTTTTAAAAAATCAAAGACTTAATTAGCAATTCTTTTTGTGCAAAGGTTGATCAAGGGCTCACTGTATTTTATACGGTTGTGTGGGAAAATGCATTACTAGTTTATTGTGGCTTGGGTCCATTCTCATGGTGCCTCATTTTTGTCCTAGAAATGGAGTTTCTATATCAATCTGCTTCATAACCTTGGGGAATCTTGTGATGAGTACTGGTGGAAAAGCGTTTAGATGAAGATAAATGAAAGCCTTACTAAGCCAAATTCATTTTATTTAGACATGCAAGTCACATGGAAATAAATGTTATTTAGGAGTAATGTAAGTTGTAAAGATTAACAGAATCTGTTTTTTCCTTAACATGAATTGTATATCTTTAGAACTGCCTGGTGTATAGTCTGGGCCAATAGTTTTTCTCAGACTAAGGCTAAATCCTGTAAATTCACACTATTAATGAACTGACAAAATACTTACCTACATAATATCCTGAATTAAATTTGGCATCACCAAATATCTTCAAAAGAGTGACTGGAGATTCAACTTAAACTCTGACCTTTGCTCAACTAAACTCTGACGCACTGATCCACTTGGTAAAGGGCCAAATCAAAGATTTTTTTCCCAAGTTCTATTTTGCATGTGCATGCTTGTGGAAAGCTGATCTAGCCATAATATATGGCATGTCATCAACTGATAGAAGTGATCTGGCAAGTGGATATGTCCTCTTTCCACTGCCGTCACTCTTCCCTCTAGAATGTCTAGTCATTGTAGGCTTGGTTGATGAGAATAACCTTCACAATGCAGGAAGATCATCTTTCCATTGTGGATACGTGTGGCCATGTCAAATAGCCTAAGGTAGCAGCCTCTTATTGTCAATTCTTACCCCTTTGCCACTCTTTCTGAACTGCCAGGTTCCTTCTCAACAGCTGGATCTTTTTGGCTCTTTTACTTTCACCACTGTTCTTTTCTTTCACTAGAAATTCCCTCTGCTACCACTGTTCACCCCAGTGCAGAGAATTTCCAAACCTGGTTCCTATCTTCTGTCTATAGCCTCCTTGTGTATCTTATCTCTGTATCTCTCAGGTCAATAAAACATCTGAGAAATAAATGAAAATGACTTGTTGGTTCTAGTTTCTGTTCTGCACATCTAGCTGCATCTCCAGTTCCTAGGGTGACCGTATAAAATTGGGGCAGCTTTGAATATGAAAGAGAGCACTTTTGATGATAATTATGCTGGGACGATAAGCATAAATGGTTCCAGGCAAGCCCATGGTCACTCTTCCTGTTTAGCATGTGCCAAATTAAAACCATCACAGCTACCACCAGGACACGTTTTCTTCCAGAAATAAATATTTCTAAATTTTCAGTCACTCAGGGCCAAATGCTGGAGTTATAGCTGACTTCCATCTCTCTCCCATATTCAGTGTCTCAGGCCAATGGATTCTAGATAAGATTACCAAGGGAGAGATAAAAGATAAGAATAACAGGGCCCCAAGTGGGTTTTGTTATCTGAAATTTCCATAGTAATTACCCTAGTTCAGACTCTCAAGTGATTAAGCCTCTTGACTGCCTTACCTGTAGCCTCTATCTACTCCAGTTCGTTCAATAAACCTCCCCAAAATACAGATCTGATCATATCATTGCTGTGCTCAGAAGCCACTGAATTGTTATAATGATCGCTCTATCTTACAAAACACTCAAAGGATTATGTGAACAAACTTTAATTATACTTATCAATCCTCAAACCAAACCCATATGATCTAGCTTGTGATTTTTAATATTTCCTTTTTCTAAGACGGTATTTTTATCTACTCTTCTTGTAATCCTACCCATTTAAAAATATTTTATAGATGTAAATATAAAAAAATCTATAAAATGTTTAAGAACAAGACTAAAAAGTAATAGTATCTATAATACTATGATCACACTGGAAAAAAATGAGCAATTTCTTAATTGTTTGATATTCAGTCAGTATTAAATTTTCCATTGTCCCAAATTTATTTCACAGTTGAATTGTTTGAAGATTCATACAAGGTTCATATATTGTATTTAGTTGACATCTCTCTTTTTTTTTTTTTTTGAGATGGAGTCTCACTGTGTCACCCAGGCTGGAGTGTGGTGGCATGATCTTGGGTCACTGCAACCTCTGCCTCCCGGGTTCAAGCGATTTTCCTGCCTCAGCCTCCCAAGTAGCTGGGATTACAGGTGTGCACCACCATGCCCAGCTAATTTTTTCTATTTTTTGTAGAGACAGGGTTTCACCATGATGGCCAAGCTAGTTTCGAACTCCTGACCTCAAGTGATCTGTCCACCTTGGCCTCCCGAAATGCTAGCATTGCAGGTGTGAGCCACCACGCCCGGCAGACATAACTCTTAAATCTCTTTTAATTTATAGGATTTCCCTCATCCCCTTTCCTTTTTTTCCCCTTCCAATTTAATTGCTAAAGAAACTGGGTTGTGTGTCCTGTAGAATCTTCCACATTCTGGATTTTGCTGGTTGTATCCCCATCACATCATTTAGAATAAGTCCCTAGTTCTTTGTATGTCCTGCAAATTGGCAGTTGAAGCTAGAGTCTTGATCAGATTTAGGTTTAGTTTCTCTTAATCACTGAATATATCACATATGGTAAGACACACTATTTATAGAGTCATCTCAAATGACTCTTGTCCCATGAAACTCAAAATCCCTTTCTTCCCTATCCTCCGAAACAAACAAACACACAAAAAAAACCCTGGGCATTCTCTCTGACTCCTGATGGCAACAACCACCAATAATCAGCTTATCATCTATACCTCTCTGTGTGGTAAATGGAGGAGGGAGTAAGTTTCCCTGTGGGGTCCTCAAGGATCACTCCAACATAGCTGTGGGAATTATACTTGAAGAGGCAAATGAAATTAAAGTATTTATTATACTCAAAGGTCCTAGAGAGGGAGGCAATGTACACCATGCAGTGTACATCCTCCTCTTTGGGAGGAGCCCAAAGAATGGGTTCAGCCAAATAGGTATAACTGATAGAGTGAGGACCTGTAGGCAAATGCTTGTATTGGGGGTCAGGATACTCAAACAAAAGGCATGAGGTGATTTCGTTAAATTTCACTAGGCCACTGTCAGGGAAGGATATGAAGAGGAACTTGTGGCAGGGACCAGCCTTATCATACTGGTGCATCTGGTTGCCAGGGCAGAGTGTTCACGGCCTGTTTGTGGGGATGTTGAGGCATAAGGAAAATACAAAGTTTTAAAAAATGTACGATCACTAATTTGCCTTGAAATTCCTTAAATCCCGAGGATAGATTTTTGCTTTTGTTTCTGAGACAGAGTCTTGCTCTGTCACCGAGGCTAGAGTGTAGTGGCACGATCTGGGCTGACTGCAACCTCTGCCTTCTGGGCTCAAGTGATCCTCCAACCTCAGCCTTTTGAGTGGCTGAGACTAAAGGCATGCACCACCATGCCTGGCTAATTTTTGTAGAGATGGGATTTTGCCATGTTGCCCAGGCTGGTCTCAAACTCCTGGGCTCAAGTGATCAGGCCGCCTCAGCCTCCCAAAGTGTTGGGAATACAGGCATGAGCCACTACGTCCGGCCCGACAGTCTTACTAGACTTTAAAACCACTGCAGTCCCTGGCAAGGTTCCCCAAATAGAGCAAATTTGCAACAGACATGATTTGAAGTGAATTCCAATTTTTAAAAAATGTTTTATCGGAGATGGTTTCAAGCATACAGAAAACATGGTTTGATCAACTTATTTCTCATTTAAAAGTAACTAAATAGATAGAAATGATTACTATATCAGGGAAAAGGTACTACTGCTATCATCATTTTGTCTCATAATGAATGTTTATTATTATTTTCCTTTTCCTAGCTGACTAATGTGACAAGTCGTACACAATAAATCTAAATAAACAGACTGGCTATTTTTTAAAAAGGGGGAAAAAAACTTGAAAATAATGGTTCAGGAAGTCAGGCACAGAGTTTGAATGAGGAAAATAAAGAGGCTACTTATATGTAGCTTCTTTATATAGCTCTAAAGGTCAACACTGTGGTTTAGTAATTTATACTTTTAAGAGAAAATGATGTCAGTCTATTGAACCTAATCATACAGATACAAACCATAACCACACATAATCAAGCATAACATAAATGTTTCTAAAAAGTACCAGTAATACATCATTTTTAAGAATTTGTAAAACTCTTACAAGAGAAACTTTACAAAAGAAAAACAATAATGACCGTAAAGGGCTACGATAATTATCTCTTGGAGACTCTTCTAAAATATGCCTCCTTCTACCTAGGTGATTTTTCTTTACATCCAATCACTGACTGACTTAACAGTCTGTTCTTAAAATCAAGCTGCAAAAAAGAGAGACAGACAGAGAGAGAAAGAGAAACAAAGTGAAAGAGTAAACAAGTCGGGTAGGGTGGTGCATGCCTGTAGTCCCAGCTACTTGGGAGGCTGAGGTAGGAGACTGAGGTGAGAGGAACGCTTGAACTCAGAAGTTCAAGACCAACCTGACCAACTTAGCAGACCCCTGTCTCTAAAAACAAAACAAAACGAGTAAAAAAATTCATAAAAATAAAATCAAGCCAAAATAAAATCAAGCCACAAAATCTTTCAGCAGATATTTATAAAGATATTACTTCATTAACCAAAAAGTTGGCAATCATACAGAAATGTAAAGAAACGTTTTAGAAGTTCTTTCACCTTAACGTAAAGCAAGGTTAGGGAAACTCTGACCCATCTTCATCAATGGCACCTGAAGCAATTACTAATAGCATCTGCACACAGGCCCCCCTCCCCCGCTCCACATGCATCTTGTATTTTCCAATCTTTTTCCTACATCTTCCCCTTTCATTTCCTGTTCCGTAAGTCTGACTTCCCAGGCTATATTGTGAGTACTTTTATAGATACTGTTTGGTGGTACTCACGGATTAAAAATATTTTTTCCTGATTATCTGGCAAGTAACAAACAAATAAATGCATTACTAATTAGAAAAAATCCATCACAGACAAATCCTTGTTCCTAAATACTGTAGGAAACAATTTTAAAACTCCACAATCTTATTCAATTCATATGGAGTTACTCAGAGTCCTTCAACAGATAGGTCTGCTTTTATCAATCACCATCATCATCATGATCAGTGTCTTCATTATGGTGGTTAACATTTTATGTTTCCAACACCATGGTAAGTGGTCCATGCACACTCTTTCATTCGGTCTTCACAATAATCCTATAAAGTTGGTTTTTGCCAGTCTAATACATGAAAAAAGCCTGAATCACAGAGGGGTTAAGCAATTTGCCAAGGACATATTACAAATAAATGGCAAACCTATGACTGAACCCAGAGTTCTTTGGCTCTTAGCTTTGTGGCTAGTGTTACTTTCCTAATGCTCTTGTGGCTTTATAATTTTAATGTAAGAAGTCCATTATCAATTAATTCATCAAATATCTGAGTTTTACTGAATACCTGCATTGTGGTAGGCAATGGGATAAAAATCAAATCTAAAACAGACTGACAAAAATCACAAAAGCACTAATAATAGTTGAATACAATTAATGCAATCATAAACACTATAATCAATCTTAAGTTGGCTATTGAAAAGATTTCTGGAACACTGAATGCCTGTACCAAAACATCTCATGTACCCCATAAATATATACACCTACTATGTACCTACAAAAAGAAAAAAAAAAAGAAAAAAGATTTCTGGGAGAGTTCTGTAGTGCAAAAGACCATAAAAAGGGCTACTTTTGTATGGGTGTGTTCATTACTCATTTACCTCCCTTCTTTTTTCTCCATGTTCCCATAAAGGCCCATAGGGTCTGGCATTCTTTCAGTATCAGTAACTACATTTTACACAATAATGGTATTGCATTTCTGAAATGAGAGTTCTGGATCACACCAACATTAACTTATATCTATTATTATGACATTAGAAAAAAAGCATGTCTTATCAACAACAAAGATCACGTAAGAAGAGTACAAATCAGTAAGAGTGCTTCTTCCTTATATAATCCCAAAGCTCGGGGTCTGGACAAGGAGATTCCCTATTAGTCCAGCCAGAAAAATAGGCACTTCCACAAAGAGAAATTTCCACAGGCTGCTACTGTCACTGTGATCCCAGAGAGCTGCCTGGTGTTAGTACACCACTACCAACATTTTTAATTAACCCACTGGGCTGAACTTACAACATATGTCAATTTTTCTTGTGTACAATAAGGCAACATAAAAGAGACTGAATGTTGACAATTTTCCAGTAAACCATCCCCAAGGAACTTTATTTTAAAAACATTTTTATAAATGCTGATTTATTTTCTACCCACTTTATTTTAAACAAGTAAATATCAAGAAATAAATGTACTTCCTATTTAGAGGTGAGACAAAGAGTTAATTACATGCATTACTTATCTTATCAACATCTAAAATTTCTTTCTTTCTTTTTTTTTTTTGAGACGGAGTTTTGCTCTTATTGCCCAGGCTGGAGTGCAATGGCATGACCTCTTATCACAACCTCTGCCTCCTGCATTCAAGCAATTCTCCTGCCTCAGCCGAGTAGCTGGGATTACAGGCATGCACCACCACACCCGGCTAATCTTGTATTTTTAGTAGAGACAGGGTTTCTCCATGTTGGTCAGGCTGGTCTCGAACTCCTGACCTCAGGTGATCCGCCTGCCTCGGCCTCCCAAAGTGCTGGGATTACAGGCGTGAGCCACTACACCTGGCCATCCATCTAAAATTTATTAGCCCCAAATTTCTAGAAGAGTGTCATAAGAACCTGGGGATATTTACTAGAAGATGAAGAAGACCAGAAAATAAGGAAGTTTACAACTGTTACCATATGATAACAGAGCAAACCGGTGAGTCTTTCAAGAAAGTTAAGATTTTCACGTTATTCTAATTATGTTAAAAGTGCTAATAAATTCCTATTAGAGACACAAGGGTAAACAAAAAGCACAGCTGCATTTCATATTCTACCACTTAACACTTTGTCCCTCATAATCTTGACTGATCCAAATTATTCAACAATTGTTTGAAATATTGGGTATAAACACCAAAACTTTAAATTTTTAGTTCCTGCTACTTTACAGAACCTATCTTAATCTCTTAACTAAAAATTAAAACTTCACATAATATCTAGAACAGATTTTATGGCAAAGGGTGATTTGATACCCTGGTTTACGATGTCATAAAAACATGTTAAAGTACCTTTTAAAAGGGACACTTTGGCAAGAGGCTCATTTAGGTCTTGCTCATCCATTTGGGCATCTACAGAGAGGAAAAAAATACGTATATAATTACAGACAGTATTCAGATCTATCAGCAAGCTATTGTTATCAAAATAAACAACTGGAATTGATACAGCTATTATATTTGGGTAGTTGAAAGTAGTTTTAACAAAATATCCAACATTCAAAGGGGATGACTTGATAAATGGAAGCATTTTTTTCCCCCAAACATATACTTTGAAATCTCCACCCACATTAACCTATATAACTAAACTGCCATTAACAGCTGCAGGTCTGTAAACATTAGGTTAAAACTCACCTGTAGTGTCGTCACTGCTTTTTTCCTTGCTTGGACTCAGAGTATCTGAAAAATCAGATTCTTTTGCTCTTGTCTGATTTTCTACCAAGAAAAAAATAAAAGTAAAATCTTATTACAGTTAAATATCTTATATCAATAAAACTGCTTCAGGCTATGAATGCTCAAAATCTACAGGTACGCAAAGTACTTTTAAAATAGGTCAGGTCACCGAATCTCTTACTTCTTCACCACCCTTGTCCAAAATGGAATGCTGGTTATTACACGTAGCTCATATTAAATTATAATGTGGATCATGTCTGCTTTGCTGAGGGCTGGGGCTTTTGTTCAAGGCTGTCCACTTGCCAACTGGAAACAAAAACGAAGCAAGCTTTGCTAAAGTATTCAAAGAACTGCAACAAATATAGTACAATTCCCAGGACAATGTGGACACTGTATAAAGATGATTAAAGGAAAAGGCTCTGTTACATAAAAACACTAGTAAGAAGGCTGCTTTAGTAAGATTTGTACTCAAATAATAAAACTCTTAAAAAAACCACGATCAGTTCTTATAAAAAAGTGCCACTTAAAATAAGAAAATTAACAGCCTTTTATTTCTAAAGATAACTGCCCCTGAATCACAGTAAGAAAAAACTTTTTTTTTTTTTTGAGACAGGGTCTTGCTCTGTTGTCCAGGCTGGAGTGCAGTGGGACAAACACAGCTCACTACAACCTTGACCTCCTGGGCTCAAGATATCCTCCTGCCTCAGCCCCCCGAGTAGCTGGGACTTCAGGACCATGCCACTATACCCAGATATCTTTTTAAAATTTTTAGTAGAGATGAGGTCTTGCTATGTTGCCTAGGCTGGTCTCAAACTCCTGGGCTAAACTGATCCTCCCATCTCAGCCTCCCAAAGCACTAGAATTACAGGCATGAGCCATTGCACCTGGCCAAGAAAAAAACTTTTTAAAAAGTTTAGGGCCAGGCGCAGTGGCTCACGCCTGTAATCCCAGCACTTTCGGAGGCCGAAGTGGATGGATCACGAGGTCAGGAGTTCAAGACCAGCATGGCCAAGATGGTGAAACCCCATCTCTACTAAAAATACAAAAAATTAGCTGGGCATGGTGCTGGGCACCTGTAATCCCAGCTACTCAGGAGGCTGAGGCAGAGAATTGCTTGAACCCGGGAGGTGGAGGTTGCAGTGAGCCGAGATTGTGCCACTGCACTCCAGCCTGGGTGACAGAGCAAGACTCTGTCTCGAAAGAAAGAAAAGAAAAGAAAAGAAAAGAAAAGGAAAGAAAGAAAGAAAGAAAGAGTTTTGAAATTATTTACAAGAGGTCAGAAAGAAAGAGTTTTGAAATTATTTACAAGAGGTCTTCTGCCTGGTCCAATGAAGACATTTTAGGCCTAATTTTCAAAGAATTGTCCTCAGAAATCCTAACTATAGGCCCAACGTTTATTAAAGATGACTGGCAATTAATTAGGCCCCAGATCCTCATCTGTAATGGCACATCTGTATATACTATGGAATTCCTTTCTTTTTTTTTTTTTTTTAGAGGGGGTGTCACTACATTGCCCAGGCTAGTCTTGAACTCCTGGGCTCATGTAATCCTCCCACCTCAGCCTCCCAAGTGCTAGAATTACAGGTGTGAGCCACCACATCTGGCCTATGGCATTCTTTAGGGTAGAGCATTTGCAGAAAATGTCATTTCTCTGAATGAAATCCTATATGGGAATCCTATCTCCCCATTCTCCATAAGGCCTCAGTCAAGCTTTACATAGCAGAATTTAGCCGTAATCTGGTCCCTACCTTATTTCCCACAGGAGCTCTGCTCTGGTCATGCTAGCTTCTTTATAGGGCTGGTACATGCCTGCATTGTGTCCTGCAATTATTTGCTTGACTTAATATTTCCCTAACCTCAAAACAGCCATTTTCTCTATTTGGCCTATTCATTCTGTAATATACAGTTTAAGTCCCATCAACTCTAAGGAAGTCTTCATTTCTCCACCATGGTGCTCCTTTTAATTGTATCTTCTCTGTGTCTTTTGTTTCCTCAATTAATCATACTCTATTTTGTATTATTTCTGTGTATGTGTATATATCTTCTTCCCTTAGTGAGATTATACATTTATAAAGCATATATTTTTATAATGTTACAGACCTGATTTCACTGTTTGTACGTGCATGCCCACTTCTAGTACTTTTCCTAAAGGAAATAACACCGCACATATGGGATACATAATGCTCACTGAAGTATTGTTCATTATGGGAAAATGAAATACATGTATTATGGAATGACAACTATTCAAGATATATTTACTACTAAGTAAAAAGCCTAATAAAGAGCAGTATGTATAATATGACCCCAGTAGATTAAAAATAGTTATACATTTATCTATGAATTTTTAATTGCATATATTTATTCAAGGTCTGGAAGGATCTACAACAGAGACATCATTAGTTATTTCTGGAGATAGGGACATGGTGGACATTTACTTTTTAACTTCACAGTCATACACTGAAAAATTTGTAGATATATATATTGTTTTATAATCAAGGAAATTAAAATATATTTTCTATTTTGAAAGAAATTAGAAACACATCTAAAACCATTACTGTCAAAATATTTAATACAACATTAAAATATAACTTGTTATGGCTATTCCATATAAGAATATCCCTAGAATTTGTGGCTTAACTTGTGAAATGGGTGATGAATTTCAAGAAGTCTTTGCTTCTTTTCTCACTGCCATTGTAGTCAAAGGTCAACTGCTTAGCGACGGGGGAACTTAGATTAGAAGTGAAGTCACTGGTCATGGAGGCCCATGGGAATCTAATCTGTGACCGCTGCTGCATTCATAGTATGCTAAAATCAGACATTTCTGAATGTTCTAGTTTTGATCACAAAATTACATTCTCAAATAAAAGAGGCTAATACATCTAATCTCCATATATGGTTACAACAGGAACCACTCTGGAAGAACAAAAAGGAAAACAGGAAAACAGCTCTCCCTGATTTTAATATTTTTGGCAATTTTAGGATTAAAATATTAGGTAAATAGGAAGTATATTTGCAAAAGTATTCTTCTAGCCTAGAAGGAACTCTTACTCTATATTTAGAGTATTAGCTGGGAAGGTAAAGTTGCCTTAAAGGTAAGGCCAAATTTTCCATCAAGATCTCATTGGAATGTAATTCCCTGATGGCGGAGATTGACTGTTTTTTTTTTTTTTTTTTTTTTTCTTTTCTTTCTTTTTTATTTTTCAGACAGGGTCTTGCTCTGTTGCCCAGGCTGGAGTGCAGTGGCACAACTGCAGCTCACTGCAGCCTTCGCTTCCTGGGTTCAAGCCATCCTCCCACCTGAGCCTGCTGAGTAGCTGGGACCACAGATGTGCACCACCATATCTGGCTAATTTTTTATTTTATTTTTTTGAAGAGATAGGGTCTCCCTATGTTGCCCAGGCTGGAATGTCTGTTTCAGTAACTGCTATATTCCCAGTGCACAGAACAGTGCCTAGTACATAGTAGGTATTTTTTTTTTTTTAAAGGATGATTGAAAGCATATATCTACTCTGAATAAGAAAGCAAGTTTGGTAATCCCAGCACTTTGGGAGGCCGAGGCAGGCGGATCAAGAGGTCGGAGATCGAGACCATCCTGGGTAACACAGTGAAACCCCATCTCTACTAAAACTACAAAAAATTAGCCGGGCGTGGTGGTGGGTACCTGTAGTCCCAGCTACTCGGGAGGCTGAGGCAGGAGAATGGCGTGAACCCCAGAGGCAGAGCTTGCAATGAGCCGAGATCGCGCCACTGCACTCCAGCCTGGGCGACAGAGCGAGACGCCATCTCCAAAAAAAAAAAAAAAAAAAAGAAAGCAAGTTTGTGTGTGTGCGCGTGTGTGTGTTTTAAGAGACAGTGTCTTGCTATGTTGCCCAAGCTGGTCTTGAACTCCTGAGCCGAAATTGCGCCACTGCTCTCCAGCCTGGGCGACAGAGTGAGACTCCATCTCCAAAAAAAAAAAAAAAAAAGAAAGCAAGTTTGTGTGTGTGTGTGTGTACTTGTGTGTATGTGTGTGCATTTTAAGAGACAATGTCTTGCTATGTTGCCCAGGCTGGTCTCGAACTCCTGGGCTCAAGAGATCCTCTTATCTTGGCCTCCCAAAGTACTGGGATTACAGGTGTGAGTCACCCACGTGGGCCAGAAAGCAAGTTTTTCGCAAGTCAAGTCATGGATCCTCAATGTTGTGTCCTGATACTATAGTTATATAGAGGCAAATCAAATCTATTCAAGAATGAAACACAATACCATGAGTGGTGGCTCACATTTTGTCAATCTCACTTTACAAGTGAGGGAACTGAGGTTTAAAGAACTGAAGTTGCCTGAGGGGGTACAGCTAGTTAGTGGTAGAATTATCTACATATATTCTTTCTACTTCTACCTCCAAAGCTATATATAGACATGTAATGACTGCAAGTTGAGTTAGAGATTAAACAGAAAGCACATTTTGCATTAGGTGATACATCTTCTAGAGGTAAGAGAAGAGGTAAGACTGGTAACAGTTGGTAATTGTTCATTTATGGCAATTGATATTTTCAATCCAAACAAGAAAATTCCACCAAAAACATCCCCAATTAAAGACAATTTAGCCAAATCCAAAAGAAAACACTTTATAGCTCGATTTAAAACGTAACTTATTTCAGCCATCTAGTTTGTTACAAGGATTAGCATATCTTTGCATATTAACTGTGAAAGGTGCTAGTAAAATGTTCACTACTGATAGAA
Organism: Hylobates moloch; assembly: GCF_009828535.3. Taxonomy (NCBI): domain Eukaryota; kingdom Metazoa; phylum Chordata; class Mammalia; order Primates; family Hylobatidae; genus Hylobates; species Hylobates moloch. The sequence continues at coordinate 93,345,832 of NW_026652280.1, forward strand.
AAATCCCTGAGTATTTAAAACTTATATTTGTATTATTCTTAAAGAATATATTCTATTCATTTACGTGGACTTATTTGCCATAATTTATTTAATAAATACCCTTATTAATGGACCCTAATGCTTTCCTCTTGTTGCTTTTAAACAACACTGAAACAAATATTCTTGCTCATTAGTCCAATTTGTTCTTTAAGATTAAAAACCCAGGCCAGACATGGTGGCTCATGCCTGTAATCCCAGCACTTTGGGAGGCCAAGGCAGGTGGATCACCTGAGGTCAGGAGTTTGAGACAAGCCTGGTCAACATGGTGAAACCTCATTCTCTACTAAAAATACAAAATTAGCCGGGCATGGTGGCATGCGCCTATAATTCCAGCTACTCAGAAGGCTGAGGCAGGAGAATCACTTGAACCCAGAAGGTGGAGGTTGCAGTGAGCTGAGATTGTGCCACTGCACTCCAGCCTGGGCAACAAGAGCGAAACTCCATCACAAGAAAAAAAAAAAAAGAAAAAAAAAGAGTTAAAAACCCAAAAGTGGAATTGCTGGATCAAAAGGCATCCTCTTTAAAACTTCCAATAAACAGTTTATAGCCAGGTTTAAAAGGAAATCATACAAAGATAAATATTTAAAGTGATGATATTCTAATTACCCTGATTTGATCTTTATACATTAAATGAATGTATCAAACTATAAAACATATCCTGAAAATATACACATTATGTATCAATAAGATAAAAACAATAAATTAAAAGGGGAAATCAGGAATGCACAAAACTTTTCCAATAATGACACAACATAATTTCAAGAAAATATTTTCTAATTTAGAATGCATTAAATATAAGTGCTAAGATAGCAAGATATTTTAATTAAAGAAGCATTGGGTTTTTTTTTCCTAAGGCTCTACTTCAAAGTGCTGGCTATTCAACCAACTAATCTGAATAGGTATTTGGATGGTGAGGTAAAAGCTATTTTAAGGTCTGTTCTCATCTCACTTTAATAAGGTGAAAAAAATTGCCATATGTACTAAAAATAGTTCACTGTTCTGAAACTCAATGCCTGTTTGCCAGAACAATATTAATGATGCATATTCTATGCATTTTTTCCCCAAATATGGCATCTGTGGTGCACAAAATTCAGAATGGAAACCACGAGATATTTGAAATAACACCATCCTCTTAAATGGTTAAAAAGCCAAATGAATCCAGTTACTTTAATAAAATAGAATGTACTAAAATTAAGTATCTCAAACTTTTGTAACTCAATGTTTTAACTGGCCAAAAGGACTGTGAATCTAGTTTTAAATTTTATACTGGTATAGTCTAATGAAAGTTCTACTATGATAAAACACGCCACCAAATTTATTTGCCTTATTTCCCTATGTATAAAAGTGACTTAACAATATGGTGCTTTAAAACTCACTTTTCTTCTCTGACAATTGTAACAGAATTAACACAATAAACTACTTTGGGCAATTACTGGACTACTCATAAAATACAAGAAGATTCTACATTCACAAAAGTCATTAATTTTGTTTAAATCAAACTGAGATGCCAAAAATTAAGGAAATATTAAACATCATAAGATATTTTAAAGGTACAGTAACCCCCAAAATAGAACCGCAAGCATGTTTCACTTAAGTTGTATCACAAACGATTTACATTGTGTTTGATTAAAATTTGAGATCAAAGCTGAAATTAATGCTGGAAGTGAGAGAGATTGCAACAAATCTTTAATACCTAAAGAAACCTATATCAAGTACTAACATTCAAAAAACCATAAATATACATCCACTTAAAAAGACACATTCCAGTTATGATACCTTTCTTAAAACAGAAGTCTAATTATTTTATATATTATCTGATACTGTTACTGGCTTGCTATTTTGTGAGCTATAAGAAGTAAACTGATGGTTAAAATACTATAACCTTGAAAATATACACTAACCTTCATTATCCAAAAGAACTGTCAAAAAACATAGAAAAAACAGAAAACAAACCTTTTGAAAGCTTTGTTTCTTCTACTGCTTTGGTTAGATGCCCTTCAACGATCAGCTTCTCTGCCAAGGAAAATAAACGTTACCATCCAAGCCCAAACTGAGCAGCATTTCCCTGAGCTGGGCAGTGTAACACATTCCATGACCAAATTTAAAGATGATAACATTACTCCTATGACCAAGCTTGAATAAAAACTTGAATCTGGAAGGAGAACTAAGAGAACTGGAACTATGACGAGCAATCACGTTAATGCAGAAAACTAGGGGCAGGCAGACAATTCGCCTTTTATTTTCACCTTATTTTAAAAGCCTAGATCTTTTTATAAAAAGGGCTCAGAAGAAATAAAGCAATCCTCTTTAGATCAGGCTATTAAGTTAAAATAAAAGATTTATGAAAAGGTATTTATTCAAATGAAGAAGTAATAAAAATTAAGTTATACCGATAGTTTACTGTTCCCTGCTGACATAATTCAGCAGAGATGCCTATATAATGTATTTCAGTAAATGAATCATTTTAGAAAAGCTATTCAAAGAAATAAAAAATTTTTGTTGTGTTTTATGGGGGATTCTCTGTAAATGTATAATGCTACTTTTTTATAATTTAAAGTCATATTTTCATATTCCACATTTCATTGAAGAGGATATATCTATTCTGTGTCCCCTTATTTACTCCTATATGTCAGTTGGTCTCCTTCAATTTATTCATTTGCAATATATGTGAAGAAAATTTTCTATTCTCTTGCTTTACAACCAACTGCAACTTGGTCCACACCCACCACTCAACCATTGAAACTGCTCCAATATCATTATAGCCTCTAGTCTTCCAATGCCCATGGCTCCTTTTCTTAATTTTCATTTCTCATAGGCTCTTTGCAGTATGTGGAACTTTGTCTCTGCCTTTTTAAAATCAGAAACAGGGGCTGCGCATGGTGGCTCATGCCTGTAATCCCAGCACTTTGGGAGGCCGAGGTGGTGGATCAAGAGGTCAGGAGATAGAGACCAGCCTGGCTAACATGATGAAACCCTGTCTCTACTGGAAATACAAAAAATTAGCCGGGCGTGGTGGCAGGTGCCTGTAGTCCCAGCTACTCGGGAGGCTGAGGCAGGAGAATGGTGTGAACCTGGGAGGTGGAGCTTGCAGTGAGCAGAGATGGCGCCACTGTACGACACAGCGAGATTCCATCTCAAAAAAAAAACTGAAAGTAACAGATTCTGATTAAGATGTATAATGTAAGTTGTCCTACCTGTCCTCTGTCCTACTTCACTCCATTCCTAAAATTCACTTCCTACAACTTTTAGCCATTTCTTCTGATATTTACATTTATATTTCTAAATAATACATTGGTTTTTTATTTTTCCATTTTAGATATTTATTGACAATCTATTTTACATGGTTAAGTTTTGCCATTTTCTACTACCATCCTCAAGAGTTGCATTTTGTCAATCTATAATCAGTATTTTTTTTTCTTTGAGACAGAGTCTCACTCTGTCGCCAGGCTGGAGTGCAGTGACACAATCTCAGCTCACTGCAACCTCTGCCTCCCAGGTTCAAATGATTCTCCTGCCTCAGCCTCCCGAGTAGCTGGGACTACGAGTGCGCACCACCACACCCAGCTAATTTTTGTATTTTTAGTAGAGACGGGGTTTCACCATGTTGGCCAGGATGGTCTTGATCTCTTGACCTCCACACGCCTCAGCCTCCCAAAGTGCTGGGATTACAGGCATGAACCACTGCGCCTGGCCTATAATCAGCATTTATATTGAAAAATTATTTTATATGAGTCATATAGTATGCTATAATTATATTTCCTTTCTTGTATGGCCTTCAGTATACTCAGAATTTATAATGCTTCATTTTTTTGTTTTATTAATTTTTATATATCTCAAACATAGCCCAAGTTCTCACAGAACCATACAACTTTCAATACTGTCAAACACACCAAGTAATTTATCACATTATATATCCCCATCTTCCTCTTTCTGTTTTATTCCTTTGTTTTACTATAACATATCCTCTTATAACTTCCTGAAAAGGGGTGGACAGAAGGTAAATACTTTGTGATTTTGCTTCTCTGAAAATGTTAGCATTCTACCTTCACATGTGATTGATGCTTTGACTAGATACACAAATCTACAGGAAATACTTTTGCATCAGAATTTTGAAAGCATTGTTCCATTGTCTTCCAGCTTCCAACCAGAAGGTGAGTCTAATACAGCCTGAATCCTGTTCCTCAGTAAACATAGTACGGATTTCTTACGCTCAGCAATATCTGGTTTGCCCGTTCTGTTTGGGCATCAGGGAGGACTGCACATCCCACTCCCTAGCACTGAGGAAGATTCATAGGACTGATGCTAGCCAGGGCCAAAGCATTTAAGAGAAAGTGTAAGTTTTTTACACCTTATCCCACCACAGGAACTCTAGAAGCTGTGTGTTGAGACAGCAACATCATAAGATAGTAAAGACTCCATCTGTCTAGATCTCTGAGTGACAATATGGAGCAGAGTGGTCTTCCTCACCATGGACATGTAGCGTGAATGAGAAATAAATGTTTGTTTAGTTGAGCCGTTAAGATTTCGTGGCTTGGCTGGGCATGGTGGCTCATGCCTGTAATCCCAGCACTTTGGGAGGCCGAGGTGGGCGGATCACCTGAGGTCGGGAGCTCGAGATCAGCCTGACCAACATGGAGAAACCCCAAAATTAGCTAGATGTGGTGGCGCAGGCCTATAATCCCAGCTACTCAGGAGGCTGAGGCAGGAGAATTGTTTCAACCCAGGAAGCGGAGATTGAGGTGAGCCAAGATGATGCCATTGCACTTCAGCCTGGGCAACAAGAGCGAAACTCAAAAAAAAAAAAAAAAAAAATCTCATGGCTTATTTATTACTATATTATAAATTTAGCTTATTATGACTATATGATATCCTTTGTTTCTCTCTAGAAGGTTTCGGAATCTTCTCTTTATTCCTGATGCTCTTAAATTTCATATTACTCAGTGTGTAGTCTCTTTTTTCTTCTTTTCTTAAATGAGGTGAAATTCACATAACATAAAACAACCATATGAACAATGTATATTCACTATGTTGTGCCTAGTTCCAAAACATTTTCATTACCCAAACAAAAACCCTATACCCATTAAGCATTTACTCCCCACCTCCACCTCACCAGTCCCTGGCAGTCCCACATCTGCTTGCTATCTCTATGGATTTACCTGTTCTAGATATTTCATATAAATAAAACAATATAACACATGACATTCTGTGTCTGGCTTAGTGTGTGGTCATTTAAAATATATTGTGCTAAGTACTCGGTGCATTTTTTTTTCAGTTTATAAGCTCATATCTTTCACTTCTGGGGAATTATCTTGTATTCTAATTAATTGGTAAATTATTCCATTCTCTCTCTCCCCCTTATTCTCCCCCTCTGGAATTCATTATTAAGATATTAGATCTCTAGGATTAAACCTCAAATTTTCTTTAATTCTCCCTCTTGAAAAAAAAAAACTCTTGCCTTTTTCATATATTTTCTGGGACATTTCCTCTACTTTCTCCTCAATCTTCCTACAGTTTTTAAAAATCTGGTATCATATTTTTAGCTTTCAAAAATTCTATTTGCACTTTGCTCCTTTAAAAAATACCATCTTTATCTTGCTTCATCCATAAAACTTCAAAAATTATACTTTTAAACCAGGTGCAGTGGCTCATGCCTGTAATCCCAGCACTTTGGGAGGCCAAGACGGGTAGATAACCTGAGGTCAGGAGTTCGAGACCAGCCTGGCCAACATGGTGAAAACCCGGTTCTATTAAAAATACAAAAATTAGCCAGGTGGCGGGCACCTGTAATCCCAGCTACTCAGGAGGCTGAGGCAGGAGAATCGCTTGAGCCCGGGTGGTGGAGGTTGCAGTGAGCCGAGATCACGCCACTGCACTCCAGCCTGGGCAACTGAGCGAGACTCCATCTCAAAAAAAAAAAAAACAAAAAACTATACCTTTAAAAAAGTTTCTGCTTCTTGGGTGTGGTGGCTCATGCCTGTAATCCCAGCACTTTGGGAGGCCGAGGTGGGCAGATCACGAGGTCAGGAGTTCGAGACCAGCCTGACCGACATGGTGAAACCCCGTCTCTACTAAAAATACAAAAATTAGCTGGGCATGGTGATGCGCGCCTGTAATCCCAGCTACTCACGAGGCTGAGGCAGGAGAATCGCTTGAATCTGGCAGGCAGAGTTTACAGTGAGCCAAGATCGCACCACTGCACTCCAGCCTGGTCGACAGAGCAAGACTCTGTCTCAAAAAAAAAAAAAAAAAAAAAAGAACCAAAAACCAAAAAGCAAAACATCAACAACAACAAAAACAAGCTGGCCGGGCGCAGTGGCTCATGCCTGTAATCCCAGCACTTTGGGAGGCCAAGGCGGGCGGATCACCTGAGGTTGGGAGTTTGAGACCACCCTGACCAACATGGTGAAACCCCATCTCTACTAAAAACACAAATTTAGCCAGGCATGGTGGTGGGTGCCTGTAATCCCAGCTACTCAGGAGGCTGATGCAGGAGAATCACTTGAACCCGGGTGGTGGAGGTTGTGGTGAGCCGAGATCGCACCACTGCACTCCAGCCTGGGCGACAGAGCAAGACTCTCTCTCAAAACAAAACAAAACAAAACAACAACAACAAAACAAAACAACAACAACAAAAAAGCTGGCTGGGCGCAGTGGCTCACGCCTGTAATCTCAGCACTTTGGGAGGCCAAGGCGGGCATCATCTGAGGTCAGGAGTTTGAGACCAGACTGACCAACATGGAGAAAGCTCGTCTCTACTAAAAATACAAATTTAGCCGGGCGTGGTGGTGGGTGCCTGTAATCCCAGCTACTCAGGAGGCTGAGGCAGGAGAATTGCTTGAACCTGGGTGGTGGAGGTTGTGGTGAGCCAAGATTGTGCCATTGCACTCCAGCCTGGGCAACAAGAGCGAAACTCCGTCTCAAAAAAAAAAGTTTCTGCTTCTTACCTTTTTCCTATTTCTTCCTTACTCACATTTTTCTGTGTGTGTGTTTTGTTTTTGTTTTTGTTTTGATCTCTGTCAAGAAAGAATTTCCTCAAAAGTCTGATCCTGGCTTTCTCTTCATATTCAAGGGTGAGGCAATAAGAAGCTGACAAAGTCTTACATGCATGGGCTTATTACACCCACTGGGCCACACAGTGGCAGTTTGTTGGGAGACTTTTATTTTTTTATTTTTTTTTTTGAGACAAGGTCTGGCTCTATCACCCAGGCTGGAGTGCAGTGGCGTGATCTCTGCCCACTGCAATGTCCACCTTCCGGGCTCAAGCCATCCTCCCACCTCAGCCTCCCAAGTAGCTGGAACTACAGGTACACACCACCATGCCCGGCTGATTTTTTGCATTTTTTGTAGAGACGGGGTTTCGCCATGTTGCCCAAGCTGGTCTCGAACTCCTGAGCTCAAGCAATCTGCCCACCTTGGCCTCCCAAAATGCTATTTAAGTTATTTAAGCACTTTGGGACAGTTTAAATATCAGTAACAGTATGTGTTTCTCTTTGTCTGATTGGTTTCTCTGGAGTAGAGCCCTGCAGCTGCCTTTCTGGGGAGTATAAGCCTGTTGACCAGCATTCTCATTCAGTATAGAGACTTTCATTTAACTCTCCCACTTTTCCCCACAGTGAGATGCTCATACCTACCCCCTCAGACATATCTGAAATACCCCGGTCTACAGACTCTCCATTTCAGCCTCCAGAGAGCAAACCTTCAGTCTTTCTGAATAAGGAAAGAGATACTTGTCTGTCTGCATGGACAAGAATACAAAAAATCAGCCTGGTGTGGTGGCTCACGCCTATAATCCCAGCACATTAGGAGGCTGACGCAGGCAGATTGCTTGAGCCCAGGAGCTCGAAACCAGCCTGGGCAACATGACGAAACCCTGCCTCTACTAAAAATAGAAAAATTAACTAGGTGTGGTGAGGTGTGCCCTTAGTCTCAACTACTTGGGAGGCTGAGATGGGAGGATCGATACCTGCGAGGCTGTGGCTGCAGTGAGCCAAGATCATGCCACTGTACTACAGCCTAGGCAGCAGCAGAGATCCTGTCTCAAAAAAAAAAAAAAAGAAGAAAAATAAGAAAATAGTTCAAATTATTCCTTATATAAACTTTAAATCCTGTTTTTAGCAACCATGCATTCCTGCCCTACCTGACAGGTATTAAGTGCCCCTTAGTCACAGTTTTAACTTGGTTTTCTGAGGTTTCCTTTACCCCAATGCAGGCCTTCAGAAAAGTGAAAGTGGAAACCCATATCTCTTACTACTCAATTGTATGTTTCACATCTTCCAAAATTTTGTTGGCATCTATGATCCACTGTAGTCTTCTCTCCCATTCTCATCTTTGTGACTTATGCTTTTTATAATATTTTACTATGAATGGGTCCATTCACCATATTTAATCAAGTTTACTGCCTCCCTTTGGAAACACTACTACTTTAACTTCTAGGATACCAGTCACTCCTACTTTTATGTGCTTGTTCATTCCTTCCTTCTTAGGCTTTTATTGCCTTTCCCTTTCTCTGATTATAATCTAAATATGTGCATTAGTCTTTAAGATTTCTGTCAACAACAACAACAATATTTTTTAATGGCTTTAACTACCTTGAGTAATTTCTAAATGTTGATGTCAAGTCTAGCATTCTTTGGCCCCAGGACCCTATTGTCCATTGTCCAACTACTTTCCAAACATCTTCACCCAGAAATACCACTGGGACTTAAATCTCACCATGTCTAAAACTGAAATTATCTTCTCTTCCTTTCTCCTAAATATGTTTGGAATCTCTCCTCACTAAGCCTCCATTCCTATCTCTCTTAAGGTATATTGCAACTATTCATTATGTCTACCTTGCCCAACTTACTATGAATTCCTTGAGGGAATATACTCATTCTTTCAAATATTTACTACGCACCAGGCACTCACTGTGGATTACCAAGATAAATGAGAGAAATATAGGAATTTAGGGTCTGGTGAAAGTAGAGAAGTTTTTTTTTTTAATAATTTAATTCCCAACACACTTCTGACACAAAATAGTTGTTTGCAAATGCCTGTTACATGAACATAGCAGATAATAAAATAGTATAAACACAAATAGCTTTGAAAGCTATTCTAGTCTTTCTCTAGTATGTTGAAGATCTACATACTGACATGTTTAAAAATTATAAACACATATCAGAAGATTGTAATTTATTGCTCCAAACTCTCTCACCCTTAGAAAAAAATCTGAAGTTCCTACCATGGCCTACAAGGTCCCTTGTGATCTACCCCAGGGGTCAGTCAACTATATCCCCACAGGGCCAAATCCAACCTGCTGCCTGTTTAGCAAATAAAGTTTTATGGGAACACAGCCAGGTCCATTCATTTGCATATCGTCCATGGCTAATTTCCCTTACAATGGCAGAACTGAGTAGCTGCCAAGAGACCTTACAGCCTGCAAAGCCTAAAATATTTACTATCTGGCCTGGCCTTTTATTTTAAAAAGGTGTTTAAGTTCTTCTAAAACTCCAATCTCAGTATTAGGGTTTCATATGGTTTTTATTTCACACACTTTCTCCAGACACACATACAACTCAGCTTAGTCCCATATCTGTTCAGCCACATTACTACCTTTATTGTTCCCTATCCCCTTACAGTCTTTGTTTTCTTCAGTGGACTCATCACTTCCTAACATATTAATTTTTTGGTTTATTACTTTTTGTCTCCTCAAGAGCATGTAAACTCCATGAAGGCAAAGCCTTCTTTGTCTTACTCACTTCTAATAACCCCAACAGTTAAAATAATGCCTGGTATATACATGTTTAATTAATCTTTGTAGAATGAATCAATTGAGCATCTATGTTTAAAGGGATCAAAAGAAAAATTATTTGAGTGTTTCCTCATCCTAAAAAAAGGATTAATAATATATATAAAAAGTTTAAGGAGTACTGGTTTATAAGTACTAAATAATGATTAGCTGCATTTATTTATTTATTTATTTATTTAAGAGATGGCATCTTGTTACATTGACCAGGCTGGAGTACCGTGGCTTTTCACAGCATGATCACTGTGAACTGCAGCCTCTAACTCCCAGGCTCAGGCGATCCTCTGGCCTCAGCCTCCCAGTTGGTTGAGACTATAGGCATGAATCACTGCCCCTGGCTAATTAGCTGCTATTATCACTATTGAAACTATTTAAAGTTATATTTTCAAACCTTGTGAATCACTAGAGGCCTGTAAACAAAGAAAACATATATTTTGGCCAGGTGCAGCAGCTCATGCCTGTAATCCCAGCACTTTGGGAGGCTGAGGTGGGCGGATCACAAGGTCAAGATCGAGACCATCCTGGCCAACACTGTGAAACCCTGTCTCTACTAAAAGTACAAAAATTAGCCAGGCATAGTGGCATGTGCCTGTAGTCCCAGCTACTCGGGAGGCTGAGGCAGGAGAATCGCTTGAACCCAGGAGGTGGAGGTTGCAGTGAGCCGAGATCGCACCATTGCACTCCAGCCTGGTGAACAGAGCAAGACTCCGTCTCAAAAAATAATAATAATAAATAAAAAATCTAGTTTAAAACAGTCTGTAACCACTGAGTCTCCAACTTGGTGTAGAGACCTCAATGCTTTGGGAGTCACAAGTGTAATACATACAATTGAGGTGAGATCAGAGATCTCTGCCTCTCACTTTACCCCTTCAGAGACTCAAGAAAGAACTTTCCTGTCATGATAACTGCAGGTCTTGAAAGACCTATCTAACCTGGTACAACTCAAAGAGAGAGAGAGAGTAGAAGGCTTTCTTTCTTCTTTTTTAAAACTCTTTTTTTTTTTTTTTTTTTGAGATGGAGTCTCGCTCTGTCATCCAAGCTGTAGTACAGTGGCATGATCTCAGCTCACTGCAATCTCTGTCTCCTAGGTTCAAGTGATTCTCCTGCCTCAGCCTCCTGAGTAGCTGGGATTACAGGTGCGCGCCACCATGCCTGGCTAATTTTTGTATTTTTAGTAGACATAGGGTTTCATTTACCATGTTGGTCAGGCTGGTCTAGAACTCTTGACCTCGTTATCTGCCTGCCTCGGCCTCCAAAAGTGCCGGGGTTACAGGCTTGAGCCACTGTGCCCAGCCCTAAAACTCTTTTTTTAAAATTTTTGAGATAAGGTCTCACTCTGTCGCCCAGACTGGAGTGCAGTGGTGCAATTATGGCTCACTGTAGCCTCCCACTCCAGGGCTCAAGCGATCCTCCCACCTCAGCCTCCCGGGCAGGTATGACTACAAGCATGTGCCACCATGCCCAGCTAATTTATTTTTATTTTTGTAGAGACATGGTCTCACTGTGTTGGCCAGACTGGTTTCGAACTCCTGAACTCAAGTGATCCTCCTACCTTGGCCTCTCAAAGTACTAGGATTACAGGCATAAGCCACTGTACATGGCCTTAAAACTCTTTTTGAGCGATACTCTAGAGAGGTGATTATTCATTTTCCACTATTTTTAAACCATATTTATTATAAAAAATGACATACAAGTCTGGGCACGGTGGCTCATGCTTGTAATCCCAGCACTTTGGGAGGCTGAGGCAGGCGGATCACCTGAGGTCAGGAGTTCGAGACCAGCCTGGCCAAAATGGTGAAACCCCCATCTCTACTAAAAATACAAAAGTTACCTGGGTGTGGTGGCATGCACCTATAATCCCAGCTACTCAGGAGGCTGAGACAGGAGAATCGCTTGAAACCGGCAGGCGGAGGTTGCAGTGAGCCAAGATCGTGCCATTGCACTCCAGCCTGGGCAACAGAGCGAGACTCAGTCTCAAGAACAAAACAAAACAAAAATGACATACAAAAAGGAACATAAAACACAAAGGTATAGGCTAATACATTTTCATAAAGCAAGTATCTACATGACTGCAGCCCAAGTCAGGAATAGAACCACCCCACCAACCCCTAAAGCCCTCCACAGGGAGGAAGCCTTTCCCTCCAATAAAAATCCCTTCCTCTCCCATAAAGGTAACTACTATTCTGTTTTTTTTTTTTTTTTTTTGAGACAGAGTCTCACACTGTCTCCCTGGCTGGAGTGCAGTGGCATGATCTTGGCTCACTGCAACCTCCACATCCTGGTTTCAAGCAATTCTCCTGCCTCAGCCTCCCACGTAGCTGGGATTACAGGTGCCCCCCACCCGCCACACATGCCCAGTTAATTTTTTGTATTTTTAGTAGAGATGGGGTTTCACTATGTTGGCCAAGCTGGTATCAAACTCCTGACCTCGTGATCCACCCACCTCGGCCTCCAAAAGTGCTGGGATTACAGGCATGAGCCACTGCGCCTGGCCTATCCTGACTTTCATGGCATTTAATTTCTTATATTTCTTTATAGTCACACTACCCAAATATACATGACCAAGTAATATGATTTTAGTGGTTTTGAACTTTTATAAATGGAATACTATATAGCGTGTCAGGCTTTTTTTCCACCCAATATGCCACAGTGTATTTGTTTATTTAACTACTGAGAGTCTTTTTGGCTGTTTCCAGTTTGGATCTAATGTGAATCACGCTGCTATGAACATTCTTGAATTTGTACCTGATGCACAGGCATCTCTGTAGGGAACCTACCAAGGAGTAGAACTGGGAGTATAATATGTTTGACATGTAAGTACCATCATCTAAGCATTTAGTCAGAAGACTATCAAATCTTGTCAAAGACTAAACAGAGAGAACCAAATTTACTTCTTGGTTGACAGAAATAAATTATGTACTAACCATATTACTATGTGGCATAAAATTAAAAATGAGAAACAATGCAAACAATACACTCAAAAGAAGTTCAAAGGAGGCTGAACATGGTGGCTCATGCCTGTAATCTCAATGCTTTGAAAGGCCAAATTGAGAGGATCACTTGAGCCCAGAAGTTTGAGACAGCTGTGCCAAGATTGGATTGAGTTCTTAAAGCTAAAAAGCCATTTTCCTTACTTGACAGCTACAACTAATTGAAACTAAAGCAGAATATAAACCCAAATAGCACAGACTATCCGATACTGATGTCAGTCTCCTAGGGATCTGAAACAAATTGACTGCAAGACAGGAGGGAGTGAACATGAAAGAACCAGACAATCTGCTGCTGTAACTGCCAACCTGGAAAATATTTCTAAGTCTCAAAATTGGGTTTCATTAAGAAAATGTTATGACTAGGACATCAAAATAACGTGCTTGACACCAAATTTTTTAAATAGCATGCATACTGGTAAGTATGCACAGCTTCTACACCTCTCCAACATGTTTTCTGCCTGCTAACTAATGTACATTTCAGTGTGCCATGCATTACTTAGAGCACTTAGTAAATATGATCTCAATTAATTTTCACAATTCTATGAGATAGATACTGCCATCCCACTTTATAAATGAGGAAATCAAGGTTTAAAGAGGTCAATTTGCCCAGTATTGCCCACAATCATACTGCCAATGAGAGAGTGCATCAGAATTCACATCAAGATCCCTCTGATTGAATTCTAAACATCATAAATAGAAATGAGCTAACGTTACCTAAAAGATCACCAAGGGCAAATATGACGAAGAAACTGAGATTAGAATATCAAGACACAAACTGTTATAATCGGCATTCAAACCAGAAAATCATTTCCCTTCTGAAATAATTAACAAAACAGAAATAGAGACACAGAACCTCACAGGAGAGGTTCTGTGAGGTTCCCAATTTTAATAATACAGACTTTCATAAGGTTACTCATTTCTGCAGCAAAATTTAATCAGTTAAAGTAACTCTTGCTATAGAAGATGTTGTGCCTTTTCATAAAAGCAGTTCCAGAAGCTATTTGTCCTAAAATTTAAGAAGAAGGAGGCCGGGTGCGGTGCCTCACGCCTGTAATCCCAGCCCTTTGGGAGGCCAAGGCGGGTGGATCACCTGAGGTCAGGAGTTTGAGACCAGCCTGGCCAACATGGTGAAACCCCATCTTTACTAAAAATACATTAAAAAAAAAAATTAGCCAGGTGTGGTAATGGGTGCCTGTAATCCCAGCTACTTGGGAGGCTGAGGCAGGAGAATTGCTTGAACCCAGGAGGTGGAGGTTGCAGTCAGCCGAGATCACGCCATTGCATTCCAGCCTGGGCAACGGAGCAAGACTCTGTTTCAAAAAAAAAAAAAAAGAAGGAAAAAGAGAGGGAAAAAAGGATTTAGAATTCAAGGATAGACTGAAAACAAAGTGAACGGGACCAATTTCAAGAATATGGAAACAGATCTTTTTTAAAAAGCAACAGTACACATACCAAAACACCATTGGCATGTACTTGAGATTGTCACCTGGGCAGTTATAATAGGAGAAAATCTGGTAGATATGTTAGAAAGTGGGCTGACTAGGGAAATGATCAGTACAAACAACTCTCCAATACATCTTAGATTGAACAAACCACTCTGAGAATAAAAAAAATAAAATTAGCAGCACCTAGCTGACACTCAGAGTTTTCCTGTTACAGGGACATAACATATTATGAGCAGGGAAACACAATACATGTTTTCAATTATTTGCCATAAACTGCTTTGGCTTAGAGAAATAAAAGTTTACAAAATGAAAATCTAAAAATCTGTTTCAAGTAGAATATGTAATCAGAATACTGAGACTGTTCAGAGAGGCTGACCTCACAGAGTGATGAAAAATAAACATTTAGTCACACAAGCAACATCAATTCAATGCATTACTCCAAACAAGGCAATTTCCATGTGAGAGCAAAGCCCTGAGAGAAAGGAGGGAATGAGAATAGCATATACAGATAGTGACTACAATTTTTCCTAGTTATGGGGGTGGGAGGCAAAGAGAGAGATTTTTCTGAAAATCAGGAAAAAAACGTAAGACATGAAATATTAATTAAACTAATAATAAAAAGTTAAGTCTCATAATAATAATAAACACGGATTAAGAATACATCCTCAGATCTCAGGTGTTAAAAAAAAAAAAGGATACAAAGGCATGAGGTCTACTTTAGGGCACTGATTACTATCGAGAGAGATGCCCTTGGGGAGTGGGCAGTTTGTCTCTACAAAGTAGACCTCAGGAAAATTTCTCTGGCATCTGGCAGTGATGCCTCTCTCCTCATTAGAACAGACAGTAGCAAAAGAAATCAAACGGGCAGGCAGCAGTCCAGAGAAGGCTGTCTCTCACTCTATGCCCACCAAGTGACGACAATTCTCCATGTCCTTTCACCCTTCATCTTTCCACCAAGCATACAAGTTAATCAAGTGACAGAGTTCATGGATATGTATGAAACAGATTTAGAGATACATTATTTCTTAATTTGGAAAGCATCTTTAGCAGAATACAAAAAGTTTCAATGTATCCATTAAGTTTATATGATAAACTTGAAGTAACTAAAATTTGCAGAGAACACTAAATGTGTAGTTTTGCCTAAACCAAGCTCATGTCTGAATCCCTGAAGAGGAAAATATTGCTGAAGCTTTTTTTAGCAAGTTTTACTGAAGTGACTTCCTAATTCTAGATTATATGTGGTAAAGATCTTTTAATAGAGAATATTTACTTTACAGTTCTGAAATTATGCAAAACATATTTAAATATCTGTTCAAAGTCCAATTTCTTTGTCTGCAATTTAAAGTTTTTCTTAGAAAAGAGAAGTTTTTCTTTAAAAAGTCTGTTTTACCATAAAAGGAAAACAAATTGAAATGTGTTTCAATTCACTTATTTTCTACAACGTGTAAATGGAAAGAGCCAACAACCAAATTGTTCTCTTATAGATTCACACACATAAACTGGAAAATCTGTCATCATATTAAAGACAGACATGGAAAACCTTATGGAAATAAATGATTTGCTTTCTAATTTTTAAAACACAAGGTGAATTATACTATAGAAGAACTAATAAATAATGAAGGCTAGGTATTTAACATTTGCTTTTTAAAAGACTGGAAACAAGAAATATGAAGCAGCACTGCACACAAATATTTACTTCATATTCAAAATTATAAATCAGTTCAAGATACCTATCAATGAAAATAATGGCAAAAAACCTTGTGTACACTTGTTAATATGTAATCCAAAATTGTTTTAAAAGTGCTTGAGTATAAATTTACTTAAGATATTTGTTGAATTTGTCTTGCTTATAATATTAAGAATACTTATTAAACACAACAATTTTTACAATGGCAGCATGTCATAAAATGCTAAAATGTCCCTTCTGACAACAACTCAAACCAGAGTCAACCCTCACTTTCCCAACTCTGGTTACTCAAATTTAAGGAAACGAACAGATCTGGAAAGTTTTGAAATACCTCTGGAATCACCAGTAACCAAATTCTTACTACTTGCTACCTGAAACTCAGAAACCAAACAGATTTCAATAGTAGGCCTCTCCTTAGCTACCTGAACTTATAGCCCAAACTTTCTCTGTTTGCACTCAGGGACCCAAAGGATTCAGATGTCTGGGAATACTTATTTTCTTTTGTTTTGTTGTTGTTTTTGTTTTTTGAGACAGGTCTTGCTCTGTAGCCCAAGCTGGAGTGCAATGGTGTGATCACGGTTCACTGCAGCCTCGACCTCATGGGTTTAAGCGATCCTCCTGCTTCAGACTCCTGAGTGGCTGGGACACAGGCATGTTATCACCATGGCTGGCTACTTTTTTGTAGAGATGGGGTCTCACTATGTTGCCCAGGCTGGCTGCAAATTCCTGGGCTCAAGCAATCCTCCCACCTTGGCCTCCGAAGTGCTGAGATTACAGGTATGAGCCACTGCGCCTGGCTTTTTCGCTGTTCTTTGGTCCACCCTTTGTACACAAAAATGGGATTTCATATTTTGATTTTTTTTCTTGTATGTAGGTACTACCTGTTTAGTATTTTCTCATGCTATTACACAGTCCTCATAAACATCATTTTAATAACTTTCTAACATTCCCACTGAAAGGATTTGGTGTAATTTATATAAATTCTGTGCTATCTCTGCATGTTTATTTGGTCCATTTTCCCCCAAAACTATGATGCAACAAAAATCTTCAAACACCTTTTGTATATTTAAAGCAAACTATTCTGTGTTACAAATACAGCTAAGTATTTTATACTATTTTAAGTGAAATGTTCAATAATAAAACAGACATTAAGAAGTAAAAAGCTTTTCTTTTCTTTTTTTTTTTTTTTGAGACAGAGTTTCGCTCTTGTTGCCCAGACTGGAGTGCAATGGCACAATCTCGGCTCACTGCAACATCTACCTCCCAGGTTCAAGTGATTCTCCTGCCTCAGCCTCCCAAGTAGCTGAGACTACAGGCGCCCACCACCACGCCTGGCTACTTTTGTATTTTTAGTAGAGATGGGGTTTCAACATGTTGGTCAGGCTGGTCTTGAACTCCTGACCTCAAGTGATCCACCCGCCTCGGCCTCCCAAAGTGTTGGGATTACAGGTGTGAGCCACCTCACTGGCTTTTTTTTTTTTCCCCAAAGAGACAGAGTCTCAGTATGTTGCCTTAGGCTCGAGTGATTTTCCCACCTCAGCCTCCCGAGTAGCTGGGACTACTGGCAAAAAGTTGTTTTGTTTTAAGTAAGCCAGTAATAACAACAAAATAAAACAAGGATTTTTGCAAATTGTAACTTAGTAAACATTCTTTTGATAATTACCTGCTCTCCTTTCTTAGGGTTTAAAATATAAATCTTAAAAGTTCAAAATAAAAATCTTTCTTCTAAAGATTTGTATTTTATTTTTTAGAGACAGGGATTTGCTCTGTTGCCTAGGTTAGAGTGCAATGGCACAACCATAGCTCACTGGAGCCTTGAGCTCCTGGGCTGAAGGCGCCCTCCCACCTTAGCTTCTTGAGTGGCTAGGGCTACATACATGTGCCATCACTCCCGGATAATTTTTTTGTTGTTGCTGTTGCTGATATAGTCTCCCTGTTGCACAGGCTGGAGTGCAGTGGTGCGATCTTGGCTCGCTGCAACCTCCGTCTCCCAGGTTCAAGTGATTCTCCTGCTTCAGCCTCCTGAGTAGCTGGGATTACAGGCATGCATCACCACGCCCCAGCTAATTTTGTGTATTTTTAGTAGAGATGGGGTTTCGCCATGTTGGTCAGGTTGGTCTCAAACTCCTGACCTCAAGTGATCAGCCCGCCTCAGCCTTCCAAAGTACTGGGTATAGGCATGAGCCACAGCTCCCAGCCTCTCCTGGATAACTTTTTAGAGTTTTTTATAGGAACGGGGTCTCACTATGTTGCCCAAGCTGGTCTTGATCTCCTGGCCTCAAGGGATCCTCCTGCTTAGGCCCATGAAAGAGTGGGATTACAGATGTGAGCCATAGCACCTGGCCTAAAGATTTGCATTTTAGATTAGATATTCTTTTAGTTGGTATCAGTGAACACCAATTATTTTGCCCCAGGTCCCTGTGCCAATTTCCCATAAAAATGAGATTTAGTAATCAGAAGGTAACAAAAAGATGTACTAATCTTTGCTTTATAAATATTGTTTTATTTATTTATTTTTTTACTTTTTAATTTTTTTTTTTTTTTTTTTTGAGACGGAGTCTCACTCTGTCGCCCAGACTGGAGTGCAGTGGTGTGACCTCAGCTCACTGCAACCTCCACCTCCCAGGTTCAAGCAATTCTCCTGCCTCAGCCTCCCAAGTAGCTGGGATTATAGGCACGTGCCACCACCCCTGGCTAATTTTTGTATTATTAGTAGAGATGGGGTTTCACCATGTTGGCCAGGCTCATCTCAAACTCCTGACCTCAGGTGATCCGCCCACCTTGGCCTCCCAAAGTGCGGGGATTACAGGCATGAGCCACCATGCCCAGCCAAATATTGTTTTAAAAAGACAAAGAAATATGTCACATTTATTAAATAAATTGCCTCGAAGTAATACTCAACTTATACTTAATATTATAGTATCAAAACTGCAAAAACAGAAGCTCTGCGAAAACTATTAAATGAAATTCTCAGTTTCCTTGAAGGATCTCTAAGGAGTATAACATTTGATGTGTTGAATTTGTGTCTGTTTTAATCACCAGGTATGACCCTTAGAACCTCCAAGCGCTCCTGAGGCAGTGGGGCAGGGTAGCGGGGGGCACATATGCATGAATATCCACAAAATGAAATTATGAGCATAAAAACTTGGGAAACCACATTTCCAAGAAAGGAGAGCAGAATGAGAAGAATGCCTGAGAAAGTATTTGCTTGATGGGAAAAACCATAGACATTATCAACAAATCTTTACCACACACAATGACCTTTACTTAACAAAACCAACAAAATATCATAACCTTGCAATTGTTACAGATTTAAGCAGCTTTTGTGACTTTCAAGTAAAAAGGAATTAATGATATCTTTGTTCAGAATTCAGCAGAGGTCTAAATCACTTCAAAAGCCAATTTATCATTTTGTTTGTTTGTTTGTCTGTCTTTGGAGACACAGTCTTGCTCTTGTCACCCAGGCTGGAGTGCAGTGGCACGACCTCGGCTCACTGCAACTTCCACCTCCTGGGTTCAAGCAATTCTCCTGCCTCAGCCTCCTAAGAAGCTGGGATTATAGGCGCCTGCCACCACACCCAGCTAATTTTTGTATTTTTAGTAGAGACGGTATTTCACCATGTTGGTCAGGCTGGTCTCAAACTCCTGACCTCAGGTGATCCACCCACTTCGGCCTCCCCAAAGTGCTAGGATTACAGGTGTAAGCCACCGTGCCCAGCCAAGCCAATCTATCTTTAAAATATATATATTTTTTGAGACAGAGTCTTGCTCTGTTGCCCAGCCCGGAGCGCAATGGTGCAATCTCGGCTCACTGCAACATCTGCCTACCAGGTTCAAGCGATTCTCCCACCTCAGCCTCCCACGTAGCTGCGATTATAGGCATGCGCCACCATGCCTGGCCTCTTTAAAATATTCTTAAAGATAGCCTTTTACAAATTCCCATGGATAGGCAGTTGAGGTCAGACTGTAGGACAATCTACTGCTACTACCTCTCTAAAAAGCTCCTGCTACTCTGAGGGCCATCTTCAGAATGGAGTGCCCAAACTAAATAATTATTTTTCTGGCTTCATTTACTCTAAGAAATTTATTTAAGAACCTCAAATTTAACAAGCTTGAAAGCTTCCCTCTTTTTTATAGTGGCTAATATGAAATGCTCAGCTCCATCTGTGAAGGCAAATGCAATAGAAATATTTTTCTCAAAAGATAAATAGTTATGAAAAGGTTTGCTGCTGTCTGAAGATGGCCCTTTAAGCACTTCTGCTATAACAAACACATTGAGATCCTCATTTTACCTCTCACTTTTCAGTTTTAGCCTCTGACTTCATTAAAATCAATGTGAAAAATACTCTGTACTCACTCTGGCATTCTATGAATTGATGAATAAAAGTGCAGTCCCCGCCACTCTTTGAAAGCAAGTGCTCTAATAAAGAAAGAAACACCTTTAAGGATATAGTTTGTTGCTGTCTTTGAAAACCAACAGCAAAGGTAGAAAAACTGAAATGTATTAACATGGGTACTAAGTAAGACTAATAAAGGCTTAATATATTTTGATACTAAAGCAGACATATTCTGGAGTTAAAGACTGAAAATTATTAATTTGTACACTGAATGGTTAGCTTTTAAAGGTGTAGTTTTTATCCAAAGAGCTCAAGAAAATCACATAAATATATTGCTTTAAAATGTTTCTTCCACTTTAATGGTTTTTCTACCTTTTGTCCACCAGAGCTCAACAAATACCCTTAAATAATTTAATTTTGTCATTATTAAATTAATTTTCAAGTGATTATTCTACCATACTCCCTCTTCAAAGCTATTCATCTTAGTTAAGAGGCAAAAGGTACTTTAAGAATATCATAAAGTAATACCATAAAAATTTTAAGAAACTGATGTAATAAGTTTTACATATTCATAATCTTCCCTTTTGAGTTACTTAATCTGTACCTCATACAGTATTAAAACATTAAATTGTTTATCTCTGCCCAAATGATCAAAATCAGTGCCTATTCATTTCAAAGCAAGAGCTTGGTAAATGGTTTTGCTCAAGTCAAACAGAATTTATTTTTCATTTAAAGAAATGGATGGAGACAATAAAAATCTAACATAGTGGTTAAATAAAAGTTTCAGTCCTTTTCTTACAATAATCTTTATTGTGATTTAAAGAGTTACTTCTGAATCTGGATAATGTCCTTTAACGTGTATTTATATCTTTCAAAATGAACAAATCAATTTTGGAAGTTGAAATGTTAAAAACATATTCTGACATAATGACTACTTGGAAAGTGTGAAAGCATTAGAATCTGTCAAAGGGGACACATGAGTTGGCACCACTCTCTCTATAAAAACCTCCTTCCCCTCTCCTCCACCTCAAGCCACGTTACTCCTCAATCGTCTCAACTTTGCATGAGAGGCAGACACTACCTGTTTTGATCATGCCTTACCTCTCTTTACATCCTTCCTGTTAGCTATCTTCTTTAATTCTACACTAAAATTTATCATTATGCTTTAGTAAGTTACATGGTGTGCAGAGCCTCTCATCTATCATCACCATCAGTGTAAGACAAAAATATGGGGGAAAAAGGTTGATAAAAATTGTGTTTCGGAGAGACCAATGCACTACATATCTAGAATACTATATAGAGATACAATATAGCCTCAAAAAGAAAAAAATACTAACTGCAACAGAAATTTGAAATTTAAAAAAATCTAATAAATAAGAATTTGACAACTGGATCCAGGAAAAGCAAAACAAGAGCCCTCAGTATAATAGTAATTGCCAAGATAAAAAGTTGTTTTTCATAAATCCTATTTTAGCTAGGGTAACACTTTAAAAACTCAAACTACATCATCATGTTATATATATAAACTCATTTGGAATGATATTTTAACTTAACTAAAGGACTTTACAAAACATATTTGAAACATATTTCAGACTAATATCAAAGAACTTAAGATATTTATTAAAGAGGGGCATCTCACCATTACTTACAAAGCTAACAGTCACACTTTTATCTGAACTCTACATTAAAATATTTACTAAACTGGTTTAGATAAAATCTGATATTAATATAAAAAGATAAAGAACCACTCTACTTAAAATACATTTTATTTATATAAATGAGTTTCCTATGGATTTTTATTTATATACCTGTGTTATCTAATACTGTAGCCATTAGCTACTGTAGTTACTGAACCCTTCAAATGTGGCTAGCTCTAATTGAGATGTCCTAAGCATAAAACAAAGGTACGATGATTTCAATGAATTAGTAAGAAAACAGTAATATGAAATAGTTCATTAATAATTTATTAATCATTTTAATATTTATTAATAATGAAATATTTTGGATGCTACAGGCAAAATATATCATTAGAATTTGTTTTTTTTTTATATAGATATATAATAGAGATGGAATCTTGCTATGTTGTCTAGGATCAAGTACAGTAGTTATTCACAGGCGTGATTGTAGTGCACTACAACCTCAAACTCCTGGCCTCAAGGGATCCTCCTACCTTAGCCTCCCAAGTAACTGGGACAACAAGCATGTACCACTGCACCCAGCTTTTTATATTTTTAATGTGTGTGGTGGTTAATACTGAGTGTCAACTTGAATGGATTGAAGGATACAAAGTATTAATCCTGGGTGTGTCTGTGAGGGTGTTACCAAAGGAGATTAACATTTGAGTCAGTAGGCTGGGAAAGGCAGACCTACCCTTAATCTGGGTGGGCACAACCTAATCAACTGCCAGTGCAGCTAGAATATAAGCAGGCAGAAAAATGTGAAAAGAGAGACTGGCCTAGCCTCCTAGCCTACATGTTTCTCTTGTGCTGGATGCTTCCTGTCCTCAAACATCAGACTCCAAGTTCTTCAGTTTTGGAACTCAGACTGGCTCTCCTTGCTCCTCAGCTTGCAGATGGCCTATGTGGGACCTTGTGATTGTGTGAGTTAATACTTAATAAACTCCCATATATCTATAGATATATATCTATATCTATATCTATCTATCTATCTATCTATCTATCTATCTATCTATCTATCTATATCTATATATATATTCTATTAGTTCTATCCCTCTAGAGAACCCTAATACAATGTGGCTGCCAGAATTTTTTTAAATTAAGAGACAGGGTCTTACTGTGCTGTCCAGGCTGGAGTACAGTGGCACAATCATAGTTCATTGCAACCTTGAATTCCTGGGCTCAAGGGATCTTCCCTCCTCAGCCTCCCAACTATCTAGGACTACAGGTGTGTACTACCACACTTGGCTAATTTTTAAATTTTGTGTAGAGACAGAGGTCTCACTATGTTGACCAGGGTGGTCTCAAACTAATGGCCTCAAGCAGTCTTCCCTGCTTAGCCTCCCAAAGTGCTGGGATTACAGGCACATGCCACCACATCTCACTAATTAAAAAAAATTTTTTTTTCTTCTTTTTAGAGATGGGGTCTCACTATGTTGCCCAGGCTGGTTTCGAGCTTCTGGGCTCAAACAATCCTCCCTCACTGGGATTACAGGAGCAAGCTACTCTGCCCAGCAGAAAATTAAAACTATGTATGTGGCTCTCATTATGTTTATTTTTTATTTTTTTGAGACAGGGTCTCACTCTGTCACCCAGGCTGAGTACAGTGGTATGATCACGATCCACTGCAGCCTTGACCTCCCGGGATCAAGTGATTCTCCCATCTAGCCTCCTGAGGAGCTGGGTCTACAGGTGCACACCACTATGCCCAGCTAATTTTTTATTTTTTTATAGAGATGAGGTCTCATTATGTTGCTCAGGCTGGTCTTCTTGAACTCCTGGACACAAGCAATCCTTCCACCTTGGCCTCCCAAAGTGCTGGGATTATAGGTGTGAGCCATCACACCCAGCCTTATGTTTATTTCGGACAACACTGTCCTTTACTCTCTAAGATACATTCAGCTTATGCTTATTAGATAACACACACAAAAAATTTACAGTACAAAACCTGTGCTTTTAGTAGCTACATTATATTTAATTTTTAAAATGGGATTCACTGAAAGTATTACTAATTTTAACATCTTCAGATATTTAAAAATATTCTCTTACAACTATACTTGGCTCTCTCTCTACTATTTAAAGAGTAATTTAGTTAAAATTATATAATATGGGTATGGACATTGGTAATACTGGGATACTTGATAATTGATTCATTATTATATTACAAGTGATTCGGAATGGAATTAAGTGACCCATCTTACTCCAAAGTCCACTCTTAACTAAGTTTTCGTGTATATCCAGAAATTTATTACTTAGTTTCTTTTAAAATATTCTATTAGTCACTATCATACCACTCAATATATCACCACCAAAAAAGCAAGCACACAAGGAAAAAATAATTATAGCAAGGAGTTACCTTTAAGTATCTAAAATATTTATTCTTAAAATCAAGAAGTCTTTAACAATTATATTAATACAAATGAAAACAGTCTACTATTATTTTCATCTGAATCAATTGGAACTGGAAAAAAATGAAGCAGTAAGTTTACAACTCTAAATAGTATAAAGATGTTTCCATGTACATAAAAGGATTCTCTTAATTGAAGGAATGAATAGCAGGTTCCCAGCTTGGGTTAATACTAACATTATTAATAAATATAAAATCAAGGGGTGATGACTGACTTTTTTTTTTTTTGAGACAAGAGTCTCACTCTGTTGCCCAGGTTGGGGTGCAGTGGCACGATCTGGGCTCATTGCAACCTCTGCCTCCCGGGTTCAAGTGATTCTCCTGCCTCAGCCTCCCGAGTAGCTGGGATTACAGTAGCGTGCCACCATGCCCAGCTAATTTTTGTATTTTTTGTAGAGACAGGGTTTCACCAAGTTGTCCAGACCTTGGTGGTCTTGAACTACTGACCTCAAGTGATCCACCCGCCTTGGCCTCCCAAAGTGCTGGGATTACAGGTGTGAGCCACTGCGCCGGACATGATTTATTTTTTTGAGACAGGGTCTCACTCCCATTGCCTGCAGTGGCATGATCTCAGTTCACTGCAGCCTCGACCTCCTGGGCTCAAGTGATCCTCCCACCTCAGCCTCCTGAGTAGCTGGGATTACAGGTGTGTGGCCACCATGAGTGGCTAATTTTTGTATTTTTTGTAGAGACAAAGTTTCACCATGATGGTCAGGCTGGTCTGAAACTCCTGAGCTCAAGCGATCTGCTTGATCCCAATGAATATAAACTACACCTTTAAAAATTCTCAAATTTAAATTCCATCAAATTGGAATATTAAAAAGTCAATGCATTTTACAAAACATGCATAGAATAGTCAAACAGCAATGATTAATGAACATTTTTCTTGAGAGTTTCAAAATTCATTACATATGGAATATAAGGTTTTGACCTTGCAGCTAACATATACACAATTACCTGAGCCTATACTGCCAGCTCTTGATTAAAAACTGACCAAACAAAGCCAAACCAAAACAGCCAAAAAACCCACCTCCTAACTCTACCAGTTTGATTACTGCCCAAGAACTATTATGATATCCCCTGATACATGGAAAAAATATTTTTTCTTTTCTTTCTTTTTTTTTTTTTAAAGACAGGGTCTCACTCTGTCACCCAGGCTGGAGTGCAGTGGCACAATTATGGCTCACTGCAGCCTCAACCTCCTGGGCTAGGCTGACCCTCCCACCTCAGCCTCCCAGGTAGTTGGGACTACAGGCGCACACCACAATGCCTGGCTAAGGAAAAAATATTTAATAAGTTCTGGGTATCAACTCTGATATCTTCCACTAACTTCTGTAGAAAACTGAGATGAAAGGCACATAGATTGGTAAACACAGAAAAGAGTTTTATTTCTACTGTACTCCAAGCACCTAGCGCAGGGTCTGGCACACAGCTGGTGCTCAATTAATGTTAGATGGAAGGGCAGAGAAGGAGAATGACTAGGGATCTTCAAGACTGAAGGCTAATAGAGGTCACTGGGTAAAAAGTGACAGGAAAACCAATAGTGTAGTGACAGGAAAACCAATAGTGGCTATATGTTTTTGGCAAGAGAGAACCCATGCTGTCCAGAAAGAAGGGTCACAGAACCAACAACTAATAAAAGATTTTTCTGATGGCAGAAAAAACTGACCCTGTTCTCTCTGATCAATGAAACAGACGGATAAACAAAGTAGTTTCTATGACATGTACAAGGGCTCAATAAGCTGTTAAATAAACTCGAACGTTTTAAATGGGGGTCAAGTATCACTGGAAGCAGAACTTGATGAAACAAAATGGTAGTACAGCTCTTTGAAAAACACAGTGGGGAAAAAGAGCTATATTATATATTGCTAAAGTTGAACTTTATAATTTTCTTATTTGAGTAATTGAAATTTCCATATAACAAGGGATATCTAAGAATTGATCATAGCATCAACTCTTACAAAATAAAGGAAAGCTTGATTTTTAAATGATGGGGTTCAATGATCTGTGAGAGCATGCTTTTCATTCCAAACACTTAAAACCCTGAACTCTTTATCCTGCTTAAATACTAAAATGATACCATAAAAAGTATATATATATTTAAGTTTTTTACACTACCTTTTTCTGTGCTCCCATTTATTTTAGGTAAGAAGTCATCAACTTGTATCCCTAGGATTAAGACAGTGTATCATTGCCTGATCAAAGAAGTACTACTTTAAATGTGGTCTCAAGTGTAACCATGGCATTCTGTATTCCTAAGATTAAGATTGTATAGAACACTTTAAAAGGGATCCTGCTGTTCATGTACTTTTCTTATTTAAATATCCCTAGGTAGAAGATCTCAGATGCAGAAATTTCACCCATCTCAAGGAAAACAATGGTGCCCACTGGTGGCAATCAAGCATATTTTTAAAGAAAATTTTCTAAAAGAATATAGATACTTTATACCTGATACATAAAACATCCCTTAAAAAATGCAATGTGAGACAGTAAACAAGGTCAAAAGTTTAAGGATAAAATTCAGGTTTAAGTAAGAAATTTGGATGACACCTACCTAAGCTGCTGCATTCTTTAAGAGTTTTCTCCTGAAGATGTTCTAACCGTACTGTAAATAAAAGTCCAAAAAAAAAAAAAGATATTTCACAGATAAAAAGAAAAAAAAATAAAATAAAATCAATTTCTGGATTAGCTACTTACCTTGTAAAGCTGTTAGCCTTTCATTGGTGAAATCATTATCAGCTTGCAAAGCTTCTATTTTTGCCTGGAGCTCCTGTTCTTTTTCTTCCATTTCATCTATTTTATGTTGTAATTCTTTTTTCTCAGCCTGTCCTTTCTGTTGGATTTCCTCTTGTTTTCCCTCTGCTACCTAGAGAAATAGGAAAAATCAGTTATTTAACAAACCTAACTTTGTTTTAAGAGCCCCAGGAATGCCTTTATTCACTTAAACTTCTAAGAAAAGTTTGTTCTGTATAAATGTTCTACAGAACATTATCTGTAAACCTGACATTTCTTTCTTTTTTTTTTTTTTTTTTTGAGACGGAGTTTCACTCTTGTTGCCTAGACAACCTCCACCTCCCGGGTTCAAGCGATTCTCCTGCCTCAGCCTCCCAAGTAGCTGGGATTACAGGCATGCACCACCATACACAGTTAATTTTGTATTTGTAGTAGAGACCGGGTTTCTTCATGTCGGTCAGGCTGGTCTCGAACTCCTGACCTCAGGTGATCTGCCCACCTTGGCCTCCCAAAGTGCTGGGATTACAGGCATGAGCCACCGCGCCCAGCTAACCTGACATTTCTAAACCACTAAAGATGATAACGACAAAGGCTTGATGTCAAAAATTATCTGCATTGGGTTATTCCTCCATAACACCCAGGAGAGAGAAACTTGGAGGAAGCAAGTAGGCTCAGTACACACAGAGGTAAAGGGTCAACATGGAAAAAAAAAATCATATTTTTAAAGAGGGAAGTAAGATTTTTCCCTAAAATTACTATCATTGCAATTTTTAAGTTCTATCATGTTAATATTCTGAAATTTTAAACAAAATTATTTAGTAAAGAGATGACAGTACAATCACTATTCAAAAAGACTTCTGCCTATAGTTTGGATGTTCGTCCCCCAAGCCTCAATGTTGAAATTTGGTCCTCAATGTTGGAGATGGGGTCTAATGAGAGGTGTTTGGGTTATGGGAGCAGATCCCTCATGAATGGCTTGGTGCTGTCTTCATGGTAATGAGTGAATTCTCACTCTAATAGTCCTATGAAAGCTGGTTCTTAAAAAGAGCCTGGCACCTCTCCCAGACCCTCTCTCTTGCTTCCTCTCTCACCATGGAGCACGTGCCAGCTCCACTTTGGCTTCTGCCATGAGTGGAAGCAGCCTGAAGCTTCAGCCTGCAGAACTGTGAACCAAATAAACCTCTTATCTTTATAAATTACCCAGGCTCAGCTATTCCTTTATAGCAACACAAATGGACAACGACAATCTCCTTTTAACAAGACCAACTTTGAAAACTATCATAGGGTAACCAACAGAGGTATGCTCTGGTCTTCTCTAACAAACACATATCTTCTAGGCACTCAATCCATGGTTTGAATTAAATCAAGATGGATCTTCACAAACAGTTATAAGATTTTTTTTTCTCAGTTATAAGATTCTAAAGGACCAACTAGACATTACCCTATCATTACCCTATGATCTGATCTGTCCTTATCCTAGATGTCTCATAGATAGAGGGAATGGCAGCTAAAGCAGAGTTAACAGCATCCCTGAAAGCTAAAATGGAGCAAATCATTCCCAGATTCTCTCTAGGCTTGTTCCAGCACAGCACTAAATAGCTGGGCCCTGCCTTTTAGATGGCCTAATGATAAGCAGTTTTAGGTTTTAAAACATCTGAATATCATGGGTTTTGCTGATTCTCATCTATTTCCTGTTATATATTTTAAAAATGTCTATTGTGAAGCACTTACTACATATTCATCCAGAGGAACTATGTCAGCATTTACAGGCTTTCAATTATCTAAAGTAATGGAGGTTGGGCTAAATGGAATACAGACACCTTATTTTCACTATAAATTTCAACTATTATCAAATTTTTACATCAATAACTATTCAGCAATACCTAAATTTTTTATAGAAATCTTATTTAATATGTAGTACCACCTACATCCTACTTTCATACTTTCAGCATAATTTAACACATTCAAGGAGACTATGCAAATCAATTCAAAATATCTATCTATACCAATGGTTTTCAAACTGAATTTTTTTTTTTTTTTTTTTTTTTTTTTTTTTGTGTGAGATGAAGTCTTGCTCTGTCGCCAGGCTGGAGTGCAGTGGTGCAATCTTGGCTCACTGCAACCTCTGCCTCCCGGGTTCAATTGATTCTTCTGCCTTAGACTCCCAAGGAGCTGGGACTACAGGCACGCACCACCACCAGCCCAGCTAATTTATATATATATATATATATTTTTTTTTTTTTTTTTTTTTTTTTGAGACGGAGTCTCGCTCTGTCACCCAGGCTGGAGTGCAGTGGCGCAATCTCGGCTCACTGCAAGCTCCGCCTCCCGGGTTCACGCCATTCTCCTGCCTCAGCCTCTCTGAGTAGCTGGGACTACAGGCGCCCGCCACCACGCCCGGCTAATTTTTTGTATTTTTAGTAGAGACGGGGTTTCACCGTGGTCTCGATCTCCTGACCTTGTGATCCGCCCGCCTCGGCCCCCCAAAGTGCTGGGATTACAAGCGTGAGCCACTGCGCCCGGCCTAATTTTTATATTTTTAGTAGAGATGGGGTTTCACCATGTTGGCCAGGATGGTCTCAATCTCTTGACCTCGTGATCTGCCCGCTTCGGCCTCCCGAAGTGCTGGGATTACAGGCGTGAGCCACTGCGCCCGGCCCAAACTGTTTTTTGTTTGTTTGTTTTTCCTTTAAGATGGAGTATCACTCTGTCGCCCAGGCTGGAGTGCAGTGATGTGATCTCAGCTCCCTGCAACCTCCGTCTCCTGGGTTCAAGTAATTCTCCTACCTCAGCCTCCCAAGAAGCTGGGATAACAGGCGCCCGCCACCCCATACCCAGCTAAAGCAATACCTAAAATCTTAAGCTATCCAGTGTGTTAGGGATTATTAGCTTAACATACTTTCAGGCAGAGTAAATACATACCTTTAATTTATCAGATAAATCTTTAATCTCATTAACTGCTCCATTATATTTATTGGCTAATTCTCTTAATTCTTCCTGAGTCCTTTCATTCATTTCTTTCAGATGGGTACATTCATCTTCAGTATTACTCAGACTTCGCTGCGATTCAAGTTTACAGGCAATTTAATTAGAATAAGTGTATATTTGTTATTTAGAATTCCTTCTAAATGAAATTTATAAAAAGTATAATTCTATGGACTATTCTAAATCAACATCTGCCCTGGACTTTAAATAAAGCTGAGTTAAATAACATAAGAATTTCAATTTACGCTAAAACAGAAAACATAACTAAGAATTAACAAAAACAACAAAAAAAGAAAAGTGGAGGGAGAGCAGGGGCAGGAAAAGGATGCTGCCTTTATATAATTACTATTTTTGAAAGGCCAATGGGTATGACTTTTAGCTGTGAAAATATTTTAAGCCTATCAATCCTTGAAAGCAAGCTTAATAATATCCAACAATTAATTTAATTAAAAATTAAAAGACAGTAACTTTCTTTATATATCAAATTAATCACACAACAGTGAATCAGGCACTATGGGATGAGGTAGCAACACAAACTATACCTGTAGTAAGGAAAGGTATGTTTACCATTTAGTTTCTGAAGAGCATTTTAACTAATTCTAGTAATACATTATTTATGTGGTAATTTTGCTGTGGTTCAAAGAAATGATCTATATTATGAATTAGAATTTTTTTCCCCAAAGCAATAAAAATTGCATTTTGATTGCTCCTCAAAGACCTAGAAAGGACTTTGGAGATGATTTCACCTTTGAACTTCCTAAATATATGACACAGCTAGTTTTCCTCTCTGTGGAGTGAATTTAAAAAGAACAAGTAGTGTAGACTCTTAGCCTCACACTGACCCCCCTCAAATAGAAGCAAAGCAAAACCAAGTGACAGGAAATCAATTCCCCAGCACATATCATGGTCTGCTATATGGAGGGTGAATCCTAAGCAGAATGCAAACAATAAGATTCCCTGGTTACGCTTTTACTTCCTCAGCCATTGACTAGGGAGCATAAGTACCAAAACTCACATGGAGAATTCCTGTCAATGAAAGCAGCATAACTGTTCCTTCCTACCTGACAGACAGAAAATATTTCCTAACTATATAATAATACCCAAGTTTAAAGTATCCTGGAATGCTTGAGATTTTTTTAAACACTCATAATACTATTTAGTATTTTTTTTTAATTGAAATACCTCAACTTCTGAAAGTTTTCTAACCACTTCAATTTTCTCCTGAAGAACCCGCCTCAGGGACTCTTTGGCTGTTGTCTCATAGTTATGTTTATCCTCTTGTAATGCTATAAGTTCCTTTCGTAAACTATCTTCTGTTTGATTCTAGAATAAAAGATATTTATAATTATAGACAAGTTATTTTTTAAAAGCATTTATTGTTTGAAAAAAATTAACACATTATGATATACTTTAAATTGTATATTAAGGTATCTCCAAACATAAATGATTCTGGCCCTGTATTAACTAAAGATGTATTTAAAAGTTGCATAAGTAAATTATGCCTTCACAAACATATTAATTTCCACCTCCTATAGAAAAAAAGTTATAAGCAATTGAGATTTCTCTAAAATATACAAAATTAATTACTTTTATATTTGTCATATTTTCTGCAAGCCACCATATTTACATTTGTAGGCAAAAATAATCAGTTACCTTCAAAGGCACCAAGCATTCTAAAACAATGGTTAAAACAAAAGGAATAAGAGTACCATGGGGGAAAAGCAGACTTCATGTCTGGGGCAGGAAAAGTACAAAATGAGCCTGAAACATCTTGTCTAAAATGACAGCATGAAGCTATCAATCTGAAGACATTTACACAGACCAAAGATGGGATAATTTGAGCATCAATAAGAAAAATAGGCTGGCCGCGGCACTTTGGGAGGCCAAGATGGGAGGACTGCATGAGCCCAGGAGTTCAAGACCAGCCTGGGCAACATAGCAAGACCCTGTCTCTAAAACAAGAAAAACAACTGCACCAGATTTAAATACATCAAATATGTTTAAATCTAAGTGGAGGGAGAAAACACTTCATGGCCAGTCTTTGGTAGATGAAAAACCACCAATTCATTATTCTGAAATCTAATAAGGGGAGAAAAATCACTTATCTTGCTTTCCCCGTAGAAAACATACCTCAGGGTTATTTAAATTTTTTTATTCCAATAGTTTTAGAGATACAAGTGGTTTTTGGTTACATGGATGAATTACATAGTGGTGATGTCTGGGATTTTAGTGCACTCATCACCTGAGTAGTGTATATGGTATTCAATAGGGAGTTTTTCATCCCTCACTCCCCTCTCACTTTCCCAACTTCTGAGTCTCCAACGTCCATTATACCACTCTGTATGCCTTTACATACCTATAGCTTAGCTTCCACTTATAAATGAGAACATGTGGTATTTGGTTTTTGATGCCAAAGTTACAAAAAACAATGGCCATTGTTTTTTCCTTTTTTCGTTTTTTTAGAGACAGGGTCTCTCTTTGTCACCAAGGCTGGAGTGCAGTTCTGCGATCATAACTCACTGTAATCACAAACTTCTGGGCTCAAGTGATCCTTCCACCTAAGCCTCCTGTGTAGCTAGGACTACAGGTTATGTACCACCATGCTAAGCAAATCTTTAATTTTTGGTAGATACTGGGTTTTGCCATGTTGCCCATACTGGTCTTAAACTGCCCCCGCCTTTTTTTTTTTTTGAGACAGTCCCGCTCTGTCGCCCAGGCTGGAGTTCAGAGGCGCGATCTTGGCTCACTGCAACCTCCACCCCCACCAGGTTTAAGCAATTCTCCTGTCTCAGCCTCTTGAGTAGCTGGGATTACAGGTACATGCCATCATGTCCAGCTAATTTTTGTATTTTTAGTAGAGACGGGGTTTCGCCATGTTGGCCACGCTGGTCTTGAACTCCTGACCTCAAGTGATCCGCCTGCCTCGGCCTCCCAAAGTGCTGGGATTACAGGCATGAGCCACTGTGTCTGGAAGGAAACTTCTCTTTATAGAAGTAACCCAGCTAAATAAGTGAAGGAATAACAGAATTACATCATTATTTTTGTAACTTTGTTGTTGTTGTTGTTGTTGTTGTTGTTGAGACAGAGTTTCACTCCTGTTGCCCAGGCTACATTGCAATGGCAGGATCTTGGCTCGCTGCAACCTCTGCCTCTTGGGTTCAAGGGATTCTCCTGCCTCAGCCTCCTGAGTAGCTGGGATTATAGGCATGTGCCACCATGCTCGGCTAATTTTGTATTTTTAGTAGTGATGGGATTTCTCCATGTTGGTCGGGCTGGTCTTGAGCTCTCGAGCTCAGGTGATTCGCCTGCCTCATCCTCCCAAAGTGCTGGGATTACAGGAGTGAGCCACTGCGCCCAGCCTTATTTTTGTAACCTTAATGAAATAATGGATCTACGCTGGGATCATCAATGATTGATAAAATCTCAAAAAGAAAAACAACTAGACATTATGTTGTCCCTTGGTGGAAGAACACAATACCATCCATAAAGTGTTGTTGACAAAAAGAAAAACTGAACCTAAATCACATCAAATCTCTAGATGGAACTACTAATTTATGGAGTGGGAGGGGGAGCTAAAAAATGTTTAAATAACAATGCAGACTGAGGGAAATTCTAGAGGACAAATGACCCAGTTTTTTCAAGAAATATTAACTGTAATAGAAAAAAGACTGACTTGTACATGGGTATTCATTACATAATTATTTTTATTTACATGGATGTCTGACATTTCTCAAGACAAAAGATTTAAAAGAATTGTGGAAATGTATGAAGTTTTTAGCATATACTCAAAATGATAGTCAAAGAAATGATGTTACATAAAAAACTATGCATTTCATTTTACACATTTGAAGTTAATACCTACTTTGGAGCATGCCTGTAATTGGTTTCCCATAACTTCTAACCGTGATAAGAGTCTATCTTCATCTATTAAAGCCTATTGAAGAAAAATTAAATATAAGTAAAACCCGAGTAATTATAAAGTCACATGTATATAAAAAAAGGTTGCTACTGACAACAAAAGATATAAAAGCATAAAACTGACCAGCATCCTCTGTAAAATGTTAAATTTTCAACAACTTGTTCATTAGTTAGGAAATAACTTTGTCTTTGTTTGCTACAGTTTAGTTTATTTAACATGCATGGAATATTAAACTATGTTTAAATGTTTCTTAAATATAAAACAACTGGAATACCTGCCAACTGGTATCTGAAGCCTCTTGGGTAATGGCTAGTAGCCGCTGAAGCGTGGCTAACTTCTGTTCCAACATTTGTTCCCGATGTAAGGCCTCCTAGTATTACAAATCACAAAAGAGATTCTAATAAGCTCATCATGATTCTTTTGAGGAGTGATCAATTTTCAGCACATTCTAAAATGTTTTCATATTACATCCCACTTGATGTATTTTAAAGTATGTGAAACTTGATAGTACTTTGTAAAACATACAGCAGTCCCCGCTTATCTCCGGTTTCCCTTTCCACAGTTTCAGTTATAGCGCAGTACAAGATATTTTGAGAGAGACAGAATGTTGACATTCACATAACTTTTATTTACATAACAGTATACTGTTGTAATTGTTCTATTTTATTATTATTGTTAATTTCTTACTATGCTTAATTTATAAGTTAAACTTTATCATAGGTATGTGTATATATAGGAAAAAACATAGTAGATACAGAGTTTGGTACTATCTGTGATTTCAGGCATCTACTGGGGGTCATGGAACATATTCCCTGTAGATAGGAAATGGCTACTCTATGTATATCGGCCACATCATTTTAGTCTCATTTGTTGGGCTGAAAGTACTGCTATTAGAGGTTCTCTAACTGCAACTTCTCCCATAACAGAAAACAAGTAACCTGTTTTTGTTTTCTTTTTATTCATAATTTGGAAGACCAAGTTTTTAAAAACATATAATAGAAAAAGCTAACAAATGTTTCAGGTTTGCATTTTATACACACACACACACACACACACACACACTGTGTGTATGCAGACATATACCTATACACACATACACATATATACAGTCATGCACCACAAAACATTTCAGTCAACTATAGACTGCATACACACAGTAGTCCCCCAAAATTATAATGAAGCTGAAAAATTTCTATCGCTTAGTGACATCATAGCCATCCTAACATTGTAACACAAGGGGGCATTACTCACGTGTTTGAGATGTTGGTGTAAACAAACCTATTGTGCTGCCAGTTACACAAAAGTATAGCACATATAATTATGTATAGTACATAATAGTATTATATGACTTTATTAGTTTATGCATGTACTATACTTTTTATTGTTAATTATAGAGTATATTCCTTCTGCTTATTAAAAAGAAAAAAAGGTTAACTGTAAAATACCTTCAGAGAGGTCCTTTAGGAGGTATCCAGAAGAAGGTACTGTTATCACAGGAGATGACAGCTCCGTGCATGTTACTGCCCCTGAAGACCTTTCAGTGGGATATGATGTGGAGGTGGAAAATAGTGATAATGATGATCTTGATACTGTGTAGGCCTAGGCTAATGTGTGTGCTTATGTCTTCATTTTTAACAAAAAAGTTTAAAAAGTAAAAGCAAGTTTAAAAAATTTTTAATAATAAAAAGCTTATAAATTAAGAATAGAAACAAAATATTTTTGAACAGCTGTACTATGTGTGTTTTAAGCTAAGTGTGAATACAAGAGTCAAAAAGGTTTTAAAACTTATAAGTTTATAAAGTAAAAAAGTTACAGTAAGCTAAGGTTAGCTTATTAATGAAGAAAGAAGAACCTTTTTTTCTTTTTTTGAGACAAGAGTCTAGCTCTGTCACCCAGGCTGGAGTGCTGTTGCATGATGATGTCACTAAGTGATGGCTCACTGTAATCTCAGACTCCTGAGCTTATGATCCTCCTGCCTCAGCCCCCCAAATAGCTAGGAGGCAGACACACACCACCATGTCCAGTTAATTTTTTTTTTTTTTTCTGAGACGAAGTCTCGCCCTGTCGCCCAGGCTGGAGTGCAATGGCGCAATCTTGGCTCACTGCAACCTCCGCCTCTTGGGTTCAAGCGATTCTCTCACCTCTGCCTCCTGAGTAGCTGGGATGACAGGCAGCACCAGCATGCCTGGCTCATTTTTGTATTTTTAGTAGAGATGGCGTTTTACCATGTTGGACAGGCTGGTCTCGAACTCCTGACCTCAAGTGATCCGCCTGCCTCGGCCTCCCAAAGTGCTGGGATCACAGGTGTGAGTCCCCGCACCAAACCCCCACCTAATATTTTTATTTAAAATTTTTTTTTTTTTTTTTTTTTTTTAACAGATGGGGCCTTCTTATGTTACTCAGGATGGTCTTGAACTCCTGGTTTCAAAGATCCTCCCACCTTAGCCATCCAAAGTGCTGGGATTTCAGGAATGAGCCACCATGCCTGCCCCCAAAACTTTTTAAATATATATTTAAAGCAGCCTAAGTGTATAGTGTTTATAAAGTCTACAGTAGTGTACAGTAATGTCACAGGCCTTCACATTCACTTACCACTCACTTAATGACTCACCCAGAGCAGCTTCCAGTCCTGCAAGCTTTATGCATGGTAAGTGCCTTGTACAGGTATATCATTTTCTATCTTTTTCTTTTCTTTTCTTTTTTGAGACAGAGCCTTGCTCTGTCATCCAGGCTGGAGTGCAGTGGTGTGATCTCAGCTTACTGCAACCTCTGCCTCCCGGGTTCAAGCAATTCTGGTACCTCAGCCTCCCGAGTAGCTGGGACTACAGGCATGTG
Source organism: Hylobates moloch (assembly GCF_009828535.3). Lineage (NCBI taxonomy): Eukaryota > Metazoa > Chordata > Mammalia > Primates > Hylobatidae > Hylobates > Hylobates moloch. The sequence goes on from NW_026652280.1 coordinate 93,382,669, forward strand.
CCACCATGCCCAGCTAATTTTTGTATTTTTAGTAGAGACAGGGTTTTGCCATGTTGACCAGGCTGGTCTCAAACTTCTAGCCTCAAGTGTTCCTCCTGCCTCGGTCGCCCAAAGTGCTGGGATTACACTGCCTCCAGCCTTTTTCTATCTTTTATACTGTATTTTTACTGTACCTTTTCTATGTTTAGGTATGTTTCTAAACACGAATACTATTGTGTTACAACTGCCTTCAGTATGCAGTACAATAACATGCTGTATGGATTTGTAGCCTAGGAGCAATAGGCTATACTGTGTGTATAGGTGTGTAATAGGTTACGCCATCTAGGTTATATAAGTACAATGTATAATGTTCGCACAATGACAAAATCACCTAATGAGATCATATGCCTGTTAAGCGATGCATGATAGTATATATATGTATACATGTGTATATATACAACCACATACACATATATGTGAATATATGTGAAATATATACATCTCAGAACAAACTCATTCCAACTGAAGCCAAGATAATCTGGTCATCAGCAGAAATACTTTATAATGGCTTAATTGCACAAGTATGATATCTAAAATAGAAACAGCTTTTAATTTTTCCTTTTAAAAATGTTATTTATATAAACGTATACATTTTTGTTTTATTTTATTTCTGAGACAGTCTCATTCTGCAGCCCAGGTTGGAGTGCAGTGGCATGATCTTGGCTCACTGCAACCTCCACCTCCCGGGTTCAAGCAATTCTCATGCCTCAGCCTTCTGAGCAGCTGGGACTACAGGTGCACACCACCATGCCCAGATAATTTTTGTATTTTTTGTGGAGATGAGCTTTCTCCATGTTCGCCAGGCTGGTCTTGAACTCCTGGTCTCAAGTGATCTGCCTGCCTCGGCCTCCCAGAGTGTTGGGATTACAGGCAAGAGCCACAGTGCCCCGCCAATATATACATTTAAAAAGAGAGATTGCTTCACTCGCACAGCCTATTGCATTTTCAGGTGTTCTGATTCTCTCTGACTATGTAACACTTAGCAGCAATTAATATACCAAAATAGGTAAGAGTCCACTGAACATTGATTCAATGTAATTAAGGGACTTATAATGGGAGAATTAAATAACTATTTGGCAGCTCCAAAGATATATATATCCAAAGATACATATATATTATATATTATACGTATAATTATATATTATACGTATATAATATACGTATAATATATATTATATATTATATTATATGTATAACATATATATTATATGTAAATATATATATATATTTTTTTTTGAGACAGAATTTCACTCTTATTGTCCAGGCTGGAGTGCAGTGGCATGATCTTGGCTCACCGCAGCCTCTGCCTCCCGGGTCCAAGTGATTCTCCTGCCTCAGCCTCCCAAGTAGCTGGGATTACAGGCATGTGCCACCACGCCCAGCTGATTTTGTATTTTTAGCAGAGATGGGGGTTTCTCCATGTCAGTCAGGCTGGTCTCAAACTCCTGACCTCAGGTGATCCACCCACCTCAGCCTCCCAAAGTGCTGGGATTACAGGCATAGCCACCATGTCCGGCCCAAAGATATATTTTACAGAGAAAGACATTGGTGTACAAAGTCTAAACTCTAGGTGGCTTGTTAACAGTTAATAGCTGTTAAGCGGGTCTCCTTCACTCGGAATCAAGGTGAAATGCTCACAGCACTTAGTTGTGGTTTTGGCATACCTTCTTCACCTTGTTCTATTCCTGTCATTATCCAGAGGAACACTTCCGACCCTAATGCCTCTGAGACACCTCAACAGAGAAGTATACACTTCAAACATAGTACTTGAGGTTTAAAGCATGAATTTATTGCTCTCCACATCTTTGATAAATAATGACTATGGAAAATTTTGTCTACTTAGAGGTACTACATTTTAATATAAGCTACAGGTTATAATAAAGCTATAGGCTAAAGAATCTAATAAAAAGCCATACACCTCAGAATCCATATTAAAACACAGCTTCACTTAAGAGACTATTTGCCAAGTTTAAGTTCCTAAAACATTCTTAACATCCAGGAAATTACTCAGATGCTGCAAAAAGTTTTACTGAAAAACAAAGCCATCAACCAACCATATCTTTAGAATCTACTTCCACTAGATGGTGTAATTTCACCTTTTTAATTCAATTCCATTTAGAGTTTAACTCCATGAACTATATCCTAACAGAAATCTAATATGTCCAGGAATGGTCTTTTAGTTAGTTCTAAGGTATAAAATGCATATATTCTAGTTTTTATTTAAAATGTTCACAATTTACATTAGAACTTTAGCAGTTCAATAAGAATGTATACAGAAAAGACTGGTATAATTTTATCTCAAACAGCTAGAAAAGGAATAGCAGAGGATTAGAACACTAGGAATATTCACAGAACAAGAAGGTTGGAAAGAGTGAGAGAGTGAGGGAGTGAGATTTGCTATCCACGATGACTAGTAACAGTAGTATACAAGCCTGGGCAAATAATTTAACCTGTATGAGCCCCACATTTCTCATACGAAAAACGAGGTTTAAACTACATTAATCTCAAAGTTTTCTTCCACCTCTAAAAATAAGCAGCTTAATTAATGTGACTTCCTATTGAATGGTAAACTACTAACATTTATGGCATACATTCTATGTGCCAGGAACTGTTCTAAGTGCTTTACATATATTAATTTTGTTTATTCTTCACAATTCTGTGAAGTTAAGTGCTATTACTATATCCATTTCACAGATGAGGAAAATGAGGCACAAAAGGGTTAAACAACTTTTCCAGTAGGTCAGAATAAAGCCAAAGATTAAATCAAGGGAATTTTGGCTTAGAATACTCTTAAATACTCTATTAAAATCCAAATGCATAATGTTTTTCTGTGCATACATTATGCCTGGTGGAAGATCTGATTAATACATTGATAATTTTCTGTTCATTTTCATAGATGTGTACATTCTTAACTAAGATGGAACTGTTCTCACTGATTGATTCCTATAAAAGAATGTAGGGGGCCGGGTGTGGTGGCTCAGGCCTGCAATCCCAGCACTTTGGGAGGCCAAGGCAGGCGGATAACAAGGTCAGGAGATTGGAGACCATCCTGGCTAACATGGTGAAACCTCCTCTCTACTAAAAATACAAAAAATTAGCCAGGCGTGGTGGCACGTGCCAGTAGTCCCAGCTACTCAGGAGGCTGAGGCAGGAGAATTGCTTGAACCCGGTAGGTGGAGGTTGCAGTGAGCTGAGATCACGCCACTGCACTCCAGCCTGGGCGACAGAGCAAGACTCCATCTCAAAAAAAAAAGAATATAGGGACCCAGGATCACAGGTTTGGTTCTATTACTTGAAACAAAAGACAACTGAAAGCCTACCCACATAAAATGACTCACTCGAGGTCACAAAAGTGGGTTGAGTAGCAGAACTAAGATAAAAACCTCAATCTTGCCCGGTGTGGTGGCTCACACCTGTAATCCCAGCACTTTGGGAGGCCAAGGTGGGTGGATCACTTGAGGTCAGGAGTTTAAGACCAGCCTGGCCAACGTGGTGAAACCTAAAAATGTACTCTACTCTACTAAAAATACAAAAAATTAGCCAGGTGTGGTGGCACATGCCTTTAATTCCAGCTACTCGGGAGACTGGGGCAGGAGAACTACTTGAACCCGGAAGGTGGAGGTTGCAATGAGCCTAGATTGTGCCAGTGCACTCCAGCATGGGTGACAAGAGTAAAAGTCCGTTTCAAAACAAAAAACAAAAAAACAAAAAAATACCTCAGTCTCTAATCTCCTGATCCAGGGTTTTCTTTAACCATGCTCCCTCACCAGAATAAGAAACATAATGTAGCCCAAACCCACAAAAACCAGAAAAAAAAAAAAAAACCCAAAACACTTGTTTGCTTTTTAAAGATTTATACGGTTCTTTAAATATGGCATTAACTTGAAGAAGTATCTGCTCTACACCAAGAAATTATTCTGTGAATCCAGCAGCACAGCACAGTGATTACACAAAGCAGAAAATCTGAGGTCTGGCTGTCCAGGTTCAAATCCCAGCTCTACCATATACTTGATATGTGATACTGTATAAATGATTAAATCTTCCTGCCTCTCAGTTACTCTATCTGTAAAAATAGGGATAAAATATGCACCTTGTAAGACTGTTGTGAGAATTAAATAATATAGGTAAAGTGCTAGAATGAAGCTTGGCATATAATAAGTGCTATATAATTACTTGCTATTAATATTATTAAGCAATCAAAATCTCTCCCAGTTATTTTTTATTTAAAAGTCATCTATGGGCCAGGTGCCATGGCTCATGCCTGTAATCCCAACACTTTGGGAGGCTGAGGTAGGTGTATTGCCTGAGCTCAGGAGTTTGAGACCACCCTGGGCAACATGGTAAAACCCCATCTCTACTAAAATACAAAAAATTAGCCAGGTATGGGTGGTGGATGCCTGTAGTCCCAGCCACTCAGGAGGCTGAGGCAGGAGAATCGCTTGGGCTCAGGAGGCAGAGGTTGTAGTGAGCTGAGGTTGTACCATTGCACTCCAGCTTGGGCTACAGAGTGAGACTCCATCTCAAAAATAAAATAGAATAGAATAAAATAAAACAAAACAAAACAAAAAATCATCTATGGATAAATAATTGTTTTGGGGCTCGGCATGGTGGCTCATACCTATAATCCCAGTGCTTTGAGAGGTTGAGGCAGGAAAAAGACTTGAGCCCAGGAGTTCGAGGCTGTAGTGAGTTCTGATCATGCCACTGCACTTCAGCCTGAGAGACAGAGCGAGACCCTGTCTCTAAAAAAATTTAAAAACAGATTTTAAAAAACTGTTTTGGAACCTCCTCATACTTGAACAAAAAAATTCCTCTTGTACAAAGGCTTTTCTCTAGATTTAATGTTGACTCTTTTATCTTTCTTCATAAGATCTACTTGTAATCCTTTGTTCTTTTTTGAAAAGATAGTATTTCTTTTGTATTTGCATCCAGCCATTTTTTAATCCTATATTTGTGAATTTGCGAAATAAAATGTAAGTTGTTTAATTCTGCCCTTCTTTTCTTGAGACAGGGTCTTGCTCTGTTGCCTAGGATGGAGTGCAGTGGTGCCATCAAAGTTCACTGCAGCCTCGACCCCCTGGGCTCAAGTAATCCTCTCACCTCTACCTCCCAAGTAGCTGGGACTACGGATGCACAACATCACACCTAGTTAATTAAAAAAAATTTTTTTTAATTAAAGGGGTCTCACTTTATTGCCCAGGTTGGTCTCAAACTCTTGGCCTCAAAGAATCCTTCTGCCTAGGCCTCCCAAAGTCCTGGGATTACAGGCATCAGCCACCATGCCTGGCCCTAATTCTGCTTTTAAGAACTTTTAAAACTTTAAAAGAAATTCTGCTTTTAAGAAGTCTCAAGATTTACTTTTACCTGTAGATACTGAGAAAGCTGGAACAGTTCCTGAGAGTACATACTTGGAGTGTTAGCAGCAACCTAGAAACAAATGACACAATATCAACAGAAAACACTTCATAAAGAACATTAAAGACAAACCAATTCCTTGAAATGTCTACTTACTTAAATATGCAAAATAACTGTTATTAAAATCACAAATTTATAGCACAAAGGCAATATAGCCTTTTAATTTTTTTTCTTTTCTGACGGAAATATAGCCTTTTCTTAATCCAGAAATAAAACCTCCTAAATCAATAGATCCACATATTTTCCCTTTAAAATTCATCATTAAATAGTTCTTTAATATTTTAACAAGCCTCATTCATTTAAAAGTAGCCATCTTCAAAATCGTATTTTTATGTGGTATAGGGAGGGCAGGGACATGAAATACAACACTTTGTCCAGTGGCCTGAGGCAATGTTTCTTTAAATCCATAGGTAGGTTTTAAGAAAACAGATGGGAAGTAATGGTGTTTAAACACTGTAAGTCATAGTCAAACTAGAACTCAAGAGTATTATAAGGAATATCTTATATAAGGGTTTTTTCAAGGCTGTAGAATATAGAACCATGGCATTATTAAAAAGAAAAACAGGCCGGGCGCGGTGGCTCACGCTTGTAATCCCAGCACTTTGGGAGGCCGAGGCGGGCGGATCACGAGGTCAGGAGATCGAGACCACGGTGAAACCCCATCTCTACTAAAAATACAAAAAAAAAAAGAAAAACAAAAAAGGGCCGGGCATAGTGGCTCATGCCTGTAATCCCAGCACTTTGGAAGGCCGAGGGGGTAGATCACCTGAGGCCAGGAGTTCGAGAGACCAGTCTGGCCAACATGGTGAAACCCCGTCTCTACTAAAAATACAAAAAATAGCCATGTCATGCTACTGCACTTCAGCCTGGATGACAGAGCAAGACTCCATCTCAAAAAAGAAAAGAAAAGAAGAAGAAGAAGAAGGGCCAGGAGGCACGGTGGCTCACACCTGTAATCCCAGCACTTTGGGAGGCTGAGGCAGCCAGATCATCTGACGTCAGGAGTTCAAGACCAGCCTGATCGACATGGAGAAACCCCGTCTCTACTAAAAACGTAAAATTAGCAGGGCATGGTGGCACATGCCTGTAATCCCAGCTACTCGGGAGGCTGGGGCAGAAGAATCGCTCGAACCTCGAAGGCAGAGGTTGCGGTAAACTGAGATTGCACCATTGCACTCCAGCCTGGGCAACATGAGTGAAACTGTCTCAAAGAAAAAAAAAAGGAGTAGGAGGAGGAAGAAAGAAGGAAGAAAGAAGGAAGAAGAAGGAAGGAAGAGGAAAAAGAAGAAGGAAGGAGGAGGAGGAAGAAAAGGAAGAGGAAGAAGAAAAAGAAGAGGGGGAGGAGGAAGGAGGAAGAGGAGAGAGCAGGAAGAGGAAGAAAAAGAAGGAGAAGGAGGGAGGAAAAAGAGAAGGAAGGAAGAAGGAGAAAGAAGGAAGAAGTAGGAGGAGGGAGGAAGAAGAAAAAAACGAGTAAGAAGAAAGAAGGACGAAGAAGAAAAAAGAAGGAAGAAGAAGGAGGAAAGAATAAGAAGGAAAAAGAAAGAAGGCAGAAGGAGGAAGAAAGAGGAAAGAAAAAGGAAGAAACAGGAGAAGGGGCAGAAGAAGGGAGAGAAGGAGGAGAAGGAGGAGAAGACGGAGTAAGACGAGGAGGAGGAGAAGGAGAAGGAGGAGGAGGAGAAGGAGAAGAAAAAAACAAGAAGGAAGAAAAGGAGGAGGAAAGAAGAAAGAAAAGAAGAAGAGGAGGAGCAGGAGGAGGAGGAGAAGAAGGAAGGACTACTGGGTTGCTGTAATATTTACCCCTATGTGTTAGCTTATTAATGATGTTATAGCACCAGTCCTTATTAAGCTTGGGAAGTATACTTTAATTAATATGCTGACTAGACAGCAGAGAGTTGGCATTATTTTTTAAATTTAGTTCTAAATTAGCAGGACCATTATTTACTTCTGAATAATTCTCGATATTGCAGAAGTTGATGATTAACCACTTTTACTTCTAAAAAAGGAATCTAACAGAGAACTTCAGTTTCAAGCAGGCTTTTATTCTTCATTCAAATGGAAGAAAAATGTAAAATATTTTTTCCACTAGTTTAGTTACTGCACTAAGAAAACTAGACTCTCACATTAATGTCAAAAGATGTATTTTGGGGGGCTAATTAGCAATGAAACCTACCATTATTTCTGAACAAAAGAAAAATGCTTTCTAGCAAGCAATTATTGCAAAGTTTCTGATCAGATCAGGTAAAAAGTAACCTTCAAAGAAAATAAAAAAACAATTTTTGTAAGCCTGTTTTTCTGTATTACCTCCCTGTATTGGTAACTGTTGAGTGAACTATTTAGGTAGAAACTTTAACAAATTTCTAGACAGACTTGTATCTCAGAATAAAAAGTAACAGCGAATACTCCTTATCCCTGACTAGACACAAAACAGGTACTCCTAGTTTACACAGTGAATAATTTAACTGAGATAACAAAGGCTTTTTCTGAAGAAACATCCATCTTAGATTTTCCAGATATTGAAGATCAGAAGATTACAATAACTACATAGCTATACGCATTCTACATATTTTGTTACAAAAGAGAAATAAATTTCTAGGTAAAGCATATTAAAAACAAACATTTTCAAAGCAACATAGCTGAGTCAGTTTGGAAAAAATAATCATTAGCAACTTACTTTGTCAACAGGACTTGGTAATGGTGCATGGATGACACTGAAAAGTAAAATTTAGACGTTTTATCTAATATCCGGACAATAGAGGAAACAGAGTATGAGAGCACCAGAATATCTTACACCACAAAGTTTATACATTTGCCTTCATGTAATTAAAAAAAGTGAACTATTTTTCAATCCTTCATAAATGTACAAAATTCTTAGAAAACAAAAATATGTAAACCTACCTTGTACACATCAATATATTTCTAAAAACAAATTCCAAATCCAAAATGTATTAATGCTCTTTGAGGAGCCACTACTTTTTGAGGGATATGATGAATTACTTGATTATAAGAATTTCTATACAGAAAAGGAGTACTCTTTATCCATTTTCGGCTAGGCATGTTGGCTCATGCCTGTAATCCCAGCACTTCGGGAGGCTGAAGCAGGAGGATCACCTGAGGTCTGGAGTTCAAGACCAGCCTGGTCAACATGATGAAACCCTGTCTCTACTAAAAATATAAAAAAATTAGCTGGGCGTGGTGGCACACACCTTTAGTCCTAGCTCCTCGGGAGGCTGAAGCATAAGAATCGCTTGAACTCAGGAGGCGGAGGTTGCAGTGAGCCAAGATTGTGCCACTGCACTCCAGCCTGGGTGACCAAGTGAGACTCTGTCTCAAAAAAAAAAAAAAATCCATTTTCAATTTTGAAATATGTAAATTATGTTCTTTTAAAATTAAACATTCCTATACAGAAAGTCTTAAGCAAAGTCTGGAAAGCAAGGTTATAATTTGGAAACTTGTTCCAGTGAAGAACAACTTTAATCAAAACACTACTATTCCTCTTCTCTATCCAGCCACCTCAGAAACTAACTGAAAACTTAGATGTATGTATGAAACTGAACTCAGCATAATACTTTAAAACAAAACATTAAATAGACGGCATTAATTGGTACTAGTTGCCCTGTTGGCCTGATAACTACTGCTGACAAAAGGGTAGTATAGCAGCTCAGAAAGTACACTGGGTCCAAAATCTAGCTCTACCCACCAGTTAAAAGGCAAATTGCCTAATCAATATAGGTCTCAGCTTCCTCATGCATAAAATGAGATAATCGAGTCAGGCATGGTGGCTCACACCTGTAATCCCAGGACTTTGGGAGGCCGAGGTGGGCGGATTACGAGGTCAGGAGTTCAAGACCAGCCTGGCCAACACAGTGAAACGTCATCTCTACCAAAAATACAAAAATCAGCCAGGTGTGGTGGCATGTGCCTGTAGTCCCAGCTACTTGGGAGGCTGAGGTGGGAGAATTGCTTGAACCTGGGAGGCAGAGGTTGCAGTGAGCCGAGATCATGCCATTGCACCCCAGCCTGGGCAACAGAGCAAGACTCCATCTCAAAAAAAAAAGTGGGGGGGAGATAATCATACAACCAATTCCATGGAGTTATTGGGGGTATTAAATGTATTAATATGAATAAAGAGCTTAAAGCAGTGCTTTGGAAATAGGACTTGATCACTACTGTTACTCTCATGAGAATATAGCAGCTAAGGAAGCTAGAGTCCCTATTTTACAAGGCCCTGCAAGATACTGTTATGTGTGTTGGGGGTGAGTACAGGGGACTCAAAGCAAGGCTACCACGCATGACCTCTACCAGCTGCTAATCACTCCACATCCTAGAGGCCATTCTTATAATGGCTAGCTTGAAGGTTGACTGGGTAAAGTTCTTAGCTTGAACTGATAAATCATATGTAAGCTGCTGAAAAACTGATCAGACGTGAGTTAAAAATAGGAATAATTTTGATCCCACCTTAATAACTGCAAACACTGTAAGAACTGGTCTAATTCAACTAGTCACAAATAAGCTAAAATGCTGAATAAAATAGAATATTAAGTACCAGCACCCACCTCCCTTCTGAGCACCCATGATACAGACTTCATTGAGCCTACATAAACTTTACTGTCCTTCTTTGATTATACATCTGTGTTCTCAGGAACTATGACCTATTCACCTGTATATCCCCAAAGCCCATCACCAGGCCCTAGCAAAGTTGGTGCCTAGTAAAGATTTTTTAAAAATTATATATAACTATACTCCAGAACATTGAAAGAGGAATTTTAAACAATAACTTATTTTTCTTGAATATAACAAATATTGATTATGGAAAATGTGTGAAGTAAATCATGAGGAAATACATAAAAATTACTCAATGCCAGCACTCAGAGATAACCATTGTGGGCATATATCCTTTTCTCTGCAGATATGCACATATAGTGAAATGAACTTAAGAATGTCTAAATGCCAAATGATTTGAGGTTAGGAGTTTGAGAGCAGCCTGGCCAACATGGTGAAACCTGTTTCTACTAAAAATACAAAAACTAGACGGGCGCAGTGGAGGGCACCTGTACTACTTGGGAGGCTGAGGTAGGAGAATCACTTGAACCTGGGAGGCGGAGGTTGCAATAAGCCGAGATCACACCACTGCACTACAGCCTGGGCAACTGAGCAAGACTCCATCTCCAAAAAAAAAAAAAAAAAAGTCTAAATAGAAACAAATGGTATAATAGGGATTTTTTTAAATTCACCTTTCTTAGTGACCCAAGTATAAAATCTTCTGTTCTCATAACAATCTCATTAATAAACAAATGGCTAAAAATCTGGCAACACATTCCATAAGTGATATACATCTGTATTTTACAAAAACTACCCTGGATATAAGTATATTCTGAAGTATGAATGAAGTTCATACGCATATACAAACCATAACAAGAAAATGTGGAAAATGAAAATACTTAGTGTTAGAGTGGTAGGATTATATGCAATTTCTGTTTTTTTTTTTTTTATTTTTTAATTTTTTTTTTTGTGGAGACAGAGTCTCGCTCTGTCACCCAGCCTGAAGTGAAGTGGTCTGATTTTGGCTCACTGCAACTTCTGCCTCCTGGGTTTAAGCTGTTCTCGTGTCTCAGTCTCCTGAGTAGCTGGGACTACAGGTGCTCACCACCACGCCCGGCTAATTTTTTGTATTTTTAGTAGAGATGGGGTTTTGCCCTGTTGCCCAGGCTGGTCTCAAACTCCTGAGCTCAGGCAATCTGCCTCAGAGTCCCAAAGTGCTGGGATTACAGGCACGAGCCACCTGCACCAGGCCTCTCTGTTTCTAATCATTAGAAAATGATTGGCCCGGGTGCAGTGGCTCATGCCTGTAATCCCAGCACTTTGGGAGGCTGAGGGAGGCAGATCACCTGAGGTCAGGAGTTTGAGGCAGCCCGGCCAACATAGTGAAACCCAATCTCTACTGAAAACACAAAAATTAGCTGGGCATGGTGGTATGCACCTGTAATCCCAGCTACTTGGGAGGTTGAGGTAGGAGAATCACTTAAATCTGGGAGGTGGAGGCTGCAGTGAGCCGAAATCATCCCACTGCACTCCAGTCTGGTTGACAAAAGCGAGATTCTGTCTCAAAAAAAAAAAAAAAAGAAAGAAAGACAAAAGAAAGAGAGAGAGAGAAGGAAAGGAAAGGAAGGGAAGGGAGGGGAGGGGAGGGGAGGGGAGGGGAGGGGAGGGGAGGGAAGGGAAGGGAAGGGAAGGGAAGGGAAAGGAAAGGAAAGGAAAGGAAAGGAAAGGAAAGGAAAGGAAAGGAAAGGAAAGGAAAGGAGGAAGGAAGGAAATTATTGGCTGGGCCTCTCTGTTTCTTATCATTAGAAAATTATTGACCGGGCCTCTCTGTTTCTTATCATTTAAAAATTATTGGCCAGGCGTGGTGGCTCAGGCCTATAATCCTAACACTTTGGGAGACCGAGGTGGGTGGATTGCTTGTGCTCAGGAGTCCAAGAGCAGCCTGGGCAACATGGTAAAACCCCGTCTCTACTAAAAGTACAAAAAATCAGTTGGGCATGGTGGTGTGCACCTGTAGTCCCAGCTGCTCAGGAGGCTGAGGCACAAGAATTGCTTGAACCCGGGAGGTGGAGTTGCAGTGAGCCGAGATTACTACACTTCAGCCTAGGCAACAGAACCAGGCTGTCAAAAAAAAAAAAAAAAAGGGAAAAGAAAGAAAGAAAAAAGAAAAGAAAACAAAAGGAAAATTATTTGTGTAGTGTAATAAAAAGGAAGGAAAAAAGTCAGCTTGTTGAGTACTACCTTCTGAAGTTCTTAAAAGCAATAAATGCTATGTACACAATGGAGCTTAAACTCTAGGCTTTCTGGCATACCCAAGAGCATCTTAATTGCTTTTAAAAATTAGTTTACAGTAATGGAAACAGCTAATGTTTATTGTGTGCTTATTATATGCCAAGTACTATGCCAAGTTCTTTAAGTACTAAATCTTGTTTAATTCTCATAAAATTCCTGTTAAATAGGTACTATCATCATCTTCATATTTCAAATGAGAAAAATGTTGCCTGATCAAGTCACAGAACAAGTGGAGTCAGGCTTTAAACTGGACTACCCACCTCTAAAGGCCATTCTGATCTTCCTCCAGCTCTGGAGAATTGCTTGTTCAAAATTCAACTTCTCCAGAAAGTTAGATTATGTATAACTAAATTGGCAGCAAAAATTTAAGTGATACTAATATTTAACCATGTAAGAAAAGCCAAACAATGAGAAGGAAATGGGCAAAGATGAAAAGAATTAGAGAAACACAAAGGATAGAGACACAATACATTGCAACTGACTTTGAAAAAATTTACAAGTTCTACTAGATGGAACCTGAGAACACAGATGATTCCTTATGTAACTGTTCAAAGTTTTGAAACTGCATGAAAGAAAAATCTCATTATCAAATACAAACATCAAGGTCTTTAAGAAGCAATATATCATTAGTTGATTAATAGTTACTCATTTCTAAAACCTTAATTCTTGACTCTTAAAAGCTAAGTTATATTAAATTTCCTAAAGTTTATTTTAATTTTAATAATTAAGCTGTAATTGCAAATAGAAAACAGATTAATGTTTTAAATTTACGATATTACTTCATATGCCAAGGACAAAAAAAAGGAAAAAAATGAATTAAAATATTTTAAAACCTATGCTATTTTGCTTCAGATGTCTTGAAAAGTAAACAAGGAAAAGTAAGTGGCTTCTAACAAGCATAGAATAAATGATTCTACTGAAAGCACAGACACAGTAATGGGAGGGCCTCGCTCTGCTTAATCTTTCCTTCTCACTTTCCTATTCAATGCTCTACTTTTCCTTCAATTTACTGCTTCTCTTAACCTCCTACCCTCAGGTCACTGTCTCTGTTTTTGAAAGACAGGAAAATATTATGTTGGGTATAAAAACAAGCTTCTAGCATATTCAAGGCTTTCCCCACAAATAAAAAATGTTAAGTTTAAAGATTGCTCAACTCCCTTCAACACTTCATAATAATAATCTCTGAAAGGCCCAAGATCAAGATGTACTTACATATGCTTTTAAAATCTAAATTTTATGGGTAATTTTCCCTTTCAAATGTCTGCCTCTAAATGACCTTTACACTCCTTCATACAAAAAGTAAATAGGACATTGGAAAAATCTTCAAAAACCTCCCACCAAAATAAGCTACCAACTATATTGATATACTCAAGGTCTTATAAGATTGTGACACTGGCATTAATACCAGAAGTGATCACAGGAATGAAGGAATGAAGGAATGAAGCTATCACTTACCAATAACTTATATACTTGAAACATTGTGAAAAACAACTAATTATCCATCAAAATATAAATTAAATTTGGAAACAAAATAATCTTTGCCTCTGATACATTATTATTTACTAGAATTGCAACTAAAGCAAAAAAGCAATTTAAACTTAAGTGTATTATATTCCAAAAAGTACTAATCAATTTTCTAACATTATTTAAATAGTCCTGAAGCAGGTATTAGCAGTATACTATCACCTAGAATATTAGTACTAAATTCTTTACAGTACTAAACTTCACAAAAACTTCACAGTACTAAATTATACTCACTCTGAGCGGAGCCGGGCTTCCATACCATCTGGTAGAAAAAGTTTTATTGTGGAAACAATACACCCATGGGTAACTGGTTGAAACAAACAAATAATATGGATGAAATAATTGTTTAAAAATATAAAACTTCGCACCTCTCATATGTAAACATAGTTTATTCTTAAAAGTAACAATTTCTCAAAAAGAAAATAAAGCTAGTGGTTTAATGACAGTATTATTACCCTGGAGAAACTCATCTTGTCCATAATGAATCACAATTTCAAGGTAGAAATAAGGATAGAATCATTTTGAAAAGTGTCTTAATCTCCAATTCTATAATAACAGTCAATAAAAGGTCAGCTGAATATATGGAAATAAAATTGTGCGGGGGAAATACACTTTTCCCCATCTGCCAGTATCAAACATAAGTCTGACTATTCCCAAATTTAAAATATAGTTCTTATTCCAAATCTTCCTTTCCCCAACCTATTACACACCTAATCACACCTCACAAAACTCTAAAGTTCTGCATAATACAGTTGAGAAATGCCACTCAATACCCCATTTCATGGGTGAGAAAACCAAGACCTCAAACAAGTGAAACTTGCCTCCACAATTCTCTGCTATGAAGTATCAGAATTGTTTGCTAGTGTCTCATGTTTCCATTTCAATATTTAAAATTTTGTTTTGTTTTCTTGATAGTTGTTTCTTCCTCCACCCCCAAAATGACATCAGTACAGTCCCTTTGTAGACAGCTTCTTACTGTTGCATCTTACTTCCTCCTTTTCCTATTGAAGATTTTAAGAGACAAAACTCCTGAAAGTAGCACTTGTACAGAGTTTCTCTATATGTGGGTTTAATTTTAAAAAATTGTTTTCTGGCTTGAAGGTTGATGGTTTTTTATTTCTCTTTTCTCTATTCTTCAAATACTGTATTACATTTTCCAGAGTTCAAAGAATTATTTATTTCACTAAGCTCTGATTAAAAACTAATGCAGGCTGATGAAAATACACTACATGATTAGGGGAGCGGTGGTTATGAGACCATATATATTTGTCAAAACTCACTGAATTGTACATGTAAAATTGTGTTATACGTAAATTATATCTCAACAAAACTGAATTTTAAGAATAGAGCTAATGTTGGCCGGGCATGGTGGCTCACGCCTGTAATCCCGGTACTTTGGGAGGCCAAAGTGGGTGGATCACCTGAGGTCAGGAGTTTGAGACCAGCCTGGCCAACATGGTGAAACCTCTCTACTAAAAATACAAAAATTAGGCCGGACTCAGTGGCTCACGCCTGTAATCCCAGCACTGTGGGAGGCCGAGGCAGGCGGATCACCTGAGGTCAGGAGTTTGAGACCAGACTGGCCAACATGGCAAAACCCCTCTACTAAAAATATAAAACTTAGGCTGGGCACAGTGGCTTACGCCTGTAATCCCAGCATTTTGGTAGGCTGAGGTGGGCAGATCACCTGAGGTCAGGAGTTCGAGACCAGCCTGGCCAACATGGCAAAACCCCTCTACTAAAAATACAAAAATTAGGCCAGGCATGGTGGCTTATGCCTGTAATCCTAGCAGCTTGGGAGGCTGAGGCAGATCACCTGAGGTCAGGAGTTCAAGACCAGCCTGCTCAACATTGATGAAACCCCGTCTCTACAAAAATACAAAAATTAGCCAGGCATGATGGTGGGTGCCTGTAATCCCAGCTACTCAGGAGGCTGAGGTGGGAGTATCGCTTGAGCCTGGGAGGCAGAGGTTGCAGTGAGCTAAGATCGTGCCATTGCACTCCAGTCTGGGCGACAGAGTAAGACTCCATCCCAGAAAAAAAAAAAAAAGAAATAGCCAGTGTGGTGGCAGGTGACTGCAATCCCAGCTACTTGGGAGGCTGAGGCCAGCAGAACTGCTTGAACCTGGGAGGCGGAAGTTGCAGTGAGCCGAGATCATGCCACTGCATTCCAGCCTGGGTGACAGAGCGAGACTCCATCTCAAAAAAAAAAAAAAAAAAAAAAAAAAAAAAAATAGAGCTAATGTATTTGGGGGTAACTTATTAAATGATCAGGCTGATGAATCAAGATGATATTATAAACATGAAGTAATATGACTGTCATCTGGAAATGCACATTAAAATTAAGGAATTTAACACCATGTATTCAATATTGATTTTCATTACTAATTGATTATATAAAAAGTGCTAACACAGATCAAGAACCATCTATTGGCAGGGCACAGTGGCTCACACCCCTAATCCCAGCGCTGTGGGACGCTGAGGTGGGAGGATCACATGAGTTCAGCTTGGACAACATAGTGAGACCCAGTTTCCACAAAAAATTTAAAAATTAGCAGGGTGGGGGTGGTGCACACCTGTACCCAGCTACTCAGGAGGCTAAGGTTGGGGGATCGCTTGAGCCCGGGAGTTTGAGGCTACAGTGACCCATGATCACACCACTGCACTCCAGCTGGGCAAGACCCTGTCTCAAAAACACAAACAAACAAACAACAATAAAAAACAGAACCATCTATTGGCAGTCTTCTAAACTGCCCAGCACAATAACCATGGCCATGAACCACTGGGCTCCTTCATTCCTGTCTGACCTCATCCTCTATCCTGCTAAGAAGGATATCCTATACAAAGCCAAGCTACCTGCGATCTCCAAGCACTTTACCTTTCACAGCCCCATGCCTTTTACACAGGCTGTCCCTTCTGTAAGCAATGTTTTTATCCTCTTGCCTGCATGACCATGTGCTACTTAGTCTCCAGGCTCAGATTTTCTAATTCCTTCACCAAAGCTCAGTATCTGGGTAAGATGTCCCCAGAGCCTCCTATATCTATTTCTTAAAACATTAAGCACATTGCATTGTGAATATCTATGATTTACAGAAACTGTTGTCTCACCAATTAGATTCAATTCTTTGAGGGCATCAAGGATTATCCGCTTCTCAATTTAAAAACCTGTGTACTTATTAGAGTCATCTGGTACAGAAAGCATTTTACTGAAGATGTTGAGGAACATGCCTGCTTAGTATTTTATAGCTCCCATTACTCCTGTGCAAAGATGTTTCTTACTTTTAAGACATTAGGGTTCATCTCTATTTGTAGGAACCACCTAGCTTTCTCCTTTCCCAGGCAAAAGACAGAAGAGATAGATTTCTCTCTCTTATGATAAATGAATTTCTAGAAGATGGCTCCTCAAGAGATTCACTATACATAGCCTACAATAAATACAGGAGCATAACACAACATGAAGATCCAGCAATACTTACACTTTAATTTGGTAATAAAGTTGTTTTTTAAAAAAGAAAAATAGGTAGAACAAGTTATAGAATAAAACTAGTTCCAGAGGTGACAACCTGTGATATACAACATCAGTAATTCTGTTGTTCAGACACATTACCCTGAAGTTCAGCAAACGAGCTGATGCACAAATCTATGAGATGAACCAAGGGCTAATACTGACTGGGCAGTACAGAGTTGCCGCACAGTTGAAGGCAATTTAAAAAACAAAAATAAAATTAACCCATGTCTGACTAAGCTGACAATCTAGTCCAGTCAACCATGCCTTTAATGTGATTCTCATGACAACTAGATACACACATGCATAGACATGTTATCCTTTTGATTTGCAACAGGCAAGTAATTAAAGCAACCTGATGAAAATATTTTGTTCTAATACTCATATTAATCAACTACACATAGCAGTATTTCCCAAAATGCTAGCAAGTGTTACAAAAAAGGATCTGAGGGTCTGATGAGTTTGGGAAATGCTTGGTTTAAAAGAGATTTAGGGGCCAGGCGCAGTGGCTCATGCCTGTAATCCCAGCACTTTGGGAGGCCGAGGTAGGCAGACCATGAGGTCAGGAGATAGAGACCATCCTGGCTAACATGGTGAAACCCTGTCTCTAATAAAAATACAAAAAAATTAGCTGGACGTGGTGGTGGGTGCCTGTAGTCCCAGCTACTAGGGAGGCTGAGGCAGGAGAATGGCATGAAGCCAGGAGGCGGAGCTTGCAGTGAGCCAAAATCATGCCACTGCACTCCAGCCTGGGCAACAGAGCAAGACTCCGTCTCAAAAAAAAAAAAAAAAAAAAAAAGATAGATGAAGATTAATGGGACATTCTAAAATTTATTCAACCAATACGTTCCAGGTTGTGTGTGGAGATTCTACACTGAAGACAGACACACTTCCTATACTTGCACAGCTTACAGTTTAGTGAGGGCAGTAAACACATAAAAGGGATGAGTACAGGGTACAACAGGGGCATGGAGTAGGCACCTTGTCCAGCCCTAAGGATCAAGAAAGGTTTCTAGGCATAGGAAAAAGCATGTGCAAGGGCTTGAAGGCCAGGTCTATTAGGGGGAGTAAAAGTAATTCAGTGCAGTTGAAGCACTATGCCAAAGGAAGATACACCATTGACTTTGCTCTTTATAGGCCCTTAGTTCGCAGGGGCTTAACTAAGAAAAAGCTATTGGTGATGAAGACCTGAAGTAATAAGCTGACTGAAGTTACACGTGTTCACAGAACTAACTGGCCCCAAGCTTTGTAACAGAGGGTTACTGTAATAATGTGTGACCCAGAAAACTCATTCTTTAAGCAGTCTGTGGATCCAGGAAAAAAGAAGTGGCCAGTGGTTAGGTTGCTAAACCTTGGCTTTCTCACTTTCTTCCTTTCTTTTAAAAAATCTATTAGAATGTCAGCTCTTTGTTTACAATAATATTTTATCAGTATAGAGCAGCTTATGTGTACATGCCTGACCATTGAGTTTTCTCCTTGAAGCCATACACAAGGAATGCCAAACATCAAAATCGGATTGTTAGTGGGGTCCAGTGGCTCAAGCCTTTAATCCCACCACTTTGGGAGGCAGGAGGATCACTTGAGGCCAGGAGTTCAAGACCAGCCTGGGTAACACAGTGAGGCCCCATCTCTATAAATTAAAAAAATTTAAAAAACAGATTGTTTTGGATTGCTAAGAATAGAAATGACACTAATATGAACCGATAAGTTCAGTGGCATTAGGCTCATGTTACCTTTTTTAACAAAATCCTGATACACACACAGACAATCTTACATATCATATATATTCTTTTTCTGAAATTTTTTTAACATATACACAAATTAGTTTATATAAACACATAAATGTCCTACATACTGGGTGATTTTTTAATTGTAGTTCTAGTAACCTCTCCCTTTTAATTTGGCTCCCTCTTCTCCTCTATACCTTCTTCCCTCCCACTCACACTCCTAGATGACTTACATTAAAGATCTAGAGATACACATGTCTAACATATATGTATTTATAGGGATTGGTGAGACTATTTTAAATAATGAAATTATTAAAAACAATTGATTCTTTACTCAACATTATATCTTATAGAAATCCCTGCAATTCATATAATTTTTTCTTTTTAATACCTGTAAAATGGGGAGGTTTAAAATTATGCTTCCATTGTTTTTAGTATGATACACACTGATGCCAAAAACATCCTTTCATAAGTCCTATTTATCATTCACATGTATACAAATGTACTTTATTATAAGTGTATTCAAAAGCACTATATAGTATTGCTTTGCAGGCATTCATGCTTTCTGTAAATGGTTATACTATACAAATCCTTCGATAGTTTGCTTGAGATAAAGTTTGAGATTTATCTTTGTTTATATATGCAAATTTAGTCCATACATTTTCACAGCTGTATAGTATTTTGCTATTTTTTATTCTATTTTACTTAACATTTTTATTTTACTTAGTTTTCTTTTCACCCTACTTATTTAGAATTTTTATTAGGGGTAACTCCTAAATTTGATCAAATGCCTTTTCAATATTTCTGGTTATTCAGTGACACAACTACTGATTATACAGTTACATGGTCTTTCTACTTTAGTTTGTGGATTATGTTGATAGATTGCCTGATACTGACTCATCTTGGCATTTCGGGAATAAATCCTACTTTGTTGTTTATTCTAGCTTTATTTCTGAATTTAATTTGCTAATATCTTTTGTTTTTAGAGACAAGGCTGGAGTGCAATGGCATGAACGGGGCTCACTGCAGCCTCAACTTCCTGGGCTCAAGTGAAGCGATCCTCCCACCTCAGCCTCTGGAGTAGCTGAGACAAGTGCAAGCTACCATGCCCACAGCTAATTAAAAAAAATTTGAGGGCGGGGGAGCGGGTAGAGACAGTGTCTCCCTATGTTGCCCAGGCTGGTTTGAACTCCTGGGCTCAAGGGCTCCTCCTACTTCAGCCTCCCAAAGTGCTGGGATTACAGGTGGGAGCCACAGTGTCTGGCCTAATAGCATTTTTTTTTTTTGGGGGGGGCGGGACAGGGTCTGGCTCTGTTGCTCAGGCTGGAGTGCAGTGGTGTGGTCATGGCTCACTGCAACCTCTGCCTCCCAGGCTCAAGCCATCCTCCCACTTCAGTCTCCCGAGTAGCTGGGACTACAGGCGTGCACCACCATGCCCAGCTGATTCTTGCATTTTTGGTAGAGATGGGGTTTCACCATGTTGCCCAGGCTGGTATCAACCTACTTGGCTCAAGCAATCCACCTGCCTCAGACTCCCAAAGTGCTAGGATTACAGGCATGAGCCACTATGCCAAGCCCTGGCCCTAGTATCTTAATTGAAATTTTTCATCTATTGTTATAAATAAAATTAATTATAGTTTTCTTTTTTGTATCTATATCTTTATCAGATTTTCATATTAATGATATGCTAGGTTCTTTAAAGGATTCTGAAAGCTTTCCATCTTTATGTTTGGAATTACTTAAATAACACAGGATTTATCTGTTTTTTAAAATAAGATCAAATTCAGCTGTAAATCCCTCTGTTTCTGGTGTCTTTTCAATGGTGAATCTTTAATAACTTTTTAGTCTCTTTCAAAAACAATCAATTAATCAAATTTTTCCACTTCTTGAGATAATTTTGCTAGGAAAACATCAATTTACTCTAATTTTTTCTTTTCTCTTTGCCATAGATAGCTATATGATTCTCTTATTATTCTTGTAGTATATCCTGTATTTGTGTTTTATTTCTCCTTTCTCACCTTGTATATTTTCGCTAGTATTTTTAACTTAATGCATTATGGTTTATTAATTACCTTGTTCACTGTTTGTTTTCTTTTTATTAATAAAAGAACCAGCATTTGGGTTTATCCCTTGCAGAATTTTTTGTTTCATTAATTTCTGCTTTTATTTCTCCTTTTCAGATTCTTTCACTTACTCGTTTTCTAATTTCTTCTGATTAGTGTCAGATTTCTTAACTGTCTTTCTTCTTTAACACGAAAGGAATTTAAGATTGTTAATTTTATCTGACTAAAAGACTTACTGTATTTTGGCATAAAAGTCTCCTCTCTTTACAATATAGTGTGAAATTTCCCTTTTGATTTCCTCTTTGATCCAGGGGTTATCTAGTAGTGTTGCATAATTTCAGGAGAATTCTCCAAGTGATACAAAAGTTATCAAAGCACTGTTTAGCATAGGATAAAAAATCAGTACTTTTTTTCTGGTATATCCTTAAACAGGTGGTACTCAAC
The DNA here is from genome assembly GCF_009828535.3 of Hylobates moloch. NCBI lineage: Eukaryota > Metazoa > Chordata > Mammalia > Primates > Hylobatidae > Hylobates > Hylobates moloch. Next base: position 93,404,217 of record NW_026652280.1, read on the forward strand.
TGGTGACACAGCTGTATCCCCAGAGCCCATGCTTAACGTAAGTCAACTTTTTAAAGCCAGTAAGTACCAAAAGAAACAACATTTTAAATGATGCAAGTTTTTTTTTTTAATCTAATCTCCTTAAAGTTAGCATAAAGATAAGTAAAATTTCACAGAAGACTGTAAAAATCTAATGTTACTGGCCAGGCATGATGGCTTAGCCTGTAATCCCAGCACTTTGGGAGGTCGAGATGGGCAGATCACGAGGTCAAGAGAACGAGACCATCCTGGCCAACATGGTGAAACCCCATCTCTACTAGAAATACAAAAATTAGCTGGGCATGGTGGCACACACCTGTAGTCCCAGCTACTCAAGAGGCTGAGGCAGGAGAATCACTTGAGCCCAGGAGACAGGTTGCAGTGACTGGAGATGGTGCCACTGCACTCCAACCTGGCAACAGAGTGAGACTCTGTCTCAAAACAACAACAACAACAACAACAACAACAACAACAACAACAACAAAAACTAATGTTACTAAAATAAGATTATACTAAGAGGAACCTTGAATCTCAGGGTCATCTTCTTAGCTTTCTATAGCATTTTCTAAAGAGTATCCCTCACAGATAGACCCTCACAGATAGATGGGAAAAAACAGTAGAAGGGAGTTTGGAAAGAGTTGCATTCTATAATGGCCACCTCCTTGGAAATCTGCGTATATGTTAGCATATTAAAAGCTCCAAGAAGTCCTGCTTATCTTAACTAAGTATTCTCTAAATGTATTTCATTACCTCATCCTTTTAATCAATCAACACCTAATAATTCCCTTTAGGAAATGCAAGCCAAGAAGACAGACATTCCTTGGAGAGAAAGACAATGTAATCAAATTCTCTTCTTCTCTATGGGTTACTCACAGCCGGGGTTCCATTTAATAAGCTCGGTTTACTGTTTGCTGAATGACTTGCAGGTGTGATATGGCAACAGCAGATATAGGAGTGTCTAATGCAGCTATTCCCAGTATGGTCATATACAAGTTGAATTCTCTTAGTAAGAAGTGTCAATATTCTATACCAAAATACAAACCTTTCTTTTTTGGTTTACAATTGTAAATGGAAATGCCTAAGATGTTGGCCCTACCCAAATTCAAATATCAAAACCTAACCTTCTGAGGAGGCCAAAAAAACCCATTAAAAATAATACTGCTGTTGCAATACCAGTGAAAGTATATGCATAAATAAGCAAATGAACACACACACACCAGCATCATCAGCATTATCATCATCACCACCATCACCATCTCTACTATGCAAAATTCTGACCAGTATCAGCAGATCAGAGTATGTTCAGACAAACGAAAGGAGAAACTTGCCAAATGGTTGCACTATCCATATTAAACTAATAAAGTGGAACTAAACACTAAGGGTTTTTATCCATATAGTTTTATGATTCAGCTATATAATTTCATGGTCATAAAGAAGACAGTGAACTAGGTAGAGGCACAACGCTTCTGAATTGTAAAAACAAATATCAATCTACATTTATTTAGCTAAAGAACTTTCAATTTCAAAAATTGTGAGACATTAAATTTTATTTTATACTTCTGATAGCTACTATTAGCTGCCTACCTCTACTGCCTTTCCATCTTCTTTCTTGCTAAGAGAGCTCTAATTTTGTTTGGGGTAACAATGCACACACAACCTGAAGGAATAAATCAAAATTGATCTATGTGAATCATAGATCTTCTTGCTCCCTTTCACGAGATTAAGTAACTTCACCAGACTTCTTTGTAGCTGCAGGTAACTATGTATGTGATCTACCTATGTGGCCAGTGAGACCTAAGGAGAAATCTGCTGGGAGGATTCTGCAAAAGATTGTTCTTTCAACATAAAAAGAGAGCTACACAAGAAGGCATTTTATCCCCACCTCATCCTGTTTGCCTAGGATACTGGTGTGAGGAAAATGATGCCTGGGGCTTGCAGCCATCATCTTATGACCACAAAGCAACAACCAAAAGCATGAGAAACTAAAATGTTTAAGACAGTAGAACAGGAAGACAGTAAGACCCTGGATCCCTGATGATATCACTGAGTCGACTGAAAAAATGAACCTATCTGCCTCCAGATCTCTCATTAAGTCTCATTATCAATAATAAATATCCTGTGATTTAAGCTTGTCTTGGTGGGATATGCTGTCATTGCAGCCGATTGGTTCCTAACTGTGATGAATAATATAAATTACTAATTAACACTTCAGAATTTAAAATTTTAGAAGAGCAATAGAGAAAGTATGAGACTTTAACTTTTCACTGTATATAATGCTGTATTTAAATCGCTTTTACAAGCATGTAATGTTTTGTAATGTCAAGTAAGAGAATAAAAAATTAAATAACCTTTAAAAGACAAGTAATAAAAAAAGTGATCCATACCCGTACCTTTCCGTGTATTCTCTGTCACGTCTACTCCAAACTGGATAATGTCACCGGAAAGAATTTCACATGGTGGACTTTCTTCAGAGCCTCGACTCAATCTCTGGCTATTTATAAAAGTACCATTACTACTTTTAGTGTCTTGAAGATAAAACTGCAAAAAAAAAAAAACAAAAAAGGGCCAAATATTAATAGTAATAATTCCAAATGTACTTTTTAAAAAAATGCTTCCAGCTTTGCCAACTATTGCAGGTGAATTTTCCCCCTATTAATTCAAACCACTCATTTCAGCTAAGGTTCTCCTTTAACATATATGAAATTAGAATCTGAAAACTAGGTGATTTAAAATTCAGCTACACAAAATGGTACAACCTCTTTGGAAAAGTGTTTGTCAGGTCCTCAAAATGTTAAACAGAAAGTTAGTATACAACCCAGCAATTCCACTCCTAGGTATTTATCCAAGAGAACTAAAAACATGTTCTCATAAAAACTTCTACATGAATGTTGGCATTATTCATAACAGCCAAAAAGGGAAAATAATCCAACTATCCATCAACTGATAAATGAATAAACAAATGTGGACATTCATATAACTGAATAATATTTGGCAATAAAGGGGTGAAGTACTGATAACATGCTATAACATGAATGAACGTTTAAAACATTATGCAAAGTAAAAGAAGTCAGTCACAAAAGACTGATGTATTATAATGATTCAATTTATATGAAACATCCAGAATAGGCAAAGCTATACAGACAAAAAATATACATGAGTGCTTAGAAAAGGCTGAAGTGGCAGGTAGGAATGGGGAATGAGTACTAATGGGTACAAGGTTTCTTTTTGAGGTGATGAAAATATTCTAAAATTAGTGGTGATGGCTGTCCAAATTTGCTTCTCATCACTTGGGTAACCCTCCCTCTTTAAAAACAAAAAGGATAGCAGGAGGCACAAGAAGCCTGCCTGTTTATCACTTATAAATCCTCAAAAATTTCAGCACAACTGGGATCACACACAATAGACTTACTAGGAAGAGAACCACCAGTAAAAAAAGATGTATCTTTCTTTTTGGATTTTTCTACACTCTTCAGCCCTACTTATTTTAGTAACACATTTTCATTGAACTTCTTCCTAAGGAAGAAAGGTAACACCTAACACACTATATATCAAAATATACTTTTGCCATCAGGCCCTCATTTAACATTAAAGCTATGATAAAGATATTACTATTTTAGGCCAGGTGTGGTGGCTCACACCTGTAATCCCAGAACTTTGGGAGGCTGAGGCGGGCAGATCACTTGAGGTCAGAGGTTCGAGATCAGCCTGGCCAACATGGTGGTGCATGGCGGTGTGGTGGCACATGCCTGAGCTACTTGGGAGGCTGAGGCAGGAGAATCACCTGAACCCAGGAGGCAGAGGTTGCAGTGAGCCAAGATCGTGCCCCTGCACTCCAGCCTGGACAACAGAGCAAGACTCCATCTCAAAAACATACAAACACAAAAAAAGATATTACTACTTTCATTTATAAAGGAGAAAAGTGAGATGCAGGTATATTAAGTATCTTTCAAAAGTCATAGACCTGGGGAACACAGAAGCAAGGGTTCAAATAAGAAAATTAAAAGGGCCATTTTTCCTCATTACTTCACAGGGGACAGAACCCTTATGTTTCATTTATCCTTCACCCCTCCCACAGCTCTCTTCCAAAATTAAATACAACTAAAGACTAAGAAGCAAATCTGCAGAAAATATTCAAATGACATTTCATTTCATTAATTCGTAGCTGACAATTTAAAGGCCACTAGGCTGTCTATAAATGACTTATTCTGTTTATAATTCAAAATAGACCAACTGTTACTTTGATTAGCAGTTTGTATATCTAATTACAGACCATTAATTAGAAAATTGTGTTGATATTTTAAATACATTTGAAACTTATAGGACTTAATATTTCACCCAGGGAGATAAGGACAGACAATACTTTCAAGTAGGAATATTTACCCTCAAAATTTTTTCTACACTGGAACTTAATGTTACATTGTATAAGAGAGTTTTTTTTTTTAATAAATATATTCTTGGGAAATGTGGTAATGTCTGGATTCTGGTCAGGTTATTTTTAGTAATATGTGCCTGGACAAGTTAAATAAGGGGATTATATGATATTTACAGTGGTTTTCAAACTTCAAGTTCTGATACATTAGTGGGTTACTAAGTCAATTTAGTGAGTTGCAACTAGCATTTTTTAAAAAAACATAAAATGGAACAGAATAAAAGTAAAGAATACATGAAATAAGGTTCATTACTGTTTAACAACACTGTTGAAAAACAAAAAGAAATATATGTACATATATATACAACATATATATGTATGTATATCAACACCTCATGTTTGTAGCTTCTATATAACTCTAAAACCACAACATATTTTCAAATTTAAAAGATTTTACATCAGGGCCCAGACACAGTGGCTCATGTCTGTAATCTCAGCACTTTGGGAGGCCAAGGTGGGAGAATCACTTGAGCCCAGGAGTTCAAGACCAGCCTGGGCAACAAAGTGAGACCCCATCCTTACAAAAAAATACAAAAAATCAGCTGGGCATGGTGGTGCAGGCCTGTAGTCCCAACTACTTGGGAGGTTGAGCTAGGAGGATGGCTTGAGCCCTGGGAGGTTGAGGCTGCAGTGAGCCATAATCATGCCACTATATTCCAGCCTGAGCAACAGCATGAATTCTTGTCTCAAAAAAATTTTTTTTCTTACATCAATATCAACCCAGGTTCTTTTCATTCTGACATGTCTATATTACTGTCCAAAGCATACCATGGTACCTTTGGCCTCCGTTTAGCTTGAACATATAATTTACATTAGTTGCTCGTTCTTCTTCTGCTTTCAACCTGCTAATGGCTTTCAAACACCTTAGAATAAAATCTGAAGTCCTTACCATTGTAGCCCTACAGGATCTGGTCCTGGTTCCCTCACAACTCAATCACTCCCACTCTTTTCCTTCTGCATCATTTTCAGTCACACTAACTTCTATTCATCCCCCTAACCCTCTGTACTTGTATACACCTAGAGCACATTAGTTTAGTTCTCTACAGAAATATTTTCATTTATATAATTTAAGCTTTTGCCCTTGGCTGTTTTGAAAGATTGATATATAAAAAAAAGATTCTGTACCTCCTGTAAAACAATTTACCATTAATCAGTCTACATTATGTATAGAAGTTATTCTATTTACTATCAGGTTAGGTTTCTAAGGTATAAAAATGTTAAACTAGGCTGGGCATGGTGGCCTACACCTGTAATCCCAGCACTTTGGGCGGCCAAAGCAGGTGGATCACCTGAGGTCAGGAGTTTGAGACCACCCTGGCCAACATGGTGAAACCCCATCTCTACTAAAAACATAAAAAATTAGCTGGGCATGGTGGTGCACGCGTGTTATCCCAGCTACTCGGCGGCAGTGGGGGGCTGAGACAGGAGAATTGCTTGAATCTGGGGGGCAGAGGTTGCTGTGAGCCAAGATCGTGCCACTGCACACTCCAGCCTGGGCAATAGAGACTCTGTCTCGTAAAAAAAATAAATGTTAAACTGTTTGCAAGGGCCTAGAAAGGGAGTATGCTTATAGTCCCTGGGTACATTTCCAGCAAGTAGATATATTACTTGATCCTTTGACAAATTCAAACCAGAAATATCCTTCTCCTCTATGCTGATAAACCTTCTTCTATCAGGCTTTTATTCCCTCCTCTTAAAAGAAGTTTTGACCACATTAAAAAAGAAATAAAGAATCTGTTGAAGTCTTAACCATCTTTCTTTCCCAGTAGCCTAAGGAATGTCCTAGCAGCTCTAGTATTTGCATTAGCCACCAGACATTCACTTTGATGTTGAGCAGGTGAGTAAGGAGCTCTGAATTTAAAAACCCTGTGTGGCTTATGGTGAAAGTTCAACAGCAGCACTTTCACTGTTTTAAGGTTTTAATTCTTTGATCAACTCCTTGCTTTCCCTGAATAAACTTTAAGTTCCCAACAATCAGGCATTGATGGTGATCCTTGAATTGAAAGGTTTACCCCTTTCATCAGTCACTTTTCCTTCTCTCTTGCTGATTAACTTCAATGACACAGGAACAGCACTTCACAGGTTGCACAATTTGCTCTTTGACCTTCAGAAAGTTCCTGCTGTAGATGAATTCATTCCATAAATACATACATTTTGCATCACTTTCAACTTTGCTACAATCTGTAAATATTTTCATTTCCATTATAATGATACACTGATTCTTTTTAACTCTTTCTACATTGATAGGTTTTACAATATCCAAACACCAACAGATTAATAACATTTGAACTAAAGCTTCAGAACAAAGCACAAATATAGTAGACACACCACAGGCCAGGGGCCACAAACTCTAAGTCCATACAGGGGAGTTCTTAAGATATAAATGCAGAATGAATTCGAGGTAGATAGCAGATACTGCAACAAAAATTTTTAATCTCCCTGAATCACCACCTAAAATCAGAGTGACTAAAGATAGCAAAACCAAAATCCCGTGGGAAACATTTGTAACAAAAGTAGGTGACACAGTAGCCACACAAACCCCAAAATAAGAGTGGGGAAGACCACCAAGAGCCACAAGACCTGCATGGAATCAGCATCTGTGCAGAAGGATACGTAAGGAAACAAAGGGGGGCATCTGGGGGACTTGAGGACAACACCAAAATAACTATTAGGTATTCACTGGACAGTATGGAGGCCAACTGAAAAAAAGCTGGAAATGGGAACGGTGTGGCTCAATCCAATAACAAGTGAGTGCAGGGTAAGTTCCTAAAAAGGCTGGAATAGTCTGAGCCATATAAATTCTTTTTTTTTATTATTATTATACTTTAGGTTTTAGGGTACATGTGCACAATGTGCAGGTTTGTTACATATGTATCCATGTGCCATGTTGATTTCCTGCACCCATTAACTCGTCATTTAGCATTAGGTATATCTCCATATAAATTCTTAAAACCAACCTACCAACCAAAGCTACCTTCCAGGAATGGGCTCCAAACTGAGGGAAAACTGCTGGGAGTGGAACCAAAATTAAGCAGAACAGGGACAATAAAGACAAGGAAAGAAAAGGTTCAGATAAAAGCGGAGAAGGGGAAAGGAAGCCACTATATTTTTAAACATTTTACAAAAACAACAGAAGAGGGAGCTCTGTGAATTAGAAAAGTTATCCTGAAACATGATCCCTTTTTAAAGTTCAGGAAAACCAATTTCATATAAAAATTAGCAACAGAAAAGTATCAAGGTCTCATCCATACAGTTATTTTAAGAAAAAAGAGAATAAGCAGCAGAATAGTATCTTTATAGATAATGAAAAACAGACCTTGGGAAGAGATCAAAACTGTAAACTTCTATTTCAAAACAAGCTAAAAGACATTAGAAAAATAATTCAAGACATGAAAGAGCAAAATAAATGACAATTATACAACTCAAGAAAAGGTGAAATAACTCAAAAGAATAGAAGTAAAAGGAAAAATTCATTTTAGAAATGAATACAAATTAGAAGGATCACAAGAGTGATTAAATATAACAAATAATGCCTTACAGTAAATAAAGGTTTTAAAAAGGGTAAAATTTTTTAAAACCGTAAAGAATGAAGAAAGTGACATCAGCAAAATGCCAGAGTAGGCAGCTCCAAGCTTCTATCTCCCCATAGAAACACTGAAAAACAAGCAGAAACTATCAGAACCAACTTTGTTAAATTCTGGAAAACAGTCAAAGGTTTATAGCACCCAAGTAAACACTGAATCAAGAAAAAGGCAATTAAAATATAGGAAAGCTTTGTTGCCACAAAGTAAGGCATTACTTATCCTAGTCCCATCCCCCTCTCCAGCACAAAATAAGTCTTGGAGACATCAGCCTGCATTCCCAGCGTGGGACACCCTGGTACCTATTCCAGAGGGAGCAGAGCAGACCTTAATCACAAATTATTTTGTCTAATTTTCACCTGTCTGGGGCTACATGAAGAACTGGTGCAAGGCTTTCATCTTTGTTTTGCCTAACTCAGAACTCATCCAAGTTGGAAAAGTGGCTGGCATTGCTTTGTTAAGTGGGATTCACCCTAGGTGGTTCAACTTTAAAAAGGTATTTTATACTATAAAAATGTTTAAATGCCCATTTGTAGAAAGCGAAAAAAAAAAAAAAAAAGAAAACACACAATCATCTCAATGCAAAAAAGGCATTTGATGAAATATAACATCTTTTCACAATAAAAGCACTCAGAAAGCTAACATTAGAAGGGAACTTCCTCAACATGATAAAGGGCATTTATAAAAAACCCACAGCTAACATAATACTCAATAGTAAAAGACTGAAAGCATTCCCCATTGAGATCAAGAACAAGACAAGGATGCCGGCTTTCACCACTGCTATTCAACACTGTACTAGAAGTTTCTTGTCTAGAGAGAAGAAAAAAAAAAAGGCATTGAAATTGGAAAGGAAGAAGTAAACTATGTTTATTCACAAATGACATGATCCTATATATAGATAGGATAGAATTCACACGAAAACTATGAGTTAAACAAATCCAGCAAATTTGCAGTTTACAAGGTTAACACACAAAAAACAGTGTTTCTACATACCAGCAATGAATAATTCAAAAAAGAAATTAAGAAGACAATTCCATTTCCATCTAGAAGAATAAAATACCTATGAATAAATTTAATGGAAGAGGTAAAAGACTTTTACATTTAAAAACTGTAAAATATTGCTGAAAGATATTAAAGATGGTCTAAATAAATGTAAAGATGTCCCCATGTTCATGGACTGGAAGACTTAATACTGTGAAGGTATCAATATTATCCAAAACAATCCACGGATCCAGCACAATCCTATCAAAATTCCAATGACCACCTTTTCTGCAGAAATGGAAAAGTCAATCCTCAAATTCATATGGAAATTGCAAGGGACCTTGAGTAGGCAATATAATCTTGAGAAAGAAGAACAAAGTTGGAAGATGCATATTTCCTGAATTCAAAACTTACTACAGAGGTACAGTAATCAAAACATTGTGTTACTGGCATATGGACAGATATAAAGATCAATGGAATAGAATCTGGAGTCCAGAAATAAATCCAAACACCTACAGCCTAGTGAATTTCAAAGTCCATTCAATGAGGAAAGAATCGTCTCTTCAATAAATGATGCTGGGACAACTGGAGAGACATATGCAGAAAAGTAAAGTTGGACCCCTGCCTCATACCATACACAAAAATGAACTCAAAATAAATTAAAGAGCTAAATATAAAAGCTAAAACCATAAAATTCTTTTCAGCCATTATTTCTCTGACTATTTTTTCTGTCCCTTTCTCTCTCTCCTTCTAGGATTACCACAATGCATATGATGGTAAGCTTGATGTCTTCTCATAAGTCCCTTAGGGTATGTTCATTTCTCTTTAAATTTTTCTCTCTGCTCCTCAGACAGGGTAATTGCAATTGCTTTGTCTTCAAGTTTATTGATTCTTTCTTCTGCCTGTTCAAATCTGCCACTGAACTCTCTACTGAATTATATTTTTTATAATTTTCATCTCTCTAGTATGTTTCCCATTGATACATTCTTCTCCTGATTTCCTTTAGTTCTTTGACCATGATTTCCTTCGACTCTGTGGGTATATTTAAGATAAAGTTTTTTTTATGCAGTCAAAAGACACATGAAAAAATGCTCATTATCACTGGCCATCAGAGAAATGCAAATCAAAACCACAATGAGATACCATCTCACAACAGTTAGAATGGCCATCATTAAAAAGTCAGGAAACGACAGGTGCTGGAAAGGATGTGGAGAAACAGGAACACTTTTACACTGTTGGTGGGACTGTAAACTAGTTCAACCATTGTGGAAGTCAGTGTGGCAATTCCTCAGGGATTTAGAACTAGAAATACCATTTGACCCAGCCATCCCATTACTGGTATATATCCAAAGGATTATAAATCATGCTGCTATAAAGACACATGCACACATATGTTTACTGCGGCACTATTCCCAATAGCAAAGAGTTGGAACCAACCCAAATGTCCAACAACGATAGACTGGATTAAGAAAATGTGGCACATATACACCATGGAATACTATGCAGCCATAAAAAATGATGAGTTCATGTCTTTTGTAGGGACACGGATGAAGCTGGAAACCATCATTCTCAGCAAACTATCCCAAGGACAAAAAACCAAACACCGCATGTTCTCACTCATAGGTGGGAATTGAACAATGAGAACGCATGGACACAGGAAGGGGAACATCACACACTGGGGCCTGTTGTGGGGTGGGGGGAGCGGGGAGGGATAGCATTAGGAGATATACCTAATGTTAAATGATGAGTTAATGGGTGCAGCACACCAACATGGCACATGTATATATATGTAACAAACCTGCACGTTGTGCACAGGTACCCTAAAACTTAAAAGTATAGTAAAATAAAAATAAAAAAATAAATTACCCAAATCAGAAAAAAAAAGATAAAGTTTTTGTCTGATAAGTCCAATGTCTGCATTTCCCCAAGGATGGTTTCTGTCCATTTTTCCCCCCAGCAATGGGCCATACTTTCCTCTTTCTTGTGTGCTTTTTATTTTTTTCTGGATATTTTGAATATTGTAATGTGGTAACTCTGGAAATCAGGCTCCCTTCTCTCCCCAGGATTGCTGTTGTTACTTGATGAGGGTGGCAGCCAGCCATTTGTTTAAGTGAATTTTCCAACCTATTCTTTGCAAGGATTATACTCCCTGCCATATGTGGTCACTGAAGTCTCTGTTATCTCTGCAGTCATCCAGTGACCTAACACAGATTTCCTTAAATGCCTGGATCCAATAAGAAAAGGAGTTCAAGGGAATGTTCTGTCTCTTTAAATCTTAAATGGCTAATGCCAAGTAAGTCACTTCAGCTTGTGGGGGTTGAAACAGCTGGCACCTCAGCAATTAAAAATAGCAATCATAATACACAATCCCAATTTTTAAAGGTCCCAAATGCCCACCCAGGGACCAGCAAGTCACACCAGGAACACAGGCAACCATCACCTGGCTGCTACAGGATTGAGGGATGGGAGATAGTAGCTACTATGCCAAACACCAAAACAATGAAATTCTTTGAAACTTACCAGCCTCTTTCCTCATCAAGTACTCCCTTGGATGCTGCAAATGTTCTACTAGACTCCAGAGTTCCAAAATAGTTGCTTCAGACAGTTCATGCCAGCTCAATAGTTCTTCCGGCAGAGGAATCAATTCAGAGATTCCTACTCTACCTTTTTCCGTGGCATCAGATTAAGAAACTGAGCCTCAGGCATATTAAGCAGAGTGCCATGGCCTCACAGCTATTGCAGATTTAACACTGTTATTCCTGCAAAATTTCCACACTGCCTTTCTTCCCTACTTAAACACTCTCTGGTCTTTGACTCCAAACTCATGAAATCCCATTTCATGTACAAAGACTTCCTGAAGCAATCAGAATACATAAAGCCAATTTCAACTCTACCTCCATCATTAAGGCAAATCACTTAGTCTGTAACATCTACTTGGCACCTATCTTGGAGAGACTGCATATCCATAAAATCATATGGAGAGCAACCCTAAACTGAGAATAAATTAAGACACGATGAATTAAGTACCAAAATCCTGAGAGCCTGGTGGGAAATATAGTTAGGCATAATCAGTTGCTAAGGAAGCATTTATGAGTGAGGGTGGTAATCAGAATGAAAAGGCAAGGAGAAAGAGGAGGAGGAGGAGGAGGAGGAGGAGGAACAGGTATTGCAGCAAATTTATATATAGCTAAGGCCCCCAGAGGGTAACAAAAACCAAACAAAGGAACAAGTGGAAAAATGCAAGATACGGCTGTAAAGAGAGGGCCTTTGGCACTGGAATAAGAAGTTGCAATTTCTTAAGACAGAAGGCACTACCGACAGAGTTGATGAAATATTGTTTTAGGGAGATTAATCCAACAGCTTTGATGATCTAGCAGCTGTGTGTAGGATGAACTGCAGTGGGAGTCACTAGAAATAAGGAGACCCATGATTTGTTCACTTTTGCCACCAACAATTTGGTTGCTTCTTAGAGTATACAAACTTAGTAATTATATGCATCTTCAACATTAATTAATTTATTTATATAACCTCTCTGGCTTCCTGGCTAACAAAGCATCACACATTTCAGAGGCTGGAATTTTTAATTGTGCCACTGAAGGGAGAAATAAAAAGCTTTATTCATATTCTATAGGAAAATATATAGAAAAGTGGTGAAATGTTTTCACCAAAATGAAATCTCACATGTAAACTAGAATGAAACTTGCCAAATATACTACCCGAAGGTCTTACAAATGATGTTAATTTGCCAAGATTTTTTCTACCTAGTGACATTCTAGATGTGTTCACTGTACAATAAATCTTTCTTTTGGGGCCAGCTCACAAGGAAAAGTGGAGAAAGAAAAAGTATTTCTACATGGGAACTGAGATAAGTCTCTACATGGGAGCTGAGATAAGATTATGAAAGACAGAAATAGGGAAAGTGGGAAAGATAAATTTTTCAAAGTGTAATCAAAACAGTATAAAGCATATAAAACACAACTAGAATTATTACATCTTTCTTAAATATACTTTTGAATTAAGACAATCCTTCACTGAGAATTCAGGACAAAGTAAATTAGATTTCTGAATCTCAGACACCTATGTTGAATTCTGGAAAGCCTCTATATACCTGTCAGGGTCATCTAAAAACTTGCAAGATCCCCCTTAATTTGCCTTAAGTCCTGTAGATAAAGGAGGGCCTGGACCTTAATGGGGCAATATTCACCAGGCAGTAGGGGCAGGAGTGAGACCAGGACCTGCCTAAAATGAGAATTTCTAAGATGAGGTAAGCTTGAGAGAAAACCTGGATATGGAGGACGAAGTGGACCAGGAGGAGCAGGACCAGAGAGAGTTGAGTCCCCTACTGGAGGTATCTCTAAGGTTTGCTTACCTATCTCCCTGGAATTGCCCTTTGCAGCCTCTCTGAGATGGTCACTAGGAGGGCAGAATCAATTCTACAATATTGGCAGAGGTCCAGATTACCCTGCAAGGGAAAGAGAGCCTGCATGTATGGAACCTTGGACCATCTGCCCTCGCGCTTACAGATACAGTTCTGAGAGATGGGGTGGTAGTGGGGGCGGGGGCTGAAAGCCTACAGCAAATTCTAATTTGGCAGTGATTAATCTATTTCCCACACCCCAAAACTGATGGGTTGACAAGAAAATTCTGATTATTTTTTCCTCTCGGGGTGTGTTAATCACAGCAAAAAGCAGCTGTTTGTCTTTGAGGCTCCTACTTAACTGATACTAAGGAACAGATAGTGATCTCAAACTCAATCTTTGAGACATCAAAAAGTCTCTAATTACCTCAAAGGATATCAAAATTATTAATATCAATATTTTAAATATTACATATTTTACCCAAATGTCATGTATTTTAGCATATTAGGAACAGAACGAGGGGATATTGTGATGTTTTAAATATACAATTCTCTCACTACACTTCATGATTTTCCTCACAAAATGTTAAACCATCCTGAGGTCAGCTGAAACAACAACAAAATAATTGCACCACCACTCTTTATCTCTGTTAGAAACCCTCACACAGACCAAGCACAGTGGCTCACACCTGTAATCCCAGTGCTTTGGGAGGTTGAGGGGAAGGATCGCTTGAGCCCAGGAGTTCAAGACCAGCCTGGGCAACATGGTGAGACCTTGTCTTTACAAAAAATCCAAAAACTACCTGGGTGTGGTGGTGTGCACCTGTGGTCCCACCTACTTGGAGTCTGAGGCAGGAGGATCACTTGAGCCCAGGAGTTTGAGGCTGCAGTGAGCTATGAGGCACCACTGCACCCCAGGCTTATGACAGAGTGAGACCCTGTCTCAAAACAAACAACAACAAAAACAACACCTTACCCATAGAATAACAGCCTTGTTTGCCACAAAAGGAAGTAACTGTGATCACATTTGTGGGAAAAAAGAACAAGGTCACTAGGTTTAAAGCCTTATAAACTGTTTAATAATGTATACAATGGGCTCCATCTAAGGATAGTTGATATTGATCTATACAGTCATTAAGAGGTAGGAGAGAGAGAAACTAAAAGAAAAAAATTTCCATTAAAGATTGGTAAAATTGGAAAATCATAGGAATATGCATCTTATTTGTGGGGGGGAAAGCCTGCCCACACACAAAGAATTTATTTGGCAAACAATTCAGTGGAAATGTTGAAAGACACAAATAGTACACCTGCCCAAAAAAGAACATTCATAGCTTTTAAAAATGCTTTAAATTTATGAGGTAATGAAAATAATTATGACGGCCTTTTCATTCTTTAGGCACAATCATTCAAGTTGGCATATAACTTTGTTTCAAACATCTTGGTCTTTACTCATATTTCTTCGTTTTTAGTGATAGTTAATTCTTTGAGAGATTTATCTCCTCAAGGCTTTGAAAATTTAGACATCCACAGGTAAGTTCTTTAAAAATTATAATAATTCTACTTTGAAAGACAAAGCAAACAAACTTTCTGGGGACCATAAGTGAATAAATGGAAATAATAACAATGCAATTTATGAAACAGTCGTTTTGTCTGAGATGGGAAATGACTATTTGGAAGAAGGAAAATAAACTCCTATGTGAGTTTAGTACAGAGGCTCTCATTTTTCTGCTGCCACATGATTTAGCTGTTCAAACACCTCTCATGATATCCAGCACTTCTCAGAATTAGTAATGCTCCCAAGTAAGATTCATTAATTCTTTTAAAATTTTGAACTTAAATTTAGTAATAGAAAGTATCACATTCAAATTCTATCTCTATTTATGACTTAAACATAAGTCCCTAGACATTTTTCCCTAGGAAGTTTTTGGAGCCAAAGCTTATGAAAGTATGAAGTTTTCTTTTAAAAGCATTGCTGATTTCTTTCACTACCATCAAAGGTAACATCACTTATATCCAGAATTCAGCTATACAGAAGTTTTAACAACAGAAAGCAAGACCAAAGAAAGAATTATTCTACAGTGACAAAAGGGTACCACATAATTTACAATAATCATTGCCAGTTTTTGAGTGCTTACCATGTGCTTGGATAAACTACTCTGCATGCATTTTTTCACTTAATCTATATAACAATCTTGTGAGGCAGATGCTATATTATCCCCATACTTCAGATAAAGAAATCAGGACTATGGCCAGGTGCAGTGGCTCACGCCTGTAATCCCAGCACTTTGGGAGGCCGAGGCGGGCGGATCACCTGAGGTCGGGAGTTCGAGACCAGCCTGGCCAACATGGAGAAACCCCATCTCTACTAAAAATACAAAAATTAGCCAGGTGTGGTGGCACACACCTATAATCCCAGCTGCTTGGGAGGCTGAGGCAGGAGAATAGCTTGAATCTGGGAGGCAGAAGTTGCAGTGAACCGAGATCACATCACTGTACTCCAGCCTGGGCGACAAAGTAAGACTCCATCTTAAAAAAAACCAACCAAACAAAAACCTCTTAAATTCAAGCTCTATCATCTTCTAACTTATTGTGTGACCATGAGCAACCTACTTAACCTCTTTGAGCCTCCCTTTGCCTATATTTAAATCAAGGATGGCATCAGTACCTACCTCAGAATGTTTGTTGTAAAGGTTAAAGGATATAAAGCATTAGCACAGTATTTGTACATAGTAACTGCTAAACAAATGGTAGCTATTATTATTAAGCTCACAGAATATGTGTAAATACGTAATCACTTTGATTTTTTTCAGTCAGGGAACTCATTCAGGACTTTCCTTTATTGGTTAAGGTTCTTAAAAATAAGGTTCTTTGACAATTACTTAAACAGCTGATAGAGAAATAAAAAGGCTGGTGCAGTGGCTCACACCTGTAATCCCAGCACTTTGGGAGGCTAAGGTGGGAGGATTGTCTGAGTCCAGGAGTTCAAGACCAGCCTGGGCAGGATGGTGAGACCCTGCTCTAAAAAAAAAAAAATATATATATATATATAAATAGATGAGTAACAGCTGAACTCTAATATATACAAGTGTTAAATATATGATATATATAATATTTTATGGTTATTATCAGAATAATATGGTTATAATAAATGGTTATCATAAATAACCATATTTATTATAAATAACCATGATATTTATGATAATATTCACGGTAATATTCATGTGTGATGGGGGCAACGGTATACTACTGCATAGAAGGAAGTTGCTAAGCCTTTGTCTCACAGCATGGACAGAAAACCAATTATAACAAATACAAAACACTGTGATATGGATTAGGGCAGGGGTCCCTTATCCATAGTTGGTATTGGTATTGGTCTGTGACCTGTTAGGAAATGGGCCGCACAACAGGAGGTGAGCAGAGGGCGAGTGAGCATTACCACGTGAGCGCCACCTCCTGTCGGATCAGTGGTGGCATTAGATTCTCACAGAAGTGCAAACCCTATTGTGAACGATGCATGTGAGGGATCTAGGTTGTACATCTAACTAATGCCTGATGATCTGAGGTGGAACAGTTTCATCTTGAAACCATCCCCTACCCACCATCCATGGAAAAACTGTTTTCCATGAAACCAGTCCTTGGTGTCAAAAAGGTTGGAGACTGCTGGATTAAGGAATCCCAAATTTTGGGGGGTTTTTGTGACAGAGTCTTGCTCTGTAACCCACGCTAGAGTACAGTGGGCAATCACAGCTCACTGCAGCCTCAACCTCCCAGGCTCAAGAGATCCTCCCACCACAGCCTCCCAAGTAGCTGAGACTACAGGCACGCATCACCATACCCAGCTAATTTTTTTGTTTTGTTTTGTTTTGTTTTGTTTTTGTAGAGACAGGCCTCACTTTGTTGCCCAGGTTGGTCTCAAACTCCTGGCCTCAAGTGATTCTCCTGTCTCAGCCTCCCAAAGTCCTGGGATTACAGCCATGAGCCACTGCACCCAGCCCTAAGTGAAGTTATATCAAGAGGAAATTACTAGTCAGTTCTTATGTATATGTAAGTATGCCTAGAATATATTACACAGACTAGGAGATCTATAACTATTCAATTAACAGTGTGAACCAATTTATGAATAAATTAAGCTAAATAGTATTTGGCAGATGTCATAATTCCTTTTCTAAACCAGGGTCCTACTGTACTCCTGGCCCTAAGTAACAGGGCTGGAAACCCAGTCAAGCCATAGAATAATGCTCAGAGAACTGGGCACGGTGGCTCACACCTGTAACCTCAGCAATTTGAGAGGTTGAGGTGGGCACACTGCTTCAGTCCAGGAGTTTAAGACCAGCCTGGGCAACAAAGTGAGACCTTGTCTCTACAAAAAATCAAAAAATGAGGCATGAGGACCGCTTGAGCCCAGGTGATTGAAGCTGCAATGATCCATGATCATGCCACTGCACTCCCGCCTGGGTGACAGAGATGGATGACGAATGGAAAGAAGGCAGGCAGGCAACTGAAGGACACCCTGGGATGGGTTCGCCCCGAGAGAGGGGCTCGTGACTTGGAAAGTACTGCGGGGAGAAAAAATAAAATAGAAAAAAAAAAAAGAATAATGCACACAGAAGGTCATAACTCACTCTATTCAAAACTCAAAATGCTACTTGGGACACCCTATAAGGATAAGGGCCTTCCCATTATACCTTCCTATATTATTTGAAATTTCCATTAAAAAAAAAAAAAAGACATGTATGGGAAGGTACAAACAGGCACCTGACGCCAAAACTCTCAAGCCTAAAAGCTCAGGAAGATAGGCAACTAACAAGATGTTTAATGTAAGTTTGGCAAAGACTAAGATTAGTGATAATTGGCTCTAGCAAGAATGTGGAGGAAACAACATTTTCATATACATCATCTCTCAGTATCCATGGAGAGGACTGACACCAAATCCACCACGGATATTCAAGACCCTTCTATAAAATGATGTAGTAGTTGCATAACACCTACACACATCCTTCTATATACTTTAATTCATCTCTAGAGTACTTAGAATATCTAATACAAATATTACATAAATAGTTGTTATGATGTATTGTTTAGAAAATGACAAAAATAAGATTCTGTACTTGTTCAGTACAGGTGCAACCATCCTTTTTTTTCCCCCAAATATTTTCCATCCAAAATTCGTTGAATCCATGGATGTGTAACCCATGGATACAGAAGGCTCACTGTCCTGGATATGAGAGTATAAACTGATAAAACTTTTTTGGAAAATGATTCAGCAATACTTATTAAAATTTTAAAAGCTTATACCCAGCGGGGTATGGTGGCTTGTAATCCCAGCACTTTGGGAAGCCAAGGCAGGAGGATCTCTTGAGTCTAGGAGTTCGAGACCAGCCTGGCCAACATGGTGAAACCCCATCTCTACCAAAAATACAAAAATTAGCTGGGCACAGTGGCGCAGGCCTGTAATCCCAGCTGCTCGAGAGGCTGAGGCAGGAGAATCACTTGAACTCAGGAGGTGGAGGTTACAGTGAGATGAAATCACACCACTGTGCTCCGGCCTGGGCAACAGAGCAAGACTCCGTCTCAAAAAAAAAAAAAAAAAAAAAAAAGCATCCAAATGGAAAGGACAAAATAAAATTATCTGTTTTGGATGATATAGTCTTGTATGTAGAAAACCCTAAATGGTCCAGAAAAAAAACTGTTAGAATAAATGAATTCAGCAAAGTAGTAAGATACAAAAACAATACAGGAAAATCAGTTGCATTTCTATACACTAAACAATGAACAATCCAAAAAGGAAATTATAATAAAATCTCATTTTCAGTAGCATCAAAAAGAACTAACTTAGGGGGTTGGGAAAGGGGTTAAGAAAAAAAAAAAGTAAAAATTTAAAAAAATGTTTAATGAATTAACTTAGGAATTAACTTAACAAAAGAGGTAAAATATTTGTACAATGAAAACTATAAAACATTACTGAAAGAAATTAAAGACATAAATAAAAACACATTCCATAATCATAGAAGTCTTAATACTGTTAAGATGCCAACACTACCCAAAGCAATCAATAGATTCAATGCAATCTCTATCAAAATCCCAGTGATGTTTTTTGCAAAATTAGAAATGCTCATCCTAAAACTTATATAGAATTTCAATGGCCAAAACAATCTTGAAAAAGAAAACAAAACTTGAGGATTCACACTTCCTGATTCCTACTACAAAGCTACACTAATCAAAACAGTATGGTACCAGCATACAGACAGACATATATCTCATATTCAAAAGAATATGAATAGGCAGTCCAGAAATAAACATTCACATATACAGTCAAAAGATTATGTCCAAGGGTGCCAAGATCATTTAATGGGAAAGAACAGTCTTTTCAACAAATGGTGCTAGGAAAACTGGATAGCCACATACAAAACAATAAAGTTGGAGCCTAACATAACACTATATACAAAAACGAACTCAAAATGGATCAATGATCTAAATGTAAGACCTGAAAGTATAAAATTCTTAAAAGAAAACATAGGGCAAAAGCTTCACAACATAGGATTTGGCAGTGGTTTCTTGGATATGACACCAAAGGCAAAAGCAACAACAGAAAAGACAAAGCGGACTTCATGAAAATTAAAAACTTTTGTGTGTCAAAGGGCACTATCAACAGAGTAAAAAGGCAACCCACAGAATGGGAGAAAATATTTGCAAATCATACATTTGATAAGGGATTGATATCCAGAATACACAGAGAACACCTAAAACTCAACCACTAAAAAGCAAAGAACCCAATTCAAAAATGGGCAAAGGATTGGAATAGACATTTGTCCAAAGAAGATATATGACGACCAATAAGCACATGAAAAGATGCTAAACATCACTAATCATTAGAGAAATGCAAACAATGAGATACCACTTCACACCCATTAGGATAGCTACTCTCAAAAAAAGTAGAAAATAAGTGTTGGCAAAGATGTGGAGAAATTGGAACCCTTATGCACTGTTGGTGGAATGTAAAATGGTATAGCTACTGTGTTAAACAATATGGCAGTTCCTCAAAAATTTTGAAAAAGAATTACCATATGATCCAGCAATTCCCTTTCTGGGTATATAGCCAAAAGTAGGGTCTCAAAGAGATACTGGTACATCCATGATCATAGCAGCATTATTCACAATAGCTAAAATGTAAAAGCAACCCAAGTGTCCATCAACAGACGAATGGATAAACAAAATATGACATAAAAATATACATACAATAAAATATTATTCAGCCTTATAAAGGAAGGAAATTCTGACATATGCTACAACATGGATTAACCTTGAGGACATTATACTGAATCAAGTAAGCCAGTCACAAAAAGACAAAATACTATATAATTCCACTTATTTGAGGTAGTTTCAGGGGTCCAAAATCATGGAGGCAGAAAGTAGAATGGAGTCTGGCAGGGATTGGAGGGAGAAAAAAATGGAGACTTACTAATATGTAAAAACCTTCAGCTTTACATGATGAAAAGAGTTATGGAGATGAATGATGATAATGGTTACAGAACATTATGAATGTATATAATATCCTGAACTGTATACTTAAAAATGGCAACAATGATAAATTTTATGTTACATTTATTTTATCACAATAAAAAAACTTTTAAAGGCAGCTGGATATATAAGCCTAGAGTTCAGGGGAAGAAGTCTCAGCTTGAGATATAAATTAAGCTGTCATCAGCATATAAACAGAATTTAAAGCCAAGAGACAGGATGAGATCACCAAGGGAACGAGTACAGATAGACAACAGGTCCAAGGACATGGAGCAGTTCAAAGTTTCAAGGTCATGGAAAAGAGGACCAACCAAAAGAAATTGTAAAGAATGGCCAATAAGGTATGAAAAGAATCAAGAGAAAGTGATACGTCCTGGAAGCTATGTGAATAACGTCTTCCAAGAATGTGGGAGAGATCAACCCTCAAATGATGCTGATAGATCAAGTAAGGTAAGGGACAAACGCTGACCACTGGAAATAATCTGAAAGCCACCGACGACCTTGGCAAGAACAGTGTGGATGTAGCGGAAGATGAATGCCTTACCAGAACGATTCCAAAGAAAATGGACACAGAGGAATGAGAGGCTGTATATATGGAAAAATCTTTTAAGAAGTTTTGCTCTAAATGGAAGCAAATAAATGAGCAATGCTAATAGAGAAAGTGAAATCAACAGAATTTTTCTAATAAGAGAAAAATTGTTGCAGGATCCTTGGGGTGTCACTTTTCTGGCCAGAAACCTCTGTGGCTGGTGGTGCCCTTGCCTGAGTTTTGCTCGGGTCCATTGGGCTCATTCTGCCTACTTGGGCTGGCAGGCTGCACTCAGTTCACGCTACCAGCCTGGATCCCATGCCTGCCAAGGGCAAGCCAGGCATGGAGTGACAAGGGGTGTGTGAGTAAGCGAGCATGGGGTCCAACCACTGTGCACAGGCATGCCGCCTGCTGCAGTGGGGCAGGCAGCTCCAGGTGCCAGCATGGGTGCTGGCTCTCTGTAAGGCTGTGGCTAGATCAGGCACACTGCAAGCAGCTTCCATGGCTGCCACCAGGGAACGTGGTGGCACCCAGAAGCTTAGAGCCTCCAGGAACCACAGGGAACCAAAGAGTCACAGCCCTGGCTTGGGGAGCTCCAGGTCTGAGCTCCCTGAAGGGCTGCAGCTCTTCTCTCCTCTTTATCTGCAGTATGGCAAGCAAGGGGTATGTTTCAGCCCTGTTTGCGTTACAGCTCTTTCAGCCTTGCCTTTTGGCAGGTCTCAAGTTCTTGTCCTGTGTCCAGGAAGAAAGTGGTAGGCAGACAAGTGGAGGGTGAGCAAGGTGAAGAGGAGCTTTATTGAGCTTTATTCTATTGACAGAATAGTTCAGAGGAGGCCCTGAAGTGGGTAGCTCCTCTCTACAGGCAGGTCATCTCAACGTCTGCTCAGCTCTGGCTGAGCCCGAGGCTTTTACGGGCCTCAGAGGGGAGGAAATGTGAGCCAGTTGGTCCGTAAGCAGCCATGAGTGGGACCAGAAAAGGCACCACAAGTTCCCAGTTCTGTCTGTAGGGCTGGCCCCCAGCCTTTAGGCCCTCACTGGTCTGAAGGCAGGGCCTCACCAGGGACCCAACCCCTTCCACCCAGGAACCTGTCTGCCTCCTGCTGCTGCTCATGGTGCCCAGGCTGTAGGTGCCAAGGGGTACCTGCAGGCCAGTGCTGAGCTTCCCTCAGCCCCTCATTGGCTTCCTTCCTATGTTTGTCAGCACCCGAAGTCCAGAGGGGGCTGAGGTGACAGGAGGCTGGTGTGTCAGCACTGCCCTGAGCGTGTGCACACCTGGCTGGTCTGTAACAGCACCTGGGCTCCACTCTGACTTTGCTCTGAGATCAAATGGGCACCAACAGCAGGGAGAGGCCAGGAAGTGGAAGCAAGCACTTCCAAGCCTGCGAGGGCAGGGGGGCCTTTCTTCCTGGGCCCCCAAGAGTGCAGAGATGCCTGGGTCCACAGCCACAGTTTGTGTGGCTGCAGCTGCACCTGGGGGTGTGAGGGGTGGGCTCCTGCCTGCTCCATGGAATGGGAGGCCTGGGTGTGCAGCTGAGACTTGGGTGGCTGCAGCTGTGCCCGGAAGGGCAGGGCTCCTGCCTGCTCCCTGCCTCCACCAAGAGCACAAGGAGGCCAGGGTCCATAGTCATGACAAAGAAGGGCATTACATAATGGTAGGGGGATCAATTTAACAAGAAGAGCTAGCTATGCTAAATATATATATGCACCCAATACAGGAGCATACAGATTCATAAAACAAGTTCTTAGAGACCCACAGTGACTTAGACTGCCACACAATAATAGTGGGAGACTTTAACACCCTACTGTCAATATTAGATCAATGAGACAGAAAATTAACAAGGATATTGAGGACTTGAGCTCAGTTATGGATCAAGTGGACCTAATAGACATCTATAGAACTCTCCACCCCAAATCAACAGAATATACATTCTTCTCCGTGCCACATGGCACTTATTCTAAAACTGACCACATAATTGGAGGTAGTAAAACACTCTTCAGCAAATGCAAAAGAACAAAAATCATAATAAATAGTCTCTCAGACCACAGCGCAATCAAATTAGAACTCAATATTAAGAAACTCACTAAAAACCACACAACTGCATGGAAATTGAATAGCCTGCTCCTGAATGACTCCTGGGTAAATAAAGTAAGGCAGAAATCAAGAAGTTCTCTGAAACCAATGAGAACAAAGAGACAACACACCAGAATCTCTGGGACACAGCTAAAGCAGTGTTAAGAGGGAAATTTAAAGCACTAAATGCCCACATCAGAAAGCTAGAAGGATCTCAAATCGACACCCTAACATCACAATTAAAAGAGCTAGAGAAGCAAGAGTGAACAAATCCAAAAGCTAGCAAAAGACAAGAAATAACTAAGATGAGAGCAGAACTAAAGGAGCTCAAACATGAAAACCCCTTCAAAAAAAACTATGAATCTAGGAGCTAATTTTTTGAAAAAATTAACAAAATAGATAGACTGCTTGCTAGACCAATAAAGAAGAAAAGAGAGAAGAATTAGATAGACACAATAAGAAATGATAAAGGGGATATCACCACTGATCCCACAGAAATACAAACTACCAACAGAAAATAAACAACTCTATACAAATAACTAGAAAATCTAGAAGAAATACATAAAGTCCTGGACACATACCCCCTCCCAAGACTAAACCAGGAAGAAGCTGAATCCCTGAATAGACCAATAACAAGTTTTGAAATGGAGGCAGTAATTAACAGCCTGTCCAACAAAAAAAGCCTAGGACCAGACGGATTCACAGCCAAGTTCTACCAGAGGTACAAAGAGGAGCTGGTACCATTCCTTCTGAAACTATCCCAAACAATTGAAAAGGAGGGATTTCTCCCTAACTCATGTTATGAGGCCAGCATCATCCTGATACCAAAACTCTGGACATAACAAAAAAAGAAAACTTCAGGCCATCGATGCGAAAACCCTCAGTAAAATACTGGCAAACTGAATCCAGCAGCACATCAAAAACCTTATCCACCACGATCAAGTTGGCTTCATCCCTGGGATGCAAGGCTGGTTCAACATACGCAAATCAATAAACGTAATCCATCACATAAACAGAACCAATGAAAAAACCGCATGATAATCTCAATAGATGCAGAAAGGCCTTCGATAGAATTCAACATCCCTTCATGTTAAAAACTCCCAATAAACTAGGTGTTGATGGAACATATCTCAAAATAAGAGCTATTCAGGACAAACCCACAGCCAATATCATACTGAATGGGCAAAAGCTGGAAGCATTCCCTTTGAAAACCAGCACAAGACGGCCGGGCGCGGTGGCTCACGCCTGTAATCCCAGCACTTTGGGAGGCCGAGGCGGGTGGATCACGAGGTCAGGAGATCGAGACCATCCTGGCTAACACGGTGAAACCCCATCTCTACTAAAAATACAAAAAATTAGCCGGGCGAGGTGGCAGGCGCCTGTAGTCCCAGCTATGCGGGAGGCTGAGGCAGGAGAATGGCGTGAACCCCAGGGGGCGGAGCCTGCAGTGAGCCGAGATCGCGCCACTGCACTCCAGCCTGGGTGAAAGAGCGAGACTCCGTCTCAAAAAAAAAAAAGAAAACCAGCACAAGACAAGAATGCTTCTCTCACCACTCCAATTCAAATAGGAAGAATAAACAGGCAACCTACAGAATGGGAGAAAATTTTTGCAATCTACCCATCTGACAAAGGTCTAATATCTAGAATCTATAAGGAACTTAAACAGATTTACAAGAAAAGAACAACCCCATCAAAAAGTGGGCAAAGGATATGAACAGACACTTCTCAAAAGAAGACATTTATGCGGTCAACAAATATATGGAAAAAAGCTCAACATCACTGATCATCAGAGAAATGCAAATCAAAACCACAATGAGATACCATCTCACACCAGTCAGAATGTTGATTATTAAAAAGCTAAGAAACAACAGATGCTGGTGAGGCTGTGGAGAAATAGGAACACTTTTACACTGTTGTGGGAATATAAATTAGTTCAACCATTGTGGAAGACAGTGTGGTGATTCCTCAAGGATCTATAACCAGAAATACCATTTAACCCAGCAATCCCATTACTGGGTATACACCCAAAGGAATATAAATCATTCTACTATAAAGACACATGCACACATATGTTTATTGCAGCAGTATTTACAATAGCAAATACATGGAACCAACCCAAATGCCCATCAATGATAGACTGGATAAAGAAAATGTGGTACAGGCATGGTGGCTCATGCCTGTGGTCCCGGCAGTTTGGGAGGCTGAGGTAGGTGGATCACTTGAGGTCAGGAGTGCGAGAACAGCCTGGCCCACATGGTGAAACCCTGTCTCTACTAAAAATACAAAAAAATTGGCCAGGCATGGTGGCACATGCCTATAATCCCAGCTACTTGGGAGGTTGAGGCAGGATAATTGCTTGAAGCTGGGAGGCGGAGGTTGCAGTGGGCCAAGACTGTGCCACTGCACTCCAGCTTGGGTGACAGAGCAAGACTCTGTCTCAAAAAAAAAAAAAAAAAAAAAGAAAACAAGGTACATAAACACCATGGAATACTACGCAGCCATAAAAAGGAATGAGATCATGTCCTCTGCAGGGACACGGGTGAAGTTGGAAGCCATCATCCTCAGCAAATACAGAAACAGAAAACCAAACACCGCATGTTCTCACTCATAAGTGGCAGCTGAACAATGAGAACACATGGACACAGGGAGGGGAACAACACACACCAGGGCCAGTTGGGGGGCAGGGGGCGAAGGGAGGGAGAGCATTAGGACAAATGGCTAATGCATGCATTAATCTAATGCATTTAATTGAATGGCTTAAAACCTAGATGACAGGTTGATAGGTGCAGCAAACCACCACAGCACATGTATACCTATGTAACAAACCTACACGTTCTGCACTTATATCCCAGAACTTAAAGTAAAATTTACAAAAAAAATAAAATAAAAATTACCCCGTTTTACATACTAGCAAGAACAGAGAAAAGGAGCACTTGGCCCAACCCTGAGAATTAAGAGGATTCGTGAAGGAGCTGTCCCATGCTGAATCATTAAGGCTGAGTAAGAGTGAGTCGGGAAGTAGGGAGGGGACTGAAACATCATGAAAAACAAAGGTAAGACACAACATAGTGTGGGGTTGGTGGGGGGAGTCAAAAGGACTAGTATGTGATGTATGAGACTGAGAATGACAGGAGATGAGGCTAGAGAGGTAAGCAGTCACCAAGCCTTTTAGGACATATCATGCAGTACAACCTTTATCATATAGAGAACTTGCGACTATAGGGTTTAGGCAGGGACATACTGAGATCAAACTGATATTTCATTCAATGAAGAAGTACCTTGAAGAGTACCAGACTGAAGAGTTGGAGACCAGTTAAGAGGCTACTGAAATAAATAATAAGGCCCTGAATTACGACAGTGTTAGAAGTAGTAAGAGGGGCTCAGTGACAGAAACTATGTGTTCAGTGATAAAGGCAGCAGTTGGTAGCTTGCGCTACTGGACAGATAATACTAGTATCTGTATTTGGAAATACTGGAGCAAGGGTGGATAGTGAATGAATCACTTCAGTTTTGGATATGTTGCTTTTAGATTCACTATAAGGACATCTAGTATGTAAAGGTAAGCAGACAGGCAGAAAATTCAGACTTCAGGGTTCAATATATCTAAAAAGCATCCACATTTGAGTGGTCACCAAAATTATTCTAATAAATAAAATGATCCAAAAATAAGACTAACAGGGAAAACAATGACTGAACATTTAGGAACACACATTTGAGGAAAAACCAGTGGTAAAAAATGCTTGAAGGAATTTCATATAGTCAAAGAGGTACAAGGAAAATCAGCAAAAGTACCATCCAAGAGGCCAGGGAAACAGTCAAGGGCTAATACCTCCAACCAGTATACAAAGAGAAACCATAATGACTTGAAAAAGCCAACAGAGATCACAAGAGATCAAAAAAAGTCACATCAAATAACAATCTAGACTCTCTAATTCTGCTGTATTAACTTTTTGAAAATTAGCAGAACCTACTGGGACATCTCTTTCTGAGGTCTTAAAGTAGTGAAGTCAATCTTGAGTACAAAAGACTAAAATGATCAAACACAGATGTTTCCCTACCTATAGGAGAAGATCATTTACAGTGATAGATTATCTACAGTGAAGAAAATTATTAATATTATTGTAGTAAATTGGTACTACATATTTTTTATTTTTATTTTTTTGATTCAGGGTTCCACTCTGTTGCCCAGGCCGGAAAGCAGTGACATGATCATGGCTCACTGCAGCCTTGACCTCCCAGACACAGGTGATGTTCCTACCTCAGCCTCCCAGGTAGCTGGGACTACAAGTGCACACCACTACACTCAGCTAATCTTTTGTATTTTTTGTAGAGATAAGGTTTCACCATTTTGCCCAGGCTGGTCTCAAACTCCTAGGCTCAAATGACCTCCTGCCTCAACCTCCCAAAGTGCTGGGATTATAGGCGTGAGCCACCACACCTGGCCAATGTATTTTTAATAAGTCAAAACTTATTGTCAAGCACGATAAAATAGAAAATTTTTTATTTTATCATTCCTGACTTCTTAATCATCACACATTACCTTCTCACCTATGACTTCAAGTAAACTCAACTACTGACAGTATAAATGTCTTACAGCCCTATGTAACAAGGAAAAGCATTTAAGCATGGATGATGTAGAAACCTAGGCTAATAATTAGACAAAAATAATACAAATACAATAAAAATGTATCAGAAATGGAAATAATCGTTGATGTTAGATAAAAAAAGATGAAAGGTGAAAATAAATAGAGCAAGAGTCAATTTCTGTTTCTTGCTTTTGGCTCTATTTTATTACTTTTTGACAATCTGTCAAATTAAAAAATTATTTATTAAAAAATCACTTACTCTTAAGATGACTGTACTATGCTATACTAATTGGGAGTGACTCACAAATGTTTGGTCCCACCCATACAGAAGAACTCTACAAGGAACTTTTAAAAAGTCAACAGGAAGCATATTTTCAGATGAGTACCTAAAGCAATATCAGTAAAGAGTAGAAAGGACATGATAGAATTATTTACTTGAAATGGAAAAGTTAATTGCATTTTCTTGGAGTGGGGTGCGGGAAACTCCCAAGGTGTGAGTCATTGGATTAAAGAACAACTGGATTCAGGATTTAGGCGAGCTAGAAAGGCAGGATTCAAAACACAGCAGAGCAAGCATGCAGCTCTCCAGCCCAAAAAGACAAAAAAACCATGTTGGATTTGTGCCTCCAGAGTTTGAGTCAGACAGACAGAAAGAGAGTGGAGAGGAAGGCATGACCAGATTTGACTTCAGCACATGGGAAAATCTAAAACTGTTTTATCTTTTGGTTTATTTCTTCCTTTATTTATATAGTACTAAAACATTTAAATTACATTCAAGGAAACAAAAATGGAAGTTATTTCAAAATCTTACATCTACAAGGATCTAGATGGCTTTGCCACAATGCTTGGCACACAGACTAGACCAACAAAGTTAATGTCATCACAACCTCTCTAGCATTAGCACTAATTTGATTTTGTTAATTTAGTATAACCAACAAATTTATAAAATATTTATTGCTATGGTTACTAGCAAGAAGGAATGCCTGTTTATTCACTAGAGTACATGCATTCATCTTGAATAAACTGACTACTTAACTCCTTGGCCTATTTATCTATCATAATCTTGATGGCCTTTTTTAACACATGTACTCATGTTTCCAGTGTTAAAAAAGGCCATCAAGATTATGAGTATATACTCATGTTTCTATCCTAATGAATGCAAACATGCCCAATTTCCATTTTTGTCATTTTTCATGGAATCAAAGTTTTCAATGTTTATTTAGATGCTCACTGTTTTTATTTGCCTTCATTTGGTTTTAGACTGTAGTAGTTGCTCATCTACCAATAAATTCTGAAGTAGTTTTCATTATTACACTCATACTGTATAGTTTAGAACTTTTCACTTACCTGCTCCAATCACTGCACTTTAACTCTCTTACACCATTTAATTATGTATTTCTTCTCAAGTATAGTGCTATCATCCATTTTTTAAAAGAAACTTTTTTTGTGGCTAAGTAATTACATAAAATTAAATGGGCTCCAGGCAATTCTACTCCTAGAGAAATTACCCAACAGAAATGAGAGACACAAAGAATTGTACACAAATGTTCCTGGCAGTATTGTTCATAATAATCAAAAATTGGAAGCAATCTGAATGTCCATCAAACACTATATAAACAAAATATAGTATAGCTGAAATAAAAATGAATTAACTATTGATAGATTCTACAACATGCATGAACCTCAAAAACATAATGCTAAGTGAAGGAAACCAGCCAGATACAAAGACTACATATTACATGACATTATTTGTTTGAAATTTCTAGAATACGCAAATCTGTTACAGACAAAGAGCAGGCTGGGCGCGGCGGCTCAAGCCTGGGAGGCCGAGGCGGGTGGATCACTCGAGGTCAGGAGCTCGAGACCAGCCTGGCCAACATGGTGAAACCCCATACCTACTAAAAATATTTTTTAAAATTAGCCAGGCTTGGTGGCACACGCCTGTAATCCCAGTTATTCAGGAGGCTGAGGCAGGAGAATCATTTGAACCCAGGAGACGGAGGTTGCAGTGCGCTGAGATGATGCCACTGCACTCCAGCCTGGGCATAAAGAGCAAAACTCCACCTTTAAAAAAAAAAAAAAAAAGCACACAAAGAGCAGATTAGTAGTTGCCTAAGGCTGGGGCCGGGATATAGAATTAACTGCAAATGGCACAGGGAATTTTTTTTGGAGTGATGCAACTGTTTTACAGCTGAATTACAGTGATGGTTGCGTAACTGTATAGAACGACAAAAAAAAATTGACTTCAAGTACTTGACTTACATTTATAATAGGTGAATTTTATGGAATGTAAATTATATCTCAATAAAGCTGTTTTTAAGAAACCAGTGAACACAGGAAGGATAAAAACAACAAAATATAAATATACACATACACATATTTTAACCTTGAAACATAAAAATTTAAAGGATTCAGTTTGTTACTGTCAAATGTAGCAAAAAGTATTTTAAATAATAAATATTCAGTGCTTCCAAGAGTACCATAAAAGAAACTTTTCACAAGCTGATCATCATGAGAATGCAAATTGGCACAATTTGCACAATTGGCACAAACTACTGGAAAGTAGTTTGGCAAGGCATACCAAGAGAGCATTAAAAATGTGCCCTTTGATCTACCCTAAATGTGCCCTGAGAATCTACCCTAAAGAAATAATTTAAAAAATGAATAAAGATCAGGGTATTAAGATACTGAGCAAAGCATGATTTATAATAGTTAAAAAAAAAACAGGAAAAACAGTAAATATTCAACAATGGAAGAATGGATAAGAAGATTACAGCCTATCCATGAATATTATGTTCCCTTAAAAAATGTCTGTGGGCCTGCAGCCTGGTGCAGAGTATAACATCCTGGCCACTGCTGCTTGCATTGGAGAGGAAGATGCCCACCTCCATTTCACCCTGTGTGGTGGGTTCACCC
The DNA here is from genome assembly GCF_009828535.3 of Hylobates moloch. NCBI lineage: Eukaryota > Metazoa > Chordata > Mammalia > Primates > Hylobatidae > Hylobates > Hylobates moloch. The sequence goes on from NW_026652280.1 coordinate 93,435,203, forward strand.
AGAAGCCAGCTAGCAGAGTGCTGGTAGCATTCTGTAATTTTGCAAATGAGGCAAACTTGAAATTAAGAAATGTAACCTCAATGGCTGGAAGAGGGCTTGCCTATCACAATAGTGCTCACCAGGGAAGACAGACTCAAATATTACAGGATGACGCAGACTGTTCATCAAATGTAATTTTAAAACGGACCTTTCTGTTTATACAGCTGATTTGCTATATATTGTCATAAAAAATGACAGAAATTATTCACATTTCTGTCATTTTTGTGATGCCAGGAAGACTGTTGGGATGAGGAGGAGGGGAAGGACTTGAAGCCAGGATAAATCCCACAGATCATCTCATCACAGCCTATTAGGCTCATGGCTTTAGCTTTACTCATGAACTTTCTGTCCCAGAAATTCTTGTAGAGCTTACAGGACAAAGAGGAGGTTGTGCTAAAGGAAAAGTAGGATCAATGCATATGTATGCCAAGAACTTCTACAGGAGCCATGGCATTGTCAGAGCTCAGATCTCCTGGGAGCTGGTATTGGCTTGGCCTGTGAGTATAACGGAAAACATGAGGTCTGAATGACTTTATATTTGAAGTACAATATAGCCGCTTTGTGGAAATTACCTCATATTTTCATCTGTGAGAATAAAACTGCTATGGAATAAGAGCATCTGTTGAGACAGCAGCACCCAGCACTGATTACTATAAGAGAGGGAATTTTGTACCTGGACTAAGGATAGACAGAATGAATATTCTATGTGTCCATGAGGCAACAAAGTTTGCCTGTTGTATATGTGGAAAGGGGACCATACTGATGAAGCTGCAGACTTACCATTATCAAGGCACAGTGTAAGTGATCCTGGAGTCAGTTGTACACAAGAAGAAATTCAAGAAGCAAGAGGACTGAGTCTATTATGCTTCTCAAAGATAAAATGGTAAATAGCAATCTTGCCAATGTTAAAGAATAAACGGACAGCCGGGCAGAGTGGCTCACAACTGTAATCCCAGCATTTTGGGAGGCCAAGGCAGGCAGATCACCTGAGGTCAGGAGTTCGAGATCAGCCTGGCCAACATGGTGAAACCCCGTCTCTACTAAAAATACAAAAATTAGCCAGGTGTGGTGGTGGATGCCTGTAATCCCAGCTACTTGGGAAGCCGAGGCAGGAAATCGCTTGAGCCCAGGAGGTGGAGGTTGCAGTGAGCCGAGATGGCACCACTATACTCCAGCCTGGGCTACAGAGAGAGACTCTGTCTCAAAAAAAAAAAAAAATGAAAGGAAACCAATATTGATACAACTGATCCCAAACTACCTTTGCAAGAATTAGGCCATTACATTTATTGCATTTTGAAGTTTATGATGTAAATCAGTGGATCCAGTTTAAGTAGATTTTTATTTTTTTAAGACAGGGTCTTACTCTGTTGCCCAGGCTGGATTGCAGTGGTGCAATCACAGCTCACTGTAACCTCAAATCTCTGGGCTCATGCAATCCCCCTGCCTTAGCCTCCAGAGTAGAATCAGATCATTTTAAGGGGATACTGTAAATTTACTATTATGCCTCAATGGAACATCCATGGTCAACTGTAAGAAACTTTGTATTCTTAATTTTGTTAAAACAAACAAGCAAACCCAAAAGCTCGCGAATATGTTTGTACTATGGCATAAAATAAAGTTTTAAAAGTTGGGAAAAAAATTTAATGAGTTCCAAAGGTCCACTGGTGCAATAGAAAATACATCATCCTGATGTTCCAGAGCTCCCCTATTTTCCTCCACAGAAGCAAACACGTTATCAGCCTCTTATATATTAAAAAATGGAAATTTTAACTGAAAAATAAAAACAGCAAACAGAAAAAGCTCAAAATGTTTAAAGGAAAAGCTCATAAATTCTTACTTTCAGAAAGAAAAACGTGGAGAGAAATATAAATACTAAGTAATTAACAGGACCCAAGTTATTAGCAGAAGATACGAAAAGTAAACATGGGGAATTTGGAGGCATTGAGTTAAATCTCTGCAACACATCAGGTAGTAATTCTTTGACCTTAGGCAAACAACATCCTAAAATAAAATCCAGTCCCTAAGGCAAGAGCCTTTTCCTCCATCAGTAGGTCACAAAGCTGTCTTGGGCTGGCTTTACCTGTCAAGCCAGAAGACACACTACCTCTCTTCTGTAATGGGTTAGCTAGCTATATTTAATGAACAAAAGTTATTACGATTAGCAAAGAATATCCTTTAACATCTGTTATAAGTATCCCTTAGCATCCGTTATTGTATCCCTTAACTGTAGCAAACTCCTACCTTTTGCTTCCTGGCAATGTTACTCTAACTTACACTCAACACAGAAATGATGACTGGATTCCTGCATTGGGCTGCTTCTGCAGCTACACCATGCAGAGATGGGGAGAGCTTCTGAAGATCTAAGAATAAATATATTAAAATGTAATTTCCATTCTTACCCCATAAGGAAATAATATAATCATTTTTATTACGACTGCAACTATAAACTGAGTGAGGCACTCTAGAGTGACTTGCTCACTGACAACATTTCCAAAGCAATACAATAACTGAGTCAGTATTCACTGAAGACTTATCTCATATAGACAGTGAAATAAAATAATATTATAAAAGTAACACTTCTGCAGTCTTTGCTCAGAGTTCCAAAAGTGAATTTCAATATGGTTGCTGACTCTGAAAGTGATTTTCAGATTTCTCTCTTAACAGCATTTGGCTACATTTCTTTTTCTGGGATTAAGTTAAATAACATCTGTGCATCAATTGAGTTAAACTAGAGGTCATGCTTTACCAACTTTTAGCTGAGTTTATGTCATAATGTTAGCTTTTCCTAGAATAGGCTAGTCAACTGAGCTATAATATATATTCTCTTGGGTTTTATGCCATTTCCTAAATTTAAAATTAAAACATCAGTTGAGGAAAAATAGCTACAACCTAACAGCCCATGCAACTTAGATTAAGCTGCATACAACATTAGTTTCAAAACAAAGAGAGTCAGAAAACACTCTAGAAAATCAAGTACGAGGCCCGGCGCGGTGGCTCACGCTTGTAATCCCAGCACTTTGGGAGGCCGAGGCGGGCAGATCACAAGGTCAGGAGATCGAGACCATGGTGAAACCCCATCTCTACTAAAAATACAAAAAATTAGCCGGGCGTGGTGGCGGGTGCCTGTAGTCCCAGCTACTCGGAGAGGCTGAGGCAGGAGAACGGCGTGAACCCGGGAGGCGGAGCTTGCAGTGAGCTGAGAACGCGCCACTGCACTCCAGCCTGGGTGACAGACCGAGACTCCATCTCAAAAAAAAAAAAAAAAAAAAAAAAAGAAAATCAAGTATGAGATTTTTAGTGCTAAAAAGGACTACAAAATACCTCGTCAATGAGGTAACTTAGGGCCCCAAAGCAGCCACCTATAGAAGAACAAGACAAGTAAACAAAGGAAGTCCAAAGTCCAAAATATTCTACTTCACAAATAGCTTCAGCAATCCTGAAAATACCTAAATAAAAAATTAAACTTTCAAATGACAGACAAATTTAAGAAACCACCTACCTGACTAAAAATATTCTTGGTAATAAATAACTGCTTAGAAAGGAGCTTACATACCAATAAAATTAGTTAACATTTATTTAGTCTTTACTGTGTGCCATGCCATGTATGCCTTCACATATATTAACTCATTTAATTCTCACAGCCCCGTGAGGTATTATTATTATCTGCACTTTACAAATGAAAAAAACCCTAAGGCACAATGAAGCTAAATTTCTTGCCAAAAGTCACCAAGGTAATAAGAGGTGAAACCAGGATATGAACCCATGCAGTGACCTCCAAAGCTGTCATCCCTAATTCCTCATTCCTGACTTCCAGATCTTTACCGCTCTACCATACTGTCTATTTTAGTCCAACTCATCACTTTGCAGATAAGCAAACTGTGCTCCTCAAGGAAGAGATAAAATTCATTCAAGGTTTCTAACTATTTAATAACATAACTGGTACTAAACTCAGGTTTCCTATTCATATTATGAGGCTTTTCACATTTAACCTTTTTCAAAAATAATTTATTTTGTTTTTCCAAGTATAAAATACTTGTTGAAATCAGAAGAATATAATAAAGTACAGAAGAAAATTGAAATAACACCTCCCAGCTTCCAAGAATAACCACTATCAACAGTTTAACATATTGCTTTATATGCACTACACGACTAACATTCCACTCTCCTGCCTCGTATTTTTTTTTTTTTTTTTTTTTGAGACAGAGTTTCATCCTTGTTGCCCAGGCTGGAGTGCAATGGCGCAATCTTAGCTCACTGCAACCTCCGCCCCCCAGGTTCAAGAGATTCTCCGGTCTCAGGCTCTCCAGTAGCTGAGATTACAGGCACTCGCCACCAGGCCTGGCTAATTTTGTATTTTTAGTAGAGACAAGGTTTCTCCATGTTGGTCAGGCTGGTCTCAAACTCCCGACCTCAGGTGATCTGCCCACCTCAGCCTCCCAAAGTGCTGGGATTACAGGCATGAGCCACCGCACCTGGCATTTTTTTTTTTAAGATACAGGATCGCACTCTGTCACCCAGGCTGGAGGGCAGTGGTACAATCATAGCTCACTGTAACCTCCAACCCCTGGGCTCAAGTGATCCTTCTGCCTCAGCCTCCCAAGTAGCTGGGACTATAGGCACATGCCACCATGCTCGGCTAATTTAAAAAAAAAAAATTGTAGAGACGGGGGTCCTACTACGTTGCCCAAGCTGGTCTCGAACTCCTGGCCTCAAGTGATCTCTCACCTCGGTCTCCCAAAGTGCTGAGATTACAGACATGAGCCACCATATCCAGCCCCTTGCCTTGAATTTTTAAAAAATTTTAGAGACATACACTACATATAGTTGCATTTTTGACATTTTCACTGATATCATCCCATGGCATTAAGTATTTTTGACAATGTGACTTGGTGGTTATATGACATTTCATTAATTTATTTAACCATATGTCTACTGACTATATGTGGTTAATTTTACAATCAGTCTCTGTGATGAAACTGTTATACACACGTCTTTATGTAACATCTCTGATAATGTTCTTAGATTAGGTCCTTAGAAATGACATTACTGTGACTTAAAGGGTATAATAATAGCTAATACTTATATGGTGATTGTTGCCAAATCGTTCTAAGTGCTTTGCAGATATTCTAAGTTATATATATCCACAGATATTCTAAGTGCTTTACAGCTATATCCTAGCTAATCCTTGCAACAATCCTATGAGGGAGGAAACGAAGGCCCAGAGAGAACAAGTGATTTGTCCAAAATCAGCCAGGAAGTGACACAGCCACGATTCACACCCAGGTAGTTAGGCTCCACGATCCATGCTCTTAATTACTAGGCTAGACTATTCTAATTCCACAGTCTTTCAACCATAACATGCAAAGTCTCCTGGAAGTTTATTACAAATACATAAAACAACTGAGGGACTTTTATTTTACTAAACATCCCAGAAGACTCTACCATTTGAAAACTACTATTCTGATTTTAACAACAACAAAAAAGAGCAGAACACTTAATAAAACTCCTCCCATAAAACCTTTGATAGTTGTATTGGTGGACGTTTTAAATATAGAAGGGAGAGTCAAGTAAGAGAGTACTCAAAATGGTTAAAATACATGTTCATGGCCTTATATTAGGCAATGGCTTCTTAGAAATGACACCAAAGGCACAAATTACAACATAAATTTAAAGTGTTTTAATTACTAAAAATTATTTATAAAAATAAAAATGGATAAATTTGACTTCATCAAAATTCAAAATGTTTACGCTTTAAAAGATACTATCAGGACAAATACTATATGATTCCATTTATTTGAGGCACCTAGAATAGGCAAAATCCTAGAGACAGAAAGTAGAATAGAGGTTACTAGAGGCTGGGGGAGGGGGAAAGGGAGAGCTATTATTTAATGGGTACAGTGTTTCTGTTTGGGATGACGAAAAAGTTCTGGAAATGGAGGTTATAGTTGCACAACACTGTGAATGTACTTCATGCCACGGAAATGTACACTTAAAATTGTACAAATGGTACATTTTATGTTATGCATATTTTACCACAATCAACAAAAAAAGATACCACCAAGACAACCCACAGAATGAGGGTACTTACAAATCATTTATCTGATACAGGAATTATATCCTGAATATACAACTGATAATCCAATTTTTCTTTTCTTTCTTTTTTTTGAGATGCATTCTCTCTCTGTTGCCCAGGCTGGAGTACAGTGGCGTGATCTCAGCTTACTGCAACCTCTGCCTGCCAGGCTCAAGCAATTCTCCTGCCTCAGCCTCCCAAATAGCTGGAACTACAGGTGTGCGCCATCATGCCCAGTTAATCTTTTGTATGTTTAGTAGAGACGGGGTTTCACGATGCTGGCCAGGCTGGTCTCAAACTCCTGACCTCATGATCCGCCCACCTCGGCTTCCCACAGTGCTGCGATTACAGGCGTGAGCCACCATGCCCAGCCCCAATTTTTCAAAAGGATATAAATCAATATTTCTCCAAAAAAGATACATACGAATGTCTGATAAGGACATGAAATGATGCTCAATTATTAGTCATTAGATTATCAGATTATTAGTCATTAGAGAAATACAAATCAAAATCATTAGATACCATTTCATACCCATCTGATGGCTACAAAAAAGACCAACATTAAGAAGTACTGACCAGGAAGTGGAGAAATTCCTGATGGGAATGGTATAGGCACCTTGGAAAACATTTTGGCAGTTCCTCAAAATGTTAAACATGGAGTTACCATATTACCTAAAAATTCAATTCCAAGGTATGTACCCAAGAGAGGTGAACACAAATTCACACAAAAGCTTGTACACAAACTTTCATAGTGACATTATTCATAACAGCCGAAAGTAGAAAATAGAAACTCAAATGTCCATCAGCTGATTAATGGATAAATAAAATGTGGTAGCTATCTCTAGAATGGAATTTCATCCAGCAATGCAATACTTATATAAACTAGAACTTAGAGGAACCTTGAAAATGCTAAATGAAAGAAGCCAGACACAAAAGACCACATGTTATATCATTCCATCGATACAAAATGTCCAGACAGGCAAATCTAGAGAGACAGAAAGCAGATTACTGGTTGCCAGGGTCTGAAGGGAGGAGAAAATGGGGGGGATGACTGCTAATGAATACAAACTTTCTTTTGGGAGTGATGGAAATGTTCTAGAATTAGGTAGTGGTAACAGATGCACAATTTTGTGAATATACTAAAGACCACTATAGTGTACACTTAAAAAGTAAAAATGAACTAAAATGGTTGAGAAGTTCATAAAAACATAAATTTTGAAATGAAGTGCTTATAAGTGGTAATGTAAGCCTGTAAGTATGTGAATTTTGAGACAGAATCAGGACAGTAAAAGCCGAAGGATAAAGACAAAGTCTTTGTGGTAACTACAGACAATGGAGACAAAGATGGAAATGCCAAAACTGTAGAAAACTAAGAACCAGGAGAGTATAGTATACGAACAGAATTTTGGAAAGTTCTATCAAAATGCATACTAAAGAAGTTAGAAAAGTGAGTTTCAGAATAGGGAGAAAATAAAAAGAATAGCCACCAAAACTAAATCACTGAATGACTCATCTAAAAAGTTTCCTGATGACTTTAAAAAGCTATTTTTTTGTTTTTAAGAAAGGGTCTGTCTCCCCATCAGTGTGCTGTATTCAGGAAACCCATCTCACATGCAGAGACACACATAGACTCAAAATAAAGGGATGGAGGAAGATCTACCAAGCAAATGGAAAACAAAAAAAGGCACGGGTTGCAATCCTAGTCTCTGATAAAACAGACTTTAAACCAACAAAGATCAAAAGAGACAAAGAAGGCCATTACATAATGGTAAAGGGATCAATTCAACAAGAAGAGCTAACTATCCTAACTATATATGCACCCAATACAGGAGCACCCAGATTCATAAAGCAAGCCTTAGTGACCTACAAAGAGACTTAACACTCCCATACAATAATAATGGGAGACTTTAACACCCCACTGTCAACATTAGACAGATCCACGAGACAGAAAGTTAACAACGATACCCAGGAATTGAACTCAGCCCTGCCCCAAGCGGACCTAATAGACATCTACAGAACTCTCCGCCCCAAATCAACAGAATATACATTTTTTTCAGCACCACACCACACCTATTCCAAAATTGACCACATAGTTGGAAATAAAGCTCTCCTCAGCAAATGTAAAAGAACAGAAATTATAACAAACTGTCTCTCAGACCACAGTGCAATCAAACTAGAACTCAGAATTAAGAAACTCACTCAAAACTGCTCAACTACATGGAAACTGAACAACCTGCTCCTGAATGACTACTGGGTACATAATGAAATGAAGGCAGAAATAAAGACGTTCTTTGAAACCAACGAGAACAAAGACACAACATACCAGAATCTCTGGGACACATTCAAAGCAGTGTGTAGAGGGAAATTTATAGCACTAAATGCCCACAAGACAAAGCAGGAAAGATCCAAAATTGACACCCTAACATCACAATTGAAAGAACTAGAAAAGCAAGAGCAAACACATTCAAAAGCTACCAGAAGGCAAGAAATAACTAAGATCAGAGGAGAACTGAAGGAAATAGGGACACAAAAAACCCTTCAAAAAATTAACGAATCCAGGAGCTGGTTTTTTGAAAAGATCAACAAAATTGACAGACCGCTAGCAAGACTAATAAGGAAGAAAAGAGAGAAGAATCAAATAGATGCAATAAAAAACGATAAAGGGGATATCACCACCAATCCCACAGAAATACAAACTACCATCAGAGAATACTACAAACACCTTTACGCAAATAAACTAGAAAATCTAGAAGAAGTGGATAAATTCCTCGACACATACACCCTCCCAAGACTAAACCAGGAAGAAGTTGAATCTCTGAATAGACCAATAACAGGCTCTGAAATTGTGGCAATAATCAATAGCTTACCAACCAAAAAAAGTCCAAGACCAGATGGATTCACAGCCAAATTCTACCAGAGGTACAAGGAGGAGCTGGTACCATTCCTTCTGAAACTATTCCAATCAATAGAAAAAGAGGGAATCCTCCCTAACTCGTTTTATGAAGCCAGCATCATCCTAATACCAAAGCCTGGCAGAGACACAACCAAAAAAGAGAATTTTAGACCAATATCCTTGATGAACATTGATGCAAAAATCCTCAATAAAATACTGGCAAACCGAATCCAGCAGCACATCAAAAAGCTTATCCACCATGATCAAGTGGGCTTCATCCCTGGGATGCAAGGCTGGTTCAACATACGCAAATCAATAAATGTCATCCAGCATATAAACAGAACCAAAGACAAAAACCACATGATTATCTCAATAGATGCAGAAAAGGCCTTTGACAAAATTCAACAGCCCCTCATGCTAAAAACTCTCAATAAATTAGGTATTGATGGGACGTATCTCAAAATAATAAGAGCTATCTATGACAAACCCACAGCCAATATCATACTGAATGGGCAAAAACTGGAAGCATTCCCTTTGAAAACTGGCACAAGACAGGGATGCCCTCTCTCACCACTCCTATTCAACATAGTGTTGGAAGTTCTGGACAGGGCAATTAGGCAGGAGAAGGAAATAAAGGGTATTCAATTAGGAAAAGAGGAAGTCAAATTGTCCCTGTTTGCAGATGACATCATTGTATATCAAGAAAACCCCATTGTCTCAGCCCAAAATCTCCTTAAGCTGATAAGCAACTTCAGCAAAGTCTCAGGATACAAAATCAATGTACAAAAATCACAAGCATTCTTGTACACCAATCACAGACAAACAGAGAGCCAAATCATGAGTGAACTCCCATTCACAATTGCTTCAAAGAGAATAAAATACCTAGGAATCCAACTTACAAGGGATGTGAAGGATCTCTTCAAGGAGAACTACAAACCACTGCTCAATGAAATAAAAGAGGATACAAACAAATGGAAGAACATTCCATGCTCATGGGTAGGAAGAATCAATATCGTGAAAATGGCCATACTGCCCAAGGTAATTTATAGATTCAATGCCATCCCCATCAAGCTACCAATGACTTTCTTCACAGAATTGGAAAAAACTACTTTAAAGTTCATATGGAACCAAAAAAGAGCCCACACTGCCAAGTCAATCCTAAGCCAAAAGAACAAAGCTGGAGGCATCACGCTACCTGACTTCAAACTATACTACAAGGCTACAGTAACCAAAACAGCATGGTACTGGTACCAAAACAGAGATATAGATCAATGGAACAGAATAGAGCCCTCAGAAATAATGCTGCCTATCTACAACCATCTGATCTTTGACAAACCTGACAAAAGCAATGGGGAAAGGATTCCCTATTTAATAAATGGTGCTGGGAAAACTGGCTAGCCATATGTAGAAAGCTGAAACTGGATCCCTTCCTTACACTTTACACAAAAATTAATTCAAGATGGATTAAAGACTTACAGGTTAGACCTAAAACCATAAAAACCCTGGAAGAAAACCTAGGCAATACCATTCAGGACATAGGCATGGGCACCTTCATGTCTAAAACACCAAAAGCAATGGCAACAAAAGCCAAAATTGACAAATGGGATCTAATTAAACTAAAGAGCTTCTGCACAGCAAAAGAAACTACTATCAGAGTGAACAGGCAACCTACAAAATGGGAGAAAATTTTTGCAACCTACTCATCTGACCAAGGGCTAATATCCAGAATCTACAATGAACTCCAACAAATTTACAAGAAAAAAAACAAACAACCCCATCAAAAAGTGGGCGAAGGACATGAACAGACACTTCTCAAAAGAAGACATTTATGCAGCCAAAAAACACATGAAAAAATGCTCATTATCACTGGCCATCAGAGAAATGCAAATCAAAACCACAATGAGATATCATCTCATACTGGTCAGAATGGCCATCATTAAAAAGTCAGGAAACAACAGGTGCTGGAGAGGATGTAGAGAAATAGGAACACTTTTACACTGTTGGTGGGACTGTAAACTAGTTCAACCATTGTGGAAGTCAGTGTGGCGATTCCTCAGGGATCTAGAACTAGAAATACCATTTGACCCAGCCATCCCATTACTGGGTATATATCCAAAGGATTATAAATCATGCTGCTATAAAGACACATGCACACGTATGTTTATTGTGGCACTATTCCCAATAGCAAAGACTTGGAACCAACCCAAATGTCCAACAACGATAGACTGCATTAAGAAAACGTGGCACATATACACCATGGAATACTATGCGGCCATAAAAAATGATGAGTTCATGTCCTTTGTAGGGACATGGATGAAGCTGGAAACCATCATTCTCAGCAAACTATCCCAAGGACAAAAAACCAAACACCGCATGTTCTCACTCATAGGTGGGAATTGAACAATGAGAACACATGGACATGGGAAGGGGAACATCACACTCCGGGGACTGTTGTGGGGTGGGGGTAGGGGGGAGGGATAGCATTAGGAGATATACCTAATGTTAAATGATGAGTTAATGGGTGCAGCACACCAACATGGCACATGTATACATATGTAACAAACCTGCACATTGTGCACATGTACCCTAAAACTTAAAGTATAATAATAATAAAATTAAAAAAAAAAAAAGAAACAAAAAAAGAAAGGGTGTGTCTGTCACCCAGGCTGGAATACAGTAACTCAAACACATCTCACGGCAGCCCTAACCTCTTGGGCTAAAGTGATCCTCCCATCTCAGAGTCCTGAGTAGCTGGGGCTACAGGAACACACCATCACACCCAGCTATTTTTTTTTTTTTTTTTTTTTTTAAGAAAGATAGATCTCACTTTGTTGCCCAGGCTGATCTTGAACTTCTGGGCTCAAGTGATCCTCCCACCCTCAGCCTCCCAAAGTGTTGGGATTACAGGCATGAGCCACCGCACCAGCTTTAAAAAATAAGCAAAGGTTTACCCATCAGAAAAGAACAAGGTTAAGAAGGTATGTATATTATCTAAATTCATAAAACTGAAGTAGATATGGGCAGATTTCACCAAATGCTAGTAATTGAGGACAAAACTAAAATTTAACCAAAATACTCTGGAAATGTAACAAAGTATTGCTATTACACAGTAAATTAATAGGACAAATTAATTATGCTGGATTTGCTGTCAATATTTCAGAAGCACTCTCATTTGTTCTAAATAGGCTGAGGTAATGATGAAAGATAGATGATGGCATATTGAACACTAGAATGTTAGCTCCATGTGGACAGAAACTTTTATCGATTATAGAATTGAGCTCAGCAAACAGAAAGTATTCAATGTTAGCTAAATGAATCAATAGCACTTTGAAATCTGTAAAATATCATACATGTTTTAGAAATTCATATCTAGAAATGAAATGTCAATGAATTTTAAAAGTCATTGATATCTGAGATCTAAAACTAGAGTTTCAGGGAAGAAAAGAATTAACCTCAAAAACTGGAAGGACATAAGAAGCCTATAGGGTGTAGGGGTGTATGCCTATAGTCCTAACTACTTGGAGGCTGACGTGGGAGGATCACTTGAGCTCAAGAGGATTTTTTGGGTTTTTTTATGGAGTCAGGGTCTTACTCTGTCACCCGGGCAGAGTGCAGTAGCACAATCTTGGCTCACTGCAACCTCGGCCTCCTGGACTCAAGTGATCCTCTCACTTCAGCCTCCCAAGTTGCTGGGACCACAGGTGCGCACCACAACACTCAGCTAATTTTTGCAATTTTTTGGTAGAGATGGGGTTTTGCCATGTTGCCCAGGCTGGTCTCGAACTCCTGAGCTCAAGCAATCCACCCCACTTAGCCTCTCAAAGTGCTGGGATTACAGGCGTGAGTCACTGCACCTGGCCAAACCCAGGAGTTTGAGTTCAGCCTGGGCAACATAATGTAGCCCAGACTTTTTAAATCTCTTTAAAAAAATTAAAAAGCCCACATAACTTGCTTGTGTTGTCAAATGTTTAAACATATTAATAAATTTCCCATATTTTTTACTGTCAATATTATAAAAAATATAAATGAGTCCATACATTTCGAAAGAGTTAACTACTTAAATGGTACAAATACCTACACACTCAGAATTCATCATGGTCAATTTAAAGGAACACAATATGGAATATAAAATCCCCTATAGATGAAAATATAATTTAAGTGAAACAGAATAGACAAAACCAATACTGAGGAGATCTAAAGAGAAAATATAAAACCTAACTGTTAAAACCTATTCAATACTAATTAAACTAAGAACGATAAACACAGAAGCAAATAAGACAGTCCTCCAACTTAAAATAATTCAGGCAAATGTGACAGCACATTAATTATGTCACTATTGTAGTTTTTTAACTGTTTTTCTTTAAAATTTAGGCAAGGATGATTTCTAACAATGACTGTTTCAGCTAATTTACTTATAAGTTTACATGGAGAAGAAGATAGACATTGCTCTTACTTAAAGCATTTATATATAAAAAGTATAAATAGTAAAATCAATACCATCAAAATAAAGGTGTTTTATATAAAAATATCACTAAGAAGGTCGCATCTAAATATTTACTCAACACAATTATTACAAAATTTTGTTCTTCAAATCAAAGTGCTCTGTTGTTAAAGATAAATGTCACTAGTTAGCTTAATTCACTTATTTTCTTTTTAAGTAAGATACTTGCAGATAATTGACATGCAATTAAAGCTGTAACTTAAGTTCAAACAATTCCCTTTGAACACAATAAAAAGACAGGCCACTAAAATATCCTGTTATACTTCTTACATTTTAATACTGTTTTTGATTTATCTGTTAAGTACTGTTTTTTCATCTAAAATATCAAGCAAAATTTGAGATCATTAATAGATCATTAATAAACAGATCTATTAAAATTAATGAATCAGTTTCAACTCTAAAGCTTAGTAAAAGATATAAATTGGTTCAAATATGAAAGATTTCTACTATTCATTAAAATTATAATTTTTAAATACTTAATCTGAGCCAATTCAGATGCTGTGCAAAAAAAAAAAAGCAATTTTTGGATTTTCTGTTGAAATAGAAATTTGATAGTTTATTGAAATGAACTTTAAAAGGAGAGTCATAACTCAGAAAATTATTCACACCTTAACTTTTTTTTCCCCCTTCTCAAACTGTTTTTCAAGACCCTGAGAAATTTACACCCTGTTTCAGGGATGTTATCTTAAGTAGCAGAGCCATATTTACAATAAGGAAGTGACAGTGCAGATTCTGGGTTTTGACATACATGCTTTACAATAGAAAACATTGTGCAAGTAAAGAGTACTAAGGCTCAGAGCTACTACATATACTAAATAAAATGATATTTTTTTTTCTCTTTTTGAGATGGAGTCTCACTCTGTTGCCCAGGCTGGAGTGCAGTGGTGCAGTCTCGGCTCACTGCAACCTCTGCCTCTTGGATTCAAGAGATTCTCCTGCCCCAGCTTCCCAAGTAGCTGGAATTACAGGCATGCTCCACAATGCCCAGCTAATTTTTTTTTGTATTTTTAGTAGAGATGGGGTTTTGCCATGTTGGCCAGGCTGGTCTCGAACTCCTGACAACAAGTGATCTGGCTGCCTCAGTCTCCTAAAGTGCTGGGATTACAAGCGTAAGCCAACGCGTCCAATTTTTTAAAAGTAAGACTGCTGCTATATTTATACTGGGCTGAAACTCTTAAAAAGCCATTCCTCTTCCCCCATCCCCTGTCCAAATAAGTTTTTCCATTCTAGAACTCAGAAAATGTATCTAATATATATATATTTCAGTATATCCTTATTATCTTTATATTCATGGATAGTTTTCTAAAATTGAAATTATTTTATGTGAACCCTTTGCTCCAAAGCAACTTATGTTCTTAAAATTTACAGTGAATATTTAATAACTTACCTTCTACTTAAAATTAACAACTTAATTTCTAGCTACCTAGTTTATAAAATACTTCCAAATATATGACCTTACTTTATATGGTGTAAATTCAGGAGAATTATTAGTCTTATGTGTTTAATAATTGCTTGATGGTTTCATTTTTACTTAATGTTGAAAGTACATTTTAACAAACTCACATATTAAGCACCTATTATAAAAACAAGAATGCAAAACTAGAAAACTACAAAATTATACAAATAGAAAATAAGTGATTAAAATAACATAAAATTAGGTAGAATTTGATAATTCACAAAATATATATCTACTGCCAAAAGATTAATATTTTACCACAGAGTTCTACTTTTTTTTTTTTCTTAACCTTGGTTTATAAGCTATTATAACCCTTCTTTAAAAGTCAGGTGTTCATCAGGATCAATACTAAAACATTTAATCCTTTTGTTATAAGATCTATGATCTTGGCCAAATGTAAAGTAACAATCATTCTTCCCCATAGTAAGCAGTCCTTAGCCTCTCATTCATATGCTTTGGACATAGTAAGAGCTGAATGTATACTTAGCTATCCACATACATATTTACACATATACACACGCAAACTTTTCATAGAATTAATTTTTGCTATCATCAGAAATGCAAAGATAAGTTTCTGGCTTTAAGAACTCAGAACATGATTGGCTGGGCACAGTGGCTCACGACTGTAATCCCAACACTTTGGGAGGCTGAGGCAGGTGGATCACCTAAGGTCAGGGGTTCAAGACCAGCGTGGCCAACATGGTGAAACCCCATCTCTACTAAAAATAAAAAAATTAGTCGGGGGTCGTGGTGGGTGCCTATAATCACAGCTACTTGGGAGGCTGAGGCAGGAGAACCGCTTGAACCCGGGAGGCGGAGGTTGCAGTGAGCCGAGATCGTGCCATTGCACTCCAGCCTGGGCGACAAGAGTGAGACTCTGTCTCAAAAACAAAACAAAACAAATCAAACAAACAAAAATAACTCAGAACATGACATTTTGGACTTGATGATAAAGAAAAAAAGAACTCAGAACATCAAAAAATCTATGGGAATATCATCTATAGCTGCTGAATTTCTAATTTGTGTTGAATTACAGAGTTTTAACATTTCCATATATTTTTAACAATGTGACTCATGTTGACAAAGATTCTTTGCTTGGCCAAACTTTACTCAGACTTATCAACTTTCTTCTAGGCTCATCTGTGTACTTCCTTGTAAAATCCAGTTTTAGCCAAAGAACCTTGCTAAGTCAGTTTAGCCAGAACCCCCTCAACCTCGATATCTGATCATCCTCGATGTATGATCAGGTTCCTCATCATCTACCATCCCTCAGGTGATGTCTGAACACCCTAGCCTGACTCCACCAAGAATCCTGTTAAGTCGGTTTAGCCAGAATCCCCCTTACGCCTGATGTTTCCTCTTAGTAATCTTCCATCCACTGACCCTCATACTGGTCCTTTGCTATAGATTCCCAATTGCCCATGCTGTATTCAGAGTGAGCCCAGTCTCTCTCTACCCTCGCCCCGCAATCCCCACACCGCACTGCAGTGGTTTCTATACCTATCTCAATGGTCCTGAATAAATCTTCCTTACCATGCTTTAACAAGTGTCATTGAATAATTTTTTCCTTACCAACATCCCATTTGCACAAACTTATTCAACTCAGTAAGATTTCAATTTACACATAACTCTATTGAGAAATTAATCTGGACAGAGTGCCTGACCTGTATTGCTTTTTTAATGCCACATTTCCCCCCAACATACAAGGGCAGAACCACCACAGGCTCCTTGGGAGTAGCAACAATTAAAACTGGGGAAAAACAAATGATCATCACTGAAGTATACAAACACTACTTTTCTTATGGAAATAACTTAATTACTCTCTGGATCCACTTATAGTAATGCATGTACAGAACTGTCACACTCCCTAACTCGCTGCCTTCTTAACCAACTGCCGGCGAGCTTCCACATTCATCACTCTACTGAACAGCCAGCCCTCAAGCCATTGATGAGACAGACCCCCTACCTGACAAATCCAAGGACTACTTTCAACGCTTATAATGTGGCATTTGAGGGCTATTCACAACTCTCTTCTCAAAAACTCTCCCCTGCTTTATACTTCACAAATCTAATCTCTCCTCATCCTCCTACTTCTCTGGATGGTCGTTTAAGTCTGCCTTCTTTTTTCCCTGCCAGCTGTTCAAATGTTGGTCATCCCCAGGGTTCTTCCCCAGCCTCTACTTTTCTAGCGATATACAAACTTCCCTGGGAGTGTATTTCCTGTAGCCTTCACTACATGGGCTGATAACTCCCAAGTCTATCTCCCTCTATCCAGATGATTTGGCTACACACCAACAATTTACCTCTAACTGTCCTTTTTACTATATCATTCTACCAAGTCCCCTTGCCTGTAGGCACAAAGCCAACGTCTTCCACATTATCACCATGACTGCTATTCTAAAAACAAAGATTTAACCATGTGATTCTATTATTTAAAATCTTACCAAACTCCTCACCACCTGTTCCTAAAGGAAAAAGCATTACACTAAAGTCCTTCAAGACTTGGTCCAAATCTACCTTTTCCGCCTCATCTCCTGAGCTCTCTCCTATATGATTCACAAAAATCACTCAGTTTCTATAAAACACCACTGTTTTTACTCCTTCATGCTATCATTCATGATATATATTAGTGATGCCTAGAATGTACTTCCCCTCATTTGCATGACAAAGTCTTGCT
Source organism: Hylobates moloch (assembly GCF_009828535.3). NCBI lineage: Eukaryota > Metazoa > Chordata > Mammalia > Primates > Hylobatidae > Hylobates > Hylobates moloch. Next base: position 93,452,842 of record NW_026652280.1, read on the forward strand.
CTTCTTTCAAGACTTGTTTCAGCCGTCACCTGTGGAGAAACCATTCTAACCACTCTTTCTTCTCCATCTTATCATTGGTCATTCCATCCTAAACACTTCAACTGCGGTTCATTTGACTAGCACCTCTCTTGGCAATTATTTCCCAGTATTGGTATTATCCAGAGACATGTCCACTTACGTAGAATCCCTAAAAGCAAGGATCATATCTTTCACTCCTATATCCCAGTCAGCTGGCAAATATGTCACATAGGAGATGCTCAATAAAGAGATGCCTGGCCGGGCACGGTGGCTCACGCCTGTAATCTCAGCACTTTTGGGAGGCTGAGGTGGGCAGATCACTTGAGGTCAGGAGTTCAAGACCAGCCTGCCCAACATGGTGAAACCCCGTCTCTACTAAAAATACAAAAATTAGCCGGGTATCGTGGCGCATGCCTGTAATCCCAGCTCTCAGGAGGTTGAGGCAGGAGATCACTTGAACCCGAGAGGCAGAGGTTGCAGTGAGCGGAGATTGCGCCACTGCACTCCAGCCTGGGCGACAGAGTGAGACTCTGTCTCAAAAAAGAAAGAGATGCCCAATAAGCAAATGCTATATAATTCATGTCACTTCCTATTTTAAATATGCTAATGTTTGACCCCATGAACTAATCTACCCCAGATCTTAGCTTGAAAATATGATTGTATAGATTCAGTCCATGACAAAGCAATCGATTAATGGGTAACATAAACTAGATTGAAGAGATGTGAAAAGAAAAAAAAAACTTATTATTGAACCTCACAACTCGATGTCAGAGTTATTCAAAAAAGATACCAAGTAGTGTGTCAATGATATAGTCCTCCATATCCCATAAAAAGAACATTACTTCAAATTATAATTTCTTTACAGCTTCTCTCATCTTCAAGGGAGACACAAGCAATTTAACTTGTGGATATTAGAATGCTCATAAGGGACTGGAAAACAACTTTATTTTTGCTATAATGCATTTTTACTTGATGGCTCCCAAAACTACATAATTTTCAGCAGGGCACAGTGGCTCACGCCTGTAATCCCAGCACTTTGGGAGGCCAAGGCAGGCGGATCACAAGGTCAGGTGATCGAGATCATCCTGGGTAACATGGTAAAACCTCGTCTCTACTAAAAAAATACAAAAAATTAGCCAGGTGTGGTGGCGGGCGCCTGTAGTCCCAGCTACTCGGGAGGCTGAGGCAGGAGAATGGTGTGAACCCGGGGGGTGGAGGTTGCAGTGGGCCGAGATCACACCACTGCACTCCAGCCTGGGCGACAGAGTGAGACTTCATCTCAAAAAAAAAAAAAAAAAAATATATATATATATATATATATACAAAGACTAGCTGGGAAAGGTGGTGGGCACCTGTAATACCAGCTACTCCGGAGACTGAGGCAGAAGAATCGTTTGAACCTGGGAGGCGGAGGTTGTAGTGAACCAAGATCGTGCCACTGCACTCCAGCCTGAGCAACAGAGCGAGACTCTGTCTTAAAAAAAAAAAAAACTATATAATTTTCACTTGGGAAGTTGGGAATGAAGCTGAGTGTAGCAGAATGTATTACTGTACTCAATTATTCTACTGCTTCTCCTATATGAGTTTAATTATACTTCCCTAACCAATTGCATTATGCATGGCCACGTGACTTGCTTTGGCCAATAAAGTGTGTTTCTTGAATAACATGTTACCCTTTTTTAACTATAATTCCATGGTTCTGTTCTGGATAGCTCTTTTCCTTCAACCACCAGAACATACATTTCCCAGACAGGAGCTGCTCCTTCAGCCTTTGAACCCCTGAAAGGAGAACAACCATGGACAGAGCTGCCATCTACCTAAACATGTAACATGAGCAAGAAATAAATCTTTGCTGTTATAAGGCACTGTGGTTTTCGAATTATTACCACAGTATAGCTAGCATTATCAAACTGATATGCTGAATTAGATGATCCTCCTCTATAATATCATTTAACACCAGGTATACACTGCTACTAAAATATTATACTATGTTTAATAGTTTTTTATTCTGTCTTATTCAAATGGACTTTAGGTTTCAAAAATTCAGACACCCGTTTTTTCATCTCTGTCACCTAGAAAAGTAGTAGTAAAAGGGATTCTTTTACTTAGTAGTAGAAGACTGATAAATGTTTGCTGAAATAACTATAAAGGTACTTATATTTTCTAATAAATGTAGCTACGTAGTTAACATGAAAATGTTATACAAAAATAACATATGGTAAAGAACAGGTGAAGAGATTTCATAGCCATTTGTGACCTGGTCTTTATGTAAAATCTCTTAACATTTTTTAAAAGGTTTCAGGAATATATTTACCAAAGACTTCAATAATACCACTTTATGTGGTATTCACTTGTTAACCAAGAAGGAAAAAAGGGAAGTGTGGTAGCAGAAGCAGATAGGCAAGGTCATGTAGTGTAAAATTCACATGCTTCCTCACAGATCTGTATTTACATATATGTTGCTATTTAGTTTCTATAGGAATAGCTGACACAGAAAATAAAACCCAGAAGAATCAAAACATTACAAAATTCATATATCAGGAAGCTTTAAATCATGCTAATTTAGTCATTTAGCCCTGGAGCACAAACTTTATAACCTCTAATCCCCTTAAATGCATAATTATATTAGTAAATGCAACTAGGTCACTAAGAAAAGGTTATGCCCTTTGTTCTATTTAAGATGACAGGAAATGTTTAACTTTCTGTCCAAAACTGATTTGGGCAGAAAAGGTATAAATTTTCAACTGCTCAGAAAATCCTATTTGTTAGGCTCATTCTCTCAGGGTGTAAGGGAACTAAGGCATCATTATGACTGGTGTAATCCCTAACCTATTACAACATATTTGAGTTTTAAATTTTATGTAGATTAAGAAATGTACCTCAAATTCTCTAAAACCAAGTAAACGTTTATGTTTGCTAAATCTTGCAAACATTTTATTCTATAGCTGAAATACTTGTTTGTTTTGTATTGCTATAAACAGATTACCATAGACTGAATACTTTATTTAAAAATATATATATATATATATCACAGTTCTGAAGGCTGAGAAGTTCAACATCAAGTTGCCAGCATCTGGTGAGGGCCTTCTTGCTGCATCATACCACACACCGTGGCAGAAGGCAGAAGGGTAAGAGAGCACAAGAGAAGGGGAGAGCAAGACAGGACAGAACTCACTTCTATAACAAACCCACTCCCAATATAACAACATTAATCCATGACCTAATAATCACCTCTTATTAGGCCCTACCTCCCAATGCTGTTGCATTGGGGATTAAGTTTCCAACACATGAACCATGGCAGACACATGCAAACCTTAACATTCCATCCTAGCACCCCAAAATTCATGTCCTTCTCACAATGCAAAATGCAAAGATTCCAACCCAATATCTTAAAGTCTTAACTCATTCCAGTATCAACTCAAAAGTCTACAGCCTCATTTAAATCAGATATAGGTGAGACTCAAGGCATGATTCATCCTGAAGTAAATTCCCTCCAAGTGTGAGCCTGTTAAAACAAGTTATCAACTTTCCAAAACACAAGGCACAGGCATAGGACAGACATTCTCATTCCAATAGGGATGAGGAAAAGAGGGATAACTGGTCCCAAGAAAAACAACAGTAAGTCTTAAAGCTGGAGAAGAATCTCCTTGGATGCCATGTCCAAAATCCTGGGCACACTAGGACAGAGGCTGGGCCCACTGGGGAAAGGGTTGGGCTCACAAAGGCCTCAGGCAGCCCTACCTCTATAGCTTTCCTAGACTCAGTCCACCCAGCAGCTCTCACAGGTTGGAGTCTTACGCCTGCAGCCTTCCCAGGGTGCAGTTATATGCTGGTGGCCTTATAGTTCTGTGGTCTTGGGGGCTGCTTCATTCCCACAGCTTCACTAGGCACTGCTATAGTGGGAACTTTCAGTAGTGGCTCTGCCTCTCCTACACATCTCTGTCTGGGCCCCCAGCCTATCCACGACATCCTTTGAAATCTAGGTGGAGGCTGCCATGTCACAGTTCTTGAATTTGGTGACAGAATTATCACCAGGTGTACACCACCGAAGTTTATGGCTTGTACCTTTCAGAGCAGCAGGTTCAGCAACACCTGGGCCCACTTGAGCCACAGCTGGGGCAGTGTTGCAACAGAATGCAGGGAACAGAGATAGGGGCAGCCCTAGGCATCAAGCCCATGAAAGGTGCCAAAGGGTGCCCTGGACCAGACTCGAAATTGTTCTGTCTTCCTAGAGGTCTGTGCCTGTGATGACAGGGATAGCCTTGAAGATCTCTGAAATGGCTTCAGAGTCATTCTCCTATTTTCTTGATCATAAGTACTTGGCTCCCTCCTATCCATACTGATCTCCTTAGCAAACAGTTACTTGGCCACACCCTTGGCTTGCTCTCTTAAACATGCCTTTTCACTCTTTACATAGCCAGACTGCAAATTTTCCAAATCTTTCCTTTGTTTCTCTTTTAATTATAAATCCACCTTTAAGTCATTTTTCTCCTCTCGCATCTTACTGTATGCAGTTACAAATAGCCATGTAGCTCCTTCAATATTTTGTTTAAAAATTTCTTCCACCAGATATCCTAGCTCATCACTCTTAAATTTCTGCCTTCCATAAAGACCTAGGGCAAGGACACAGAACAGTCATGTTCTCTCCCACTTCATAACAAAGATGACCTTTACTCTTGTTTCTAGTAAGATATTTCTCTCTTCCATCTGAGAGCTCATCAGAATGGCCTTTACTATCCCTATTTCTACCAATATTTTGCTCATGAACACTTAAGTAATCTCTAAGGTTTTCAGATTTTTTGATACACGTCTCCCCTTCTTCGGAGCTCTCACCAGAATCACCATTAATGCTCCATTTACCACAACTGGCTTTTTCTAGCTTGCTCCTCCAAATTCTTCTCTACTCATTACCCAGTTCCAAAGCTGCTTTAACATTTTCAGGTGTTTGTTACAGCAACACCCCCACTTCTTGGTAGCAATTTTCTGTCTTAGTCCATTTTGTGTTGCTATACCACAATATCACAGATTGGCTAATTTATAAAGAAAAGAAATTTATTTCTCACAGTTCTGGGAGCTAAGAAGTTCCGTATCAAGGTGCCATCATCTAGTGAGGGCCTTCTTGTTGCAGCACCCCATGGCAGAACGTGGAAAGGCAGGAGAGCATGAGACAGGGAGAGAGCAAGAGGGGGCCAAGCTCACTTTTATAACAAGCCCACTCACACAATACTAACCCACTCCTAAGATAATGACAAAAATCCATTCATGGCTGGGCATAATGGCTCATGCCTACAATCCCAGCACTTTGGGAGGCCAAGGTGGACGGATTGCTTGAGCTCAGGAGTTTGAGACCAGCCTGGACAATATGGCGAAATCCATCTTTACAAAAAACCAAAAAAATTAGCCAGGCATGGTGGTGCACACCTGTAGTCCCAGCTACTTGGGAGGATGAGGTGTGAGGATCGCTTGAGCCCAGGAGGCAGAAGTTGTAGTGAGCCCAGATCATGCCGCTACACTCCAGCCTAGGTGACAGAGTGAGACCCTGTCTCAACAAAGAAGAATAAAAGGAAAGTTTGGCCACCTAAACATTGGTTTTTCCTACTTTTTAACTAAATGATATCAGAAAGCTCAGTCACAGTAACAAAACACCTTTTTAATTCTAAAACTGTTTAAATATAAGGTCGTATTATTAACATCTCATTAAAAGGAAACTTCTGCCTATAAATGCACAACATCCAAAACAGCAAAAAGTAATTTTAAAAAGAATTAGAATGGTCCTGGAAAAGGGGAGATGCAGGAAAGATATGGGGAATTTAACTGAAAAAGTCCTCTTTGAACATAAGCCCTTATAATGATACAGTATCCCCAATATTTCTCTATTTCAAGAGATTATATAACCAAATCTCATAAAAATGGAAATATTCTATATCCAACAAATAATCAAATGTAAGTCCCAAAATAAAAGAGCATAAATCTGAATTTACCTAACAGAGATATGCTAAACATGCTTTCTTTTAAAAATCATAGCTCACACCTGTAATTCCAACACTTTGGAAGGCTGACGTGGGCAGTCACTTGAGGTCAGGAATTCAAGACCAGCCTGGCCAACATGGTGAAACCCCGCCTCTAGTAAAAACACAAAAATTAGCCGGATATGGTGCTGCATGCCTATAATCCCAGCTACTTGGGAGGCTGAGGAAGGAGAATTGCTTGAACCTAGGAGGCAGAGGTTGCAGTGAGCTGAAATTGCTCCACTGCACTCCAGCCTGGACGACAGAGTGAAACTCCATCTCAAAAAAAAAAAAAAAAAAATCAGTCAATATTTATTTACTTAGAATAGGTTGTATAGTTACATGGTTTAAAAAGAACTAAAATGGTAAATACAGTGAGAAGACTTCCTGCCATCCCTATTTCATATCAACACGGTCTCCACCCCCACTACACTCCCAGGTAACCGCAGCTACTAATTTCTTATGCCTCCTTCAGAGTTTCTTTAGGCATAAACAAATAACAAACATAGATTCTTATTTTTCTCTCCTTTACAAGAAAGGTAGATTATTATACACATGGTGCTGTCTCCTGTTTGTTCTTTTATTAACCTAATAATTTATATCTTAGAAAATGTCCCATATCCGTATATAAACAGCTTCCTTATTCTTTTTACAGCCTTTTCAATGAAGTAACGTCTCAAAAAGCCAGCCATTCATTTTATAACCTATTTTATACCCCTTTAATCATCCCAACAAATACATACATAATGTAGCTGCAATAAGAAACCTTTGGAATTTAAGAAAATCTTATCTAATATTTTTAGTCCTTTTTTTGAGATGGGGTCTCACTCTGTTGCCCAGGCTGGAATGCAGTGGTGCAATCATAGCTCACTATAGTCTCAAACTCCTGGGCTCAAGCAGCTGGGGCTACAGGCATGTACCACCACGCCTCGCTAATTTATTTTTATTTTTTATTCTATTTTTTATATCTTATTATTTTATATATATGTGCATATATATGTGTGTGTATATATATGCATATATATGTGCGTACATACGTATATATATGTGTATATATATATATCTTATTCTATGTTTAAATAATTTTACTGGGCAAGGTGGCTTACGCCTGTAATCCCAGTACTTTGGGAGTCCGAGGCGGGTAGATCACTTGAGCTCAGGAGTTCAAGACCAGCCTGGGCAATATAGCGAGACCCTGTCTCTAAAAGAAAAAAAAAAAAAAAAAAAGGAATTAAAAGTTAGCCAAGCATGGTGGTGCACACCTACAGTCCCAATCACGAGGAAGGCCTAGGTGGGAAGATCACTTGAGCCCAAGAAATCAAGGCTGCAGTGAGCAGAGATAGTGCCACTGAGTTCTAGCCTGTGCAACAAAGCAAGACCCTGTCTAAAAAAAAAAAAAAAAAAATTTATTTACGTTGAAATACCTATAAAGAATTGAACAAATCAAAAGTGTATAGCTTGATGAATCACCACCAGATGAACACACCCTTGTAACTACCACCCAGATCAAGATATATAAGATTAATAACACCTCACCTATCCAAGTTTTTAATATTTCGTGCTTTATTAGTATTATCTAGGAAATACGTTATAGAAAATTAATAGTGTTGAGGCTGGGCATGGTGGTTCGTGCCTGTAAACCTGGCACTTTGGGAGGCCAAGGCAGGCAGATCGCTTGGGCCCAGGAGTTGGAGACCAGCCTGGGCAACCTGGCGAGACCTTGTTTCTACAAAACACAAAAATTAGCTGGGTGTGGTGATGAGCACCTGTAGTTCCAGCTACTTGGGAGACCAAGGTGGGCAGATGGCTTGAGCCCAGGAGGTCGAGGCTGCAGTGAGCAGTGATCATGCCACTGCACTCCAGCATGGGCAACAGACCAAGACTCTGTCTCCAAAAAGAAAAAAAAAAAAAAAGAAGGGAGGGGCAGGGCAGTGTGAAAAAAAAGGGGGGAACATTAATAGTGCTGATGTCCTAAAATTCCATTTAGAATGTAAATATAGTTAGGGAGGTTATGTTCTTACATTCCTTCTCAGGTGGCTTAACTTTTTTTATTTCTCTTTTAAAATTTTAATTAAGTTAAATATAAAAATAAATATAAGCACATAAATATGAATGAAACAGTAACAAAAAAGTCTATGTACCCAACTGCCGGCTTGAGAAACTCCCTGCCCCTTCCATCATGGCAAGCACTATGGCTTAATCATTCAGAGCACAGACTCAAGCCAGACTTGCTTGGATTTGATGATAAGGTCTACCACTTATTAGCGGTATAACTTTAGGAAGTTAAGGTTTTTCTGCTTCTTTATTTATAAATGAGAATAAAAATAGTGCCTGCATCACAGAAGTACTTGATTATGAGAATCAAATAAGTATTCATTTATAAAGTAGTTAAAACATCTTGCAGCATGTAATATATAAATTTAGCTATTTTTGTATTAACTCTGCCTCCCCCACAAGGATATGTTTATCATTCTATTACTATATATATAACAAAACAGATATATCAGTACGTATGGTGATTTTTCATTTTTATTTTTATTATTTTTTGAAACAGGGTCTCACTCTGTTGCCCAGGCTGGAGTGCAGTGCAGCAATCTCAATCCACTGCAGCCTCAACTTCCTGGGCTCAAGCAATCCTCCCACCTCAGCCTCCTGAGTAGCTGGGACAACAGGCACACATCAGCATACTTGGCTAATTTTTTGTATATTTTGTAGAGATGGAGTTTCGCCATGTTGCCCAGGCTGGTCTTGAACTCCTGGGCTCAAGCAATCCACCTGCCTCAGCCTCCCAAAATGCTGAGAATACAAGTGTGAGCCACTGCACCCAACTGATTTTTCAAATTTTATCTTAAATGGCATCACAGTGTAAGTATTCTTTTGCACCTTGCTCTTTTTATTCAACATTTCTGAGATTGACCTGCATTGATATATGCAGCTATTGTTCATTCACGTTCAATACTGTACAATATCCCATGGTGTAATTTAACAGAAGTATTTATATATTCCTGTCAATGAACATTTGGATGTTTGCTATTATGAAAAATCCTACTATAAACATGCTTGAACATGTCTCCTGGCAAACATATTAAAAAAATTTCCTAGAGTATATACCTAGGAGAAGAACTGCTGGGTCAATAGATATACAGAAATTTAGCATTGTAACTATGTCACACTGTTTGTCAAAATGGTTATAACATTACATGATTTATTAGAAGAGAAGAAGGCCTTAACTCAATTACCTAAGATTCTACTTTGAGAAACTAGACAGCCTGGGCAACATACAGAGACCCTATCTCTACCACAAATTTTAAAATTAGCCAGGCATGGTGGCAATGCACCTGTAGTCCTAGCTACTCAGGAGGCTGAGGATGGGAAGATTGCTTGAGCCCAAGAGTTTGAGGCTGTGGTGAGCTATGATTGTACCACCACACTCACACTCCAGCCTGAATGACAACACAGCAAGGCCTGGTCTCAAAAAAAAAAAAGGGAAAAAGAAAGAAAGAAAAGAGAAACTAGAAAAAGAGGAGGAAATTAAACACAAAGCAAGCAGAAATAAGGAAATAATAAAGAACAGAAATTCATGAAATAGAAAACAGAAAAATAATAGAAAAAAATCTACCAAAAAAACCCCTGATTCTTTAAGAAGAACAATAATGTTGATAAATCTCTAGCCAAAGTGTAATGGAAAAAAAAAAAAAAGGCAGAAATTACCAATATTGAGAATAAGAGAGGTGATGACACAGCACTACAGATTCTACAGAGTATAACAAGGTACTATTACGAATAATTTTATAATAAAATTTTATTATATAATTTTATAATAAAATTTTATAATATAATTTTATAATAAAATTTTATTATATAATTTTATAATAAAATTTTATTATAAAATTTTATAATAAAGTCAAGAACTTAGATGAAACAGACAAATTTCCTGAAAGATACAAAATATCAAAGTTAACTCAAGAAAAAATAGATGACTAGAAAAGCTCTGTTTCTATTAAAGAAATTAAACTTATAGTTTACAACTTTCCACGGAACATAAATAGGCCCAGATGGCTTCCTTTGGTAAATTCTCACAAGCATTTAAGACGAATACTTCATGACCAGAGATACAAAAATCCTTAACAAAATATAAGCAAATGAAATCCAGCAATATATAAAAGGGATAATACATCACAACCAAGTGTAGTTTATCTCAGGAATGCAAACTTGGCTTAACATTCAAAAACCAATCAATGAAATTCATCATATCAACAACAACGTATGAGAGTTGCTACTGCTCTACAGTATCACTCACACTTGATATTATCCAAGTTTTTAATTGAGTAGAAATGGCATCTCATGGCTTAAGTTTACAGTTCCTTACTTATGTTGAAAGTTGAGCATCTGTTTATTGCTGCATCTTATTTCTTCGGTGAAATTCTTATGTGTGTCTTTTGACTGTTTCTTTTCTGTTGGGTTGTCTTTTATTTAAACAACTTATTTCTACTTTCTGAATACTAACCTTTTGCAAGTGATATGTTTTACAAATATATTTGCCAATTTTTTTCTTCTGAACTTTTCTTATTTTTTTTTTTAAGCTGCCTAGGCTGGAGTACAGTGGTGATTCACAGGCACCATCAAAGCACATTACAGCCTCAAACTCCTGGGCTCAAGCAATCCTCCCGTCTTAGCCCAAGTAGCTGGGACTACAAAGCAAGTGCCACTGCGCCTGGCTATTCTATCTTCCAATGAATAAAATTAATTTTTAATTTATTTGAATGTATTAATCTTTTCCCTCAATGTATGCTTCCTGTAAATTACTTATAGCCTCCCTGAATTCAAGGTCATAAGGATGTTATCCTATATCTTCTTCTAAGAGGTTTTTTTTTAAAAAGTCAAATTTCTTACGCTAGTACTTCCATAATTTCTTTGGAGAAAGGTATTGTGTTGGCAATAATTTTTTTTAACTATCTACTACACGATAGGCACTATACCTATACTGTAGGGCCACAAGGTAGCATAGTCTATTACAGTTACTTTTAAGGAGATTTTAAGCTAATTAGGGCCATAATAATCAAATAATTTACCCAGAACAATATATAATTAAGGGTTAAGTGAAGTGTTAAACATGATCAAAGTTCAAAATACTAAGAGAATAAACAAATCAGGCCGGGCACAGTGGCTCACACCTGTAATCCCAGCACGTTGGGAGGCTGAGGCAGGTGGATCACCTGAGGTCAGGAGTTCAAGACAGCCTGACCAACATGGTGAAACCCTGTCTCTACTAAATACAAAAAATTAGCTAGGAGTGGTGGCACCCACCTGTAATCCCAGCTATTTGGGAGGCTGAGGCTGGAGAATCACTTGAACCTGGGAGGTGGATGTTGCAGTGAGCCAAGATTGCGCCACTGCACTCCAGCCTAGGCAACAAAAGCGAAACTCCATCTCAAAAAAAAAAAAAAAAAAAAAAAGAGAGACAGAGAAGGGACAAATCAGGGAGAATTGTGGAAATTGGTAAAATTTCACAAAGAAAGCATTAAACTATCACTTATTTGATCTATCACTCAATTCTGATTTAGAATAAAACAAAAATCCACAGAACTTGCCCAAAACATATCCACACTTAAAACAGCCAACAGATAAGAACAACAAAGTCTGAATTAGTAGAAAACTCTAATGTGAAAGCAACAGAAATGGGAAATATAACGAAGGTAACAATGTTAAATATATAAACATTATATAAATTTACATTTTCTGTGCCTACAACACTTAATAACTAAGATTTACATGGCCCAACCAACTCCAAAGACAACCAGAAAATTCAAAGTTCAAAAGTAAAGAAAGCTTAAGTGAGTGGAATAACAACTGCTACTATTACCAAAGTAGCACATAGTCATAAAACTGAAACTATGGCATTGATTCCAGAAGGGAGAATCAGTATCCTTTTCCACAAATCTATTTAATTTTTTTTAATTATTAAAAAAAATTGGCCCGGTGTGGTGGCTCACGCCTATAATCCCAACACTTTGGGAGGCCGAGGCGGTTGGATCACCTGAGGTCAGGAGTTTGAGACCAGCCTGGCCAACACGGTAAAACGCCATCTCTACTAAAAATACAAAAAGTAGTCAGGTGTGGTGGTGGGCGCCTGTAGTCCCAGCTACTTGGGAGGCTCAGGCAAGAGATCACTTGAACCTGGGAGGCAGAGGTTGCAGTGAGCCAAGACTGCACCACTACACTCCAGCCTGGGGAACAAGAACGACACTCCGTCTCAACAATAATCATCATAATAATTTTTTTGAGATAGGGTCTTGTTCTGTCTCCCAGGCTGGAGTGCAGTGGCGTGATCACAGCTCACTGCAGCCCCCAACTCCCAGGCTCAAGCTATCTTCTGCACTCAGCCTCCCTCAAGCAGCCGGGACTACAGGCATACACCACCACACCCAGCTCTGTATTTTTTTTTTACCAACAGGGTTTCACTTTGTTGCTCAGGCTGGTCTTGAATTCCTGGGCTCAAGTAATCCTCCTGCCTCAGCCTTCCAAAGTGTTGGAATTACAGGCGTAAGCCACTATGCCTGGCCCAGCCACAAGTATTTTTAAAGTGGCTGAACTTGAAAAATATAAAGTTTTCTTATCCAATCCCAACATTCAGATACCAAAACTCCAAATATTTGGTTTGGGGAATAATATTTTGGCAGCAGGACTTAAATATCAGGAGCAAACATTTTTATATACAAAATGTTTAACTTTGCATTTAAGTATATATATGAATACATATTAATGCTTAAATATACGAAACACAATCATCAGACCTACAACAAGGCAGCCATGTTAAAAATAATTGTCTATTGGCCGGGCGCAGTGGCTCACACCTGTAATCCTAGCATTTTGGGAGGCCGAGGTGGGTGGATCACGAGGTCTGGAGTTCAAGACCAGCCTGGCCAACATGATGAAACCCCAGTCTACTAAAAATACAAAAATCAGCCAGGTGTGGTGATGCATGCCTGTAATCCCCGCTACTTGGGAGGCTGAGGCAGGAGAATTGCTTGAACCCAGGAAGCAGAGGTTGCAGTGAGCCAAGATCATGCCACTGCACTCCAGCCTGGATGACAGCGTAAGACTTTGTCTCAATAGTAGTAGTAGTAGTAATAATAATAATAATTGTCTATTAAAGTCTGTAATTTCCCTTGTGCACCTAAGACTACATACCACTATGACAAAGCAATAATAATAAAGATTAGTGAAAGGAGACATCAATAACAACTAATTTTCATAAAAATACTAACACCTAATGCTTGAAGTACTTTTTAATAATTTTTCACACATCATTCAAAAAGTTTACCTATTTTTATATCAGCTTTCAAAATAGCTGCAGCTAAAATAAAGGATAAAATTTTAATACGTTCTCAAATCTGGGAAGTGGGTAAAAAAACTATTAAAACCAATAAACTTAACCGCTGCTCATCTTAAAACTCTGCCTCCACACAACTGGCAATTATAAATAAACCTCAGTTTAGAGTATCAGTTTAAAATGGTAAGACTAGTACTACTACATAGGTGTTACGTTTTAAAATATATTTCATACTGAAGTTCTGAAGTAGTTTCTATCATTTAATACCTACCTTTCGCTTGGACAATTACATACAATATTTTCATCATAATCCTTTTAACTTCTTTCATTGTTTTATTCAAAGTATTAAATCTATACTTCTGGCAATATCAGAAATAGTATTTAAATGAGCTTACTGCAGAATTTTAAATGATAAACAAAAAAACACCTTAAAAATGCACACAAGTGCAGTCTTTTAATATGCCAAGAGAAAAATAATCTTGAAAATAAGAAACATCCTATTTTCTAATATGTAGGTAGTTTTTAAAAATAAAAGAAAATAAATTATATTAATATTTTGGAATCTTCAAATCTTGTCTGCTCACTATACCTACGAAACTAATCTTTATCATTTTACAATCACTCTAATATGAAGTCAGAATGCTAAAGCAGACAGGTGTTTCATAACCCACCTTAGGAGATACTAGTTTAGTTATTGGGTAATCAAGATGAATTAAGTGGAGGCATTGCTTTCCCCACAGTTGCAACTCCAAGATTCTTAGTCCCCAAAGTTTATGCCTTGATTTCCTAAAGGTTCTGCCCTATGGTCCCATCAACCCTGTACGGAAAGTCCTCACTTAACATAGTCATGGATAGGTTTTTGGAAACTGTGATTTTAAGTAAAATGACATATTGTATAAAGAAACCAATTTTACCAATTTTACCATAGGCTAATCAATATAAACAAGAATTAAGTTCCTACAGCATATAGCACATGATGTGGCTTAGTCTCACAGTTTCCAAGAACCTATTGATGACACTGATGTTGAGGACTTACTTATCTCCACCACCTACCTGAAATGCAGCCTAACTCAGGTTCAACTCTGTCATTTAATCCAAACCATCTGGTGGTAATCCAGTAATAGGGCTCCTTAAAATACAAACTCTACTTGGAGGGAACACTGGTCATTTTCTTGGATGCTGGCATCTCAACCCCCTGGCTATTACTGGATAATTATCCAACGTGGTGGGAGGCAAAGCCTATGTCCCCACTAAAAGCTGAAATGACACATGCTGTCGTTTATAGCTTCCTGGGGCTAAGTCATGGTCATGTACCTAGGCTCAACCAAACATACGAGCTTAGCACTTTACATCAGGAGTTAGTGCCACAAAGAAACATGATGGTAGGCTGGGCGTGGTGGCTCACACCTGTAATCCCAGCACTTTGGGAGGCCGAGGCGGGTGGATCACCTAAGGTCAGAGTTCAAGACCAGCCTGACCAACATGGAGAAACCCTGTCTCTACTAAAAATACAAAATTAGCCAGGCGTGGTGGCGCATGCCTGTAATCCCAGCTACTCGGGAGGCTGAGAATCGATTGAACCCGGGCGGCAAAGGTTGCGGTGAGCCGAGATCGTGCCACTGCACTCCAGCCTGGGCAACAAGAGTGAAACTCCATCTCAAAAAAAAATAAAAAAGAAAAAAAAGAAACATGATGGTAGATTTATCTGGTGGCAGAGCAGAAGCATCAGCACACACTTTCCAGAAGCAGCAATAACAACAGTGCCAAAGGCATCATCCAATATCAAATGTCAACATTATAAGTTGAGGTATAAGTGCTCAAGAAATGCAGCAGCCATGTCTGCACAACGCCACTTCTGTGGCACGATTTTGGCTGTGACTCCAGCATCGGTTTCCAAACTGGATCCCAGCCTTTCGAGGATTCTGAAAACAATCCAATCCCCTTTCAACATACTGCTATTCTTCTTAAATCAGCTATCAACAATGTCTGTGGAATATAACTAAAACCTCAACTGATAAACTGTTCTTCCAGACTCAACTGCCTCCTGACTGTTCCTCTGGGGAATGCCTTTCAATACAGACCTTCATACACCAAGGACATATACACCAAGGACACCTGCTATTCTCTACCCTAAATCTTCAGGGTCCAATTCAACTCCCCCTTACATGACAAACAAGCCTTCTCAATCTTGATCACATAGTGCTCTTAATTCTTCCTTAATTTTTTATGGGAGTTAGCTTTAGCTTTCCAATTAAACGAGAAGCTCCTTGAAAACTGAAGTAATATCGTAATTTCACCATGTTCTATGGTGCCTGATAGAGCATTATAGGTTCTTTTATATTTTTCCTAACTGACTGACTAGATTCTTGTAACTTACCCAACTCCTTTAATTTCGAATCTTCAAGCAAGGCAGACCTTAAGTATGCTATTGATTTTATTGCTTTAACAGGGAAACTGTACAAACTTAGTAGAAGTGGATAACACGCATTAATTAACAGATGATTTCTTTAACATATTCAAAAAAGTTTCATACATTCAAAAAAGAATTTAGTTTAAGGAACTCAAAAGATATATTCAAAGAAGAAAATTTTTTCAACAATGAAAAAGCACATTTACAGAAAATAAGGCCAGGTACAGTAGGTCATGCCTATAATCCCGGCAGTCTGGGAGGCCAAGGTGGGGGGATCATTTGAGCCCAAAGTTCAAGGTTGCAATTAGCTGTGACTGCACCGTACTCCAGCCTGGGCAACAGAACAAGACCCCATCTGAAAAAAAAGAAGAAAAAGGCCAGGTGCAGTGGCTCATGCCTGTAATCCCAACACTTTGGGAAGGCAAGGCAGGGGGATTACTTGAGCCCAGGAGTTTGAGACCAGCCTGGGCAACATGGGGAGATTCCATCTCTATAAAAAATTTTAAAGTTAGCTAGGCATGGTGGCACACACCTGTGGTCCCAGATACTTGGGAGGCTGAGGAGGGGGGATTGCTTGAGCCTGGGCAGGGTTGGGTTGAGGCTGTAGTGAGCTGTGATCCACCACTGCACTCCAGCTTGGGTGACAGAGTAAGTCTCTCTCTCTCTCTCTCTCTCTCTCAAAGGAGGAGGAGGAGAAAGAGAAGGGAGGAGAGGAGAAGAGGGGAGAGGAGAGGGAGGAGCAGCAGCAGCATACAGGAGAGGAATTTGCGTAAGTAATACAGGTTGAGCAACCCAAATCTGAAAATTTGAAATCTGAAATCTGAAATGTTCCAATGAGCATTTCCTTTGAGTACCACGTCAGTACTCAAAAAGTTCTGAATTTTGGAGCAAATTGATTACAGATTTTTGAATTAGGAATGTTCAACTGTTAAGTGTAAGTATAATGCAAATATTCCAAAATCCTAAAAAATCTGGAATCCAAAAAACTTCTGATCTCAGGCATTTTTGATAAGGGATAGTCAACTGGTATTACTATACAAACACACCAACCAAAAAAGAAAGAAAAATTCTAATAGCCACAAGCTATTGACTGCCTATCTTGTGCCAGGTATTCTGCTAAGTGCTTTACAATTCTCATTAAATGTTTACAAAAGTCCCATGAAGTAAATACCATTATTAGCCTCCTTTTACATATGAGGAAAACTGAAAACACAGAGACTCCCCAAGATCACATATCTGGCAAGCAATGGAGCCAGGATTCCAACACCAGTAGTCCAACTCCAAAATCTTTAACTACACTGCCTCCCTTAAGGCATCTGCCTGCAGTGCTCGACTACCCCCAAAGAACTGACAGCAGCTCTATTTTCTTCCCCCCAATTTTGTCAACTTCTGGGTTTGCATTCCCAGAATACATCATTCTCTTTCAGGCTTTTCTGCCTTAAACATATGCTTCCAGCTAGAATGCATTGCTCTTTTTTATCCAGCTAGCAAAGCCCTACTCACTCTTCAAACAGTGGCTTAAAAACAGCTTTTTCTGTGAAGCCCTCTTCTTTCCTCCCACATTTTCTGCCCCCAATCCTGGGGGAAGGAATACATCACTCTCTTAGCTCCCTGGAAACAATGATTCACAGATGCTACTATTGTTTGACTTATTTGTATCGTAATTATATTTTTCCAGGACTATATACTGGACACCACACTGCACTGCAAGAATGAGACACTCACATACTAAAGACTAAGAATGCATGATGGCCCCAGTTTGAGTTCAGCTACAATTTAAATGAATACTTTATTTTAATCAAACTAGTACAGTTCATTCTAACAATACTTTACTGCTTCTATGTATGTGCCTGCATACATCAAAGATTCCTTGGTAAGTAAAATCAATCTTATGCTGAACTGATTGAGGTGCAGATTGAGACTTTTAAACTATATCTTAACTATTTCTCTCAATTCTTACATTAATACTCTGGCGTTACAACTTCTCAATAACACCAAAATTGTGCCTAGAAACAAATATTTCAAGATTGGAAACTTACTATCTATATACTACATTTGTTAAAACAAAGGTCCAACCAAGAGTAAGACATTCACAATAAGGAAGCAGAGAGAAAAATCCAACTATATGGTACTTCAAAAGCTGCTCTGTTAATCCTACCTACCTTGAATACTCACTCACTGTCTTCTACTTCCTATATCCCAAGCTGCTTTCACTAAGCTATTACTTCATCTAACATTCCTTTTTGGGCCTAGGTGTGGTAGCTCACCCTGTAATCCTAACACTTTGGGAGCCTGAGGTGGGAGGGTTGCTTGAGCCCAGGAGTTTGAGACCAGCCGGGCAACATGGTGAGACCATGTGTCTTAAAAAAAAAAAAAATCCAGCCAGGTGCGGTGGCTCACGCCTGTAATCCCAGCACTTTGGGAGGCCAAGGCGGGTGGATCACGAGGTCAAGAGATCAAGACCATCCTGGCTAACACGGTGAAACCCCATCTCTACTAAAAATACAAAAACTGGCCAGGCGTGGTGACAGGCGCCTGTAGTCCCAGCTACTCAGGAGGCTGAGGCAGGAGAATGGCGTGAACCCAGGAGGCAGAGCTTACAGTGAGCCGAGATCGCGCCACTGCACTCCAGCCTAGGCAACAGAGCGAAACTCCGTCTCAAAAAAAATAATAAAATAAAATAAAATAAAATAAAAATCCTTTTTGGAGATATAATTCAAACACCATACAATTGCCAATTTAAGTATACAATTCAGAGTTGTGCAACCATCGCCACAATCAATTTTACATTTTCATCATCCCAAAAAGAAACTCATACCAATTTGGCAGTCATATCCTATATTAGTCAAGGCTCTAGAAAAACGAACTGATTGCATGTATATTTATATAGAGAGATTTATCTAATGGAATTGGCTCAAGCAACTGGGGTGGGGGGTGCTGGCAAGTATGAAATTGGCGGGGCATATCATTAGACTAGGGATTCAGGGAAGAGCTGTTGTGTAGCCTTGAGTCCAACAGCTTTGTGAGGGCAAAATTCCTAACTTCAGGGGGACCTCAGTCTTTTTTTTTAAGGCCTTCAACTGATTAGAGAGGCCCACCCACATTATGGAGGGTAATATGCTTTACTCAAAGTCTAATGGTATAAATGTTAGTCGCATCTAAGAAATACTTTCACAGGAATATCAGGCTGGTGTTTGACCAAAAGTTGGTCAAGTGAAAAACTGATACCACAGCCTAGCCACACTGACATAAAATTAACCATCACTAATGGGTGCAGCAAAACAACATGGCACATGGATACATATGTAACAAACCTGCACATTGTGCACATGTACCCTAAAACCTAAAGTATAATAATAAAAAATAAATAAATAAAATAAAATAAAAATTAACCATCACATTCCTAATTACCCTCAGCCTCTAGAAACCACCAATCTTTGTTTCTATGAATTTACCTATTCCACACATTTCATATAAACAGTTGCCCAGGCTGAACTTGAACTCCTGGCCTCAAGCAATCCTCCTGCCTCAGCCTCCCAAAGTGCTAGGATTACAGGTGTGAGCCACCACACCTGGTCTGCTTGACTTTTTATGAGAATGTATTCCTGTTATTTGTATAAGCAAAAAATAAGAAAAGCTTGAAAGTCTATGTTGGAAAATCATTTCTGCTTGGCTCAGCTAGAATAAGTCAGTACTTATATATAAATAAAACTGTAAGCCTGAAAATATTGAGAAAATCTTAACACACAGTTTCTATGTGCTTAAATTTAAAATCCAACCCAAATTGTATATTTGACAAAAGATACAGTACTAACCACCAAACATGTCCATATTTTCAAGTGCCTATACAAGCTTTCCTTCTTTTCTTTATATTTGTCAGCTACTCTCTTATAAAGTATGAAAAATGTACATGGCCAAACAAGTTTTTCCAAGGCTGTTTCACTCATTTTCATATATACCCAAAGCCAAATCAGTTTGCCTGAATGCAAGCCCAAGAAAAAATATTTTATTGCTAGGAGTAGTAGAGGTAAGTTTTTAAAAATGTTAGCTGACTCAGAGAAATAATTAACGAGTTATTTCAGTCTTTGAAAGTCTGTAATATGACAAGTTTTGGTTATATATATCAAAAAGCAATAGCTTAGATTACCTTTCAAGAGAGCAAAAGACAGATTTTCATAATAATTGCTCAGTCCCTAAGAGGATAGTTCAGAATAAATGTCTAATAGTTGGCTTTTATTTCGGGGGGAAAAAACTCCCATAGTTACTACTAGATGATCTTGTACAAATAACCTCTAAACATCAAACTCTTTTTGGACAAAAGGGAGCCAGACTGCAGCTGTTTTACTTACCTTCTAAGAGTGTTATATAGACCAAATGAAACAAGAAAGCACTCTGATTATTCTAAAACCTTTTAAAATTATTTTGTGTGAAATTGTAATAGTTCACATATATAATTTAATATTGCCAATCACAAGATTTGGATCTACGTTTTTGGATCCAAAAACACTTAGCAAAATGTTTTGCAAACTGCAAGCTCTCAATAAATAATGACTTATACAAAGACTACATATTGATAATTGAGTCCATGATCTCAAATTGAGAACGAACTTGAATGACTTTCTGCCCTTTAACACTGCACAGGTTTGCAGAAATACAAACCGCTCCATTGTTCACATTTCCCTCATTCAAACATGAATATAGTGCCTATTCTCTTGTTCTCAAGAGTTCACATCTGATGGGACAGTAGTACATTTGCATCATAGTTATTTTGTTGTTTATGTCCTATAATGAAATTATATACAGGCCAGGTGCAGTGGCTCACACCTGTAATCCCGGCACTTTGGGAGGCTGAGGCAGGTGGATTGCTTGAAGCCAGGAGTTCGAGATCAGCCTGGGCAACATGGTGAAATCCCACCTCTACTAAAAATACAAAAATTAGCCAGGTATCGTGGTGGGTGCCTGTCATCCCAGCTACTTGGGAGGCTGAGGCAGGAGAATTGCTTGAACCCATGAGGTGGAGGTTGCAGTAAGCCAAGATCGCACCACTACACGCCAGCCTGGGTGACAGAGAGGGACCCTGTCTCAAAAATAAAAATAAAAATAAATTTAAAAAAATAAATCATACACTAAGTTAAATGGAAGTATAGAGGAAGAAGCAATTAATTCTTCAGTTAAAGGGAGTCAGGGAAGGTTTCACATTGGAACTGAGCCTGAAGGGATGACGAGAAGAGGTCATTCTAGAAGACAAAACAGCAAAAAAAGGCACTTGTTCTAGAAACAGTGAACACTGTCATACAGCTAGTACACAAAGTTTGGGGTGAAGAAAAAAACAGTAATAAAAGAGAGAGCTGGAAAAAAGAAAATAAGATATAGATTTTAATGCTAAAAATTAATGAGGCAACATCAAAGATTTTTAAGCAAAGGTGTAACTATTTATCTACCTACATAGTGTCAGTAAGAGAAGCATGTACCCGAGAAGAGGAAAGAGTCTGGACTGTAAACTTAGAACATTTCAGCCGCTAATAAATGCCACCATTTTTCTTGATTCAAGTAACTATGAAGTAACTGACATATATTAAGAGTTAACCTCACAGTCTTTTCACTTAACTTTAAATGACATTCTCTTCCCTACTTACCAAAAAGAATAAATACTAAGCTCTAGCAGAAATATCACTTAAGAAAACCAGACAGGTAGGCTGGGTGTGGTGGCTCACGCCTATAATCCCAGCATTTTGGAGGCTGAGGCAGGCGGATCACGAGGTCAGGAGATCGAGACCATCCTGGCTAACATGGTGAAACCCCGTCTCTACTAAAAATACAAAAAAAAAAAAAAATTAGCCAGGCGTGGTGGCAGGTGCCTGTAGTCCCAGCTACTCAGGAGGCTGAGGCAGGAGAATGGCGTGAATCCAGGAGGCGGAGCTTACAGTGAGCCGAGATCCCACCACTGTATTTCACCTAAGGAGTAATGTCAAAGAACTAAGTGGGAAAAAAAATGCTTTAAGTATATACACCATCGATATTTTTAACAATTCGAAATCACAGATAAAATATTTTATCAATTTCCCACTATTATGAAAAATAATATAGAAGGAAATGAACATGTGCTTTAAATATATAATCTGGCTTCCTATACATGTTCACATTATGTGTCTTAAACACAACTTGTCAAGTAAAAGACTTTCTCACAAACACCAGCACCCCTTAATGACCTTTATACTTCTGTCAACAAAAAACTTAAGTATCTGTTAAAACAAACATACAAACAAATAAAAAGTAAAAGAATGTATGACCTGCCATTCTCCCAAAAGCTGAGGCTTGGATCTTTGTGGTCATGTTTAGATGTGTGGAGGAAAAAAGGAGAAACAATCTTGGTTGTCAAATTCAGCAGGCTCTTCACAATGACTTCTTGCAATGTCCTTAGAACATGCCGTATCATCCCTGCTTCTTCCTCCCACCCAAAACTCCTTTCCCTGACTGACCCTAACTACAATCTATCTCTTAACCCCACTTTTTTTTTTTTTTAAGATGGGTCTCACTATGTCACCCAGGCTAGAGCAATCTTAGTGCACTATAGCCTTGAACTCCTGGCCTAAGTGATCCTCCTGTCTCATCCTCCCAAGTAGGTGGGGCTACAGACCTGATGCACCCCTGGCAAATATAAGTTTTTGAACTTTTTGTGTTTTAGAGACAAATTATTGCTATGATGCACAGGCTGGAATGCAGTGGATTTTCACAGGTGCAATTTTGGCATACTACAGCCTCAAACTCCTGGCCTCAAGCAATCTTCCAGACTCAGCCTCCCAAGTAGCTGACATTACAGGCATTTGCCACTGTTCCTGGCCATTCTTCCTCTTTTTAGAAGTCCTAAGGTCTAGTTTAAATTGGATTTCATCCATGAAACTGTTTCATCCATTAAACTTTCCCTAAAATCTTCAGTTCACATAGGACCTTGCTCTTTGCTGAAGTCCTAATGTGCAAGTTAATTTAATACTCTTATCTTTTTTCATTTTCTGGCATTTAATCATTTCCATTCCTACTGTTAACCTGGTCTATGCCCTCACAAAATCACATCATATCTAAAGTGTTATAAAGCCTTTAGAATAGCACAGTGGTTATGAGCTTGAGTTTAAATCTCAATTCTACCATTTAATAGCTATGTGAACTTGACCAAGATCTCTCTGTGCCTCAATTTCCTCACAGGTTAATGTGGAAAAAAAAAGCACCTCAAAGAGTTACTTGAGGATTAAATAAGTTAACAAGTAAAGCATTTAGAACAGGGCCCACAATATGGTTAGTACAAAAGTGTTATTTAAGCTGTTACCCATTTTTCCTTGCTCCAGGCAACTCTACATACTGCTATTGTATCACTATTGTATCACTCTTTTCTTTTTTTCTTTTTCTTTTTTTTTGAGATGGAGTCTCCCTCTGTTGCCCAGGCTGGAGTTGCAAAGATGGGATCTCTGCTCACTGCAACCTCCGCTTCCTGGGTTCAAGTTATTATCCTGCCTCAGCCTCACAAGTAACTGGGATTTCAGGTTCATGCCACCACACTTGGCTAATTTTTGTATTTTTAGTAGAGGTGGGGTTTCACCATGTTGGCCAGGCTGGCCTCAAACTCCTGACCTCAGGTGATCCACCCATCTCAGCCTCCCAAAGTGCTAGGATTACAAGTGTGAGCCACCGCACCCGGCCCACTCTTTCTTAAACAGGGGTTTGGTATGTCGGTGCTCTGCTCAGAACTCTAGTAGGCCTTCCATAACCCAAGGGTCCACATCCTTAGCTTGGTAAGCAAGGCACTTCACAACCTGGCACCACACTATCTAGTCAGCTTCATTTATTCAACAACTACTTTATACAAGATAGTAGGAAAACGTTCCTGTCTTCCGGAGTGTGAAAATTAATTACGAAGATAAGGCACAAACAAGAACATCACACAGAATAAATGTTCACCCTTGGCTACTCTTCAAAGAACTCTCTAATCCAACAAAATCAGTTTCCTCAGGATTTGGAAAATGCAAAGCTCGTTCAAAATTATCTGCTTTTTATTCCATCCTCATCCCCACAAAAAAAATAAAAACAACCAAAAAAAACCTTTTCTTATCTATCCACCCCTAATTTTAAAGTCAAATGTCATCATTTTTTTGCCATTGAAACTTATAAAATCATCCATCTCAACTATTTTCAAAGTGCACTGTTACCCTCTCTATCCAATGTAAAAGTTCCTAGAAAGAAGAAATAACAAATCCTTACCAGTTTGTGTCATTTTCTCCCCCTTTACCACTATGCCCTTCACTAAAACAAATCATGATAGAACAGGTGCTCAAAAAGATGCACTAGGCCGGGTGCAGTGGCTCATGCCTGTAATCCTAACACTTTGGGAGGCAGAGGCAGGTGGATTGCCTAAGCTCAGGAGTTCGAGACCAGCTTGTGCAACATGGTGAAACTGCGTTTCTACTAAAATACAAAACGGTAGCTGGGCGTGGTGGTGTGTGCCTATAATCCCAGCTACTCAGGAGGCTGAGACAAGAGAATTGCTTGAACCCAGGAGGCAGAGGTTGCAGTGAGCCGAGATCACACCATTGCACTCCAGCCTGAGTGACAGAGTGAGACTCCATCTCAAAAAAAAAAAAGATGCACTAAGTTTAAATTAAAAGTGAGACTACAAGTAGACAACTACTACCACTAGTAAGTAAACTTCAGTGAGACTGGAAATAGACTACTATGTCAACCACTAGCATGTCACCAGTACCCCAAAGCCTCAAACCAAATAGGGCCATCCAAATCACAAGAGTCCGCTCACTATCCCTTCTACGTAACCACTATATGGGTAGATCTGCTTGCTCAGTGGTGCCTTGAATCAACAGAGGGATTAATAACCATTCTAGGCTGGGCACCGTGGCTCACACTTGTAATCCTAGCACTTTGGGAGGCCGAGGCGGGCAGATCACCTGAGGTCAGGAGTTCATGACCAGCGTGGCCAAATGGTGAAACCCTGTTTCTACTAAAAATACAAAAAATTAGCCAGGCATCCGGGCATGGTGGCTCATGCCTGTAATCCCAGCTACTTGGGAAGCTGAGGCAGAAGAATCACATGAACCCAGGAGGGAGAGGTTGCAGTGAGCCGAGATTGCGCCACTGCACTCCAGCCTGGGAGACAGGGCAAGACTCCGACTCAAAAAAAAAAAAAAAACCATTCTACTATCTGCCATCTAATTTGAAGAGCTTGACTTCCGAAAAGGATGAAGGATAATACATAGGGCCAGCATCCAACAAGGCAATATCCAACTGCTTCATTACTGAGAAGATGATTTGGGAAAGATTATGAAACTCTGCTTTGTGCCAAACCTGTCACCCTTCAACATGCAGATTTAAGTATTATACAATAAGATATTCCATGAGCTTAGCATTAAAAAGTGTCACTTAGATTTCCACCTGCCTACATTTTGCAGATATTCTAAAATGAACATGTATCATTTGAATAATCATAAAGTTTCAAGTGTTTATTATTTCTTCCAACTTTTTTTTTCTTTTTTTTGAGACAGAGTCTCGCATTGTCACCCAGGCTGGAGTGCAGTGGCGCGATCTCAGCTCACTGCAACCTCCGCCTCCCGGGTTCAAGCAATTCTCCTGCCTCAGCCTTCCCAAGTAGCTGGGATTACAGGCACATGCCACCACGCCCAGCTAATTTTTTGTATTTTTCGTAGAGATGGGGTTGCACCGTGTTAGCCACGATGATCTCAATCTCCTAACCTCGTGATCCGTCTGCCTCAGCCTCCCCAAGTGCTGGATTACAGGCATGAGCCACCATGCCTGGCCTATTTCTTCCAACTTTTAATGAGCCTCCCATAATGGACAATGCAGAATCCAACAGTCACCACAAAGTGAAAGTCATCCAAAGCACATAATTACCCCAATTTTCGACCTCCCAGGTAAACTGCCAATTTAGACAAAGTTATCAACTACATCAGTTTCAATTTTAAAAATTTCGTCTGGCCAAGCACAGTGGCTCATGCCTGTAATCCTAGCACTTTGGGAGGCCAAGGCAAGTGGATTACCTGAGTTCAGGAGTTTCAGACCAGCCTGGCCAACATGGTGAAACCCTGTCTCCACTAAAAATACAAAAATTAGCCGGGCATGGTGATAAATGCCTGTAATCCCAGCTACTTGAGAAGCTGAGGTAGGAGAATCCCTTGAATCCAGAAGGTATAGGTTGCAGTGAGCTGAGATCGCACCACTGCACTCCAGCCTGGGTGACAGAGCCAGACTCCGTCTCAAAAAAAAAAAAAAAAAAAAAATTTCTTCTATATATGCCATCACATTAAAGAAAATAATTTCTCATCACCTTCCTAAGACTCCATAGCACTATAGCAAATTGCAGTGTTGTCTAAATAGTTCCCTCTTCTCCACTAAACACCCTCTCTGCTAAGTACTGGGTGCTTAGTAAGAGCCAGGGACAGGGTGCTAAGTGATTTATATAATTACCTCAATTCTCAAAACAATAATAGGTACCATTATCATCCCCAGACGTTTAAAAAAAAAAAAACAAACCTGGCCGGGCGCGGTGGCTCATGCCTGTAATCCCAGCACTTTGGGAGGCCGAGATGGGTGGATCACCTATGTTGGGAGTTCAAGACCAGCCTGACCAACATGGAGAAACCCTGTCTCTACTAAAAACTCAAAATTAGCCAGGTGTAGTGGCGCATGCCTGTAGTCCCAGCTACTCGGGAAGCTGCGGCAGGAGAATCACTTGAACCCAGGAGGGAGAGGTTGTGGTGAGCCAAGATCCCGCCATTGTACTCCAGCCTGGGCAACAAGAACGAAACTCCTTGCCTGAAGGGATTCTTTTTTTTTTAAGAGACAGGGTCTTGCTTTGATGCCCAGGCTGGAGTGCAGTGGCATAATCACAGCACTGCAACCTCAAACTCCTGGATTCAAGCAACCCTCGTGCCTCAGCATCCTGAGTAGCTGGGACTACAGACACTGCAAATTTCATACAAGAACTATTTGGTCGCGCTGTGGGTTTTCTTTGGAACCGTATCCCTCACAGTGCCTGGCACATAATAGATGCTCAATTAAAACCTACTATCTGTCCAAACCAAAGCTTTAAATAGTTAATTCCTAAAACAATTCAATGACATGGTAAGATCTGACAGTATCTGCTATAACTAGATTAAGTGGTATAATAAGCAATAATTACATCTATATCTAAAGTAGTGGTCTCACAGCCTGCGTGTTATTTTAGCTAATAAAGCAGAAGGGGGAAAAAAGTGAAAATGGTAGAAATAAGCCATATCTACCATTCAAAGATAAGTTTTTCTGAAGAACAAATTTCATGGCCAGGTGTGGTGGCTTATGCCTGTAATCCCAGCACTTTGGGAGGCCGAGGAGGGTGGATCACTTGAGGTCAGGCGTTCAAGACCACCCTGGCCAACGTGGTGAAACCCAGTATCTATGAAGAATATAAAAATTAGCTGGGCATGGTGGCACGTGCCTGTAATCCCAGCTACTCAGGAGGCTAAGACACGAGAATCGCTTGAACCCAGGAGGCAGACGTTGCAGTGAGCTGAGGTTGCGCCACTGCACTCTACCCTGGGCGACAGAGTGAGACTCCATCTCAAAAAAAACACAAATATTAACATGTCATCTCAATTCATGAAACAGTCACTATTGATCTATTCTTAGTTATCTCAAAATAACCTATTGTGAGAGTTTTAGTACAGCCGTGGAAAGCACTGGGCATGAAATCAGTATTTTTCAAATAAGTAAAACAAAAAATGGGAGTCCCCTTTGAGTGTTTCATCAAAGAAAGTGCATTTGCAGAGTATGTACTGTGAGCAAACCTGTTGTCTGATTAGTTTAGACCTGTTGCCCAAGAACATAAAATGGCGAAAATGTAAAAGCTGGTTGAGTTAAGGCACTACTTAGTAGTAAACTGATGTCTGAATTCAACTGCTGGAAAAATGAGTTCTATGAATATTCATTTTTAAAGAATTATGAGGGTCAGGTGCAGTGGCTCACGCCTGTAATCCCAGCACTTTGGGAGGTTAATGCAGGCGGATCAACTGAGGTCAGGAGTTCGAGACCACCTGGCCAACATGGTGAAACCCTGTCTCTACTAAAAATACAAAATTAGCCAGGCATGGTGGCGTGTGCCTGTAATACCAGCTACTTGGGAGGCTGAGGCAGGAGAATCACTTGAACCCGGGAGGCAGAGGTTGCAGTGAGCTGAGATAGCGCCACTGCACTCCAGCCTGGGTGACAAGAGCAAAAATCTGTCTCAAAAAAAAAAAAAAAAAAAAGGATTGCGAGTAATCTACGAAGTATTTTAGGTACCCTAACTTCAGCTTGGGGGGAGGGGGGAAGGGTCTGTTCCAAAGGTAAATGAGGATCTGGTGTTAAACAGAAAAGTTAACATACTATTCAGTTCTCATCCTACACGTAGAATAAAGTATAGATATTATGCAGCACACAGAACTTGGACAATCTTTTCCTCCTTTCTTTAAAAGATAATTTACAAAATAATTCCTTAAATCAGTAGCTGCCGAAGTATCATTTTTTTTCTCTTCCTTTGGAGGCTCAGGTTTCTTTCATTTCAAAACATATTCTTGAAGACTTAAGTTCTTCCTTTAAGAAAGATTTAATTATTTAACTCAGAAAGAGGGGCAAAACGTCAGGAGGTGAAACCTGAGACAGTCCTATTAGTCTTACATAACTTAAAGTTGGAACTGATTCACTAGCTCAGCTAAAAACCTGAGGTTTAGGCACAAAGATGAGCTCTTTAGTATACTCTCCACGAACACAAATAAACAGTTTTTAAAAATGGAAAGGATCTTAATTTCTTTCTTCATTTCTTAAAATAAAAGCACATACATGTATAGTACTTACAATACTAACATAAAAATACTAAATTGGTTACGCTTAAAATGAAAAGCACTGAATTCATCGTATCACATTTAAGTAATGCTATAATTGACAGAATAGGGTATAATTTCAGAAAATAAGTTTATTTCCTAACACTAACTTTTGAATAGCACCTCTGTAACTATGCATTAAGTACTTAATAAGTGCTGCAGGGAACGTCAAAAAGTGATTTTCAAACGCAATATGTGTATGTTCTCCAACTCGTAAGAAAACTCTGAAAATACATAAAGTTACAGTTGTTCATGCTTAATTAAATTAGCTTTGATTATTGCAAATTACTCCTTCTAGGGCAAGTATGTATCAAACCTTTCAAAAATCTTAGGTTTATACCAGCAATTATCCTTACTAGAAAGGTCCTGATCTGAACTCACCTAAAGCTATGTGTTAACTACATTTCACCACTAAGACACTTGAGCCCCGGGATAATAATGGCCACGGATTCCCCGAATTGCTTCGAGAACTGCTGCTTGCTTAATAAAGCGCTGAACTGTGAATTCACCTTTCTAAACAGACTAAAAGCAAGACGCCAAGTTTCACTATCTAGTTTGGGATTTCACTGGGAATGACCACGTTATCAAGATGCCATAGCCCTCCTGAGGCTTTTAATTACAATACCTTCTCTGTTTCCATTCAACCACCTCAATCAAATTTCCACTAGAACCAGGCACACAAACAGTTGATTCGTGGCTTTGCGCAAAGCCTCCTCTGGATGCAAACCCTGGGATCCTGCATATATTAGGCCTCTCAGGGAGGGCAAAGGGGGAAAAAAAAGTATGTTAAACAATGCCGCTGGACAATGTGGTGACATTACCTTGCCCGTCTTGTGATCAAACCAGACGAGAGCATGGTTCCTTGATAGCACTTTGCAATCAAAAGTGGCATTATTCTGCGCTGGTCGACAGCGGGCCACTGAGCGGCCGATTTTGATGGGCTCGTCCAGGTAGACATGACGCTCCTGAAACGGGTGCGAGTTCGGGCGGCAAGTGAAGATGGCCAAGGCTGACGGCATCGAGGATAGACTGGGGGTGTCTCTCCTACCAGGGACAAAGAGGAGTTCCTCCGGATCCGGACTGCCCTTCACAAGCCTATGCCCCTATCCCACCCAAAATTTTAAATTAACACAAACTGCACATTGTCTAAGCATAACCAGTGAACATCAACTCTTCACTTGGGTGGGAAGACAAGCCAGCGTAAGCCCCATCACCTCCTTTAAAACCCAGCAACGCCGTGATCACAAAAAGTCCCCAACTGGCAGCTTTCAGTCCATCTTCTTCTCTGGGAAGAAAAGGCTCAAACATCGGGCAGCTTCGGCCAAGAAAACTCCTGGAACACAGTTTGGGGACTGGAGGTATCCAAGCAGATGAGTCACACGCCAATTCTTGTGTTTGGTTTGAGATAGCGGCCGCTTTTCCCCCTTGGTGGCGGAAACGTTGTAGCACTGCAGCATGAAGGAAGGGTCGGTTCGGCGCGGCCAGGAAAGTCCTTTTGGGCCGAAGGAAGGTGTGGCTGGGCACCTCTGGCCAGCCACCTCCCGTCCTCGCCCGGAGTGAAGGGGCGAGAGGTGACGGAGGCAGAGGGGCTCTAGACGGCCGGCGGGACAGTCTGCATCGCCCCTGCTGAGCGGAGGCCGCCCCGGGAAGGGGGACGCAGTCCCCGGCCTGGCACGATCCGAGGCGGCGGTGGCTGAGGTCCTCCGCGCGAGGCGTGGAGGCCGGCGGGGAGCGGGCAGTGGCCAAGTCGGGACTCCTGGGCACCTGGCGAGCGTCCCCGAGACCAGGGCGGGGACCCGGCTCCGCAGGCCGGTGCGGACCGAGCGAGGCGCGACACCGGGAGACTCGGGTTCCCAGGCGGCAGGAAGTTGGTCCCCGGACGCCTGGGCTCCTGGCCGCCGCTCAGCACATGGGCCGCCTCCCCTCAGGGTCGCCCCCGCGAGGGTCGCATCTCAGGGACGGCAGCCGCAGCTCCCGGCAGACGAGAAGGTGGGGGAGGGAGACTGGCCCGGAGGTTGGGGAGAGGCCTGGAGGCCCCGGACTGGATCCGCCGCAGCCTCCACCGATCGCGGCCGATGGGGCAAGCTCAAGCTGCGCCCGAAGAGGCAGGAAACTTTCCGACCTGGTGGGGAAAACAGCAAAACAAACGGCCGTCAGGCGCCTCAGCCCGCCCGCCTCAGCCCTCGCCTCCTCCAGCCAGACCCCCGCCAGCCCCCACCGCTAGGCACGACCTCCGCCGACCTCTCCGCAAGCAGGCTGCGAAGATTTGGAGCCAGGACGCCACGACGGGTCCTACCTCCCTAGCCGCCACCGCCGCCTCAGCTTACCTTGCCAGCGCCGGCCGCCATAGTGACTCTGACTGAAACCTACCCGGTGCACCGCCACGGGAACGCGCACCCTTCAAGGGCCCTCCTACCCCCTCTCCCGCGCCGTAGTCCAGGAATGTCACGTGAACGACGCCGCGGAAGCCGTGTTGGTAGAGGGCAGAAAAAAGGGCAAGCTAATTTTTAACGGGCCTCCAGGCGCCATCTTAGTTAAGGGCTGGAAGCTTCAAACCTCGGTACAACCTTAACGACCATTTTGGTTAAGGGCAAGAACAATTTGCGCCGTAGAAGGTTTTCCAAACAAACAGTGCCACCTTCTTGTTTTATCTACTTAGCAAGGAGGTGCCAACTTTTACTAAATTTTACTCTGTTTAATTCTCGATGAAAATACTAGCGAGCAAAAGAACAGACTCAGCCAAAGGAGATGGTCATTAGCAGCCATCTTAGCTGTGGGCAACACAGTCACCCGCAGCTACCTTAAGTGTGAGCCGCCAAACTCCCTCAAGTCTTAGGATTTGTGCACCTAACAGAAGGATCATTCTCCCCTCTGCTAAATTCGTTATGTTTTCTTCCCGGAAAAAAAAAAAAAAACTTAGTTCCCGCATTCCATTTCGAATGACAGTCCTTCTCACTGAACCTATTATGTGCCCCCAGGGCTCCTGCGCGGATTCTTCCACAGAAGGAGCGTTCAGAAAGTTTAAAATCATGTTTCTTCCAAAGAGAGATTGAACAATTTCCAAAGTGAAAAAAGAGGGTATTTCCCCCCACTTACAATATCAAGATGAGGAGTCATTGGTCTAAAGAAGAAAGACTTTGCAAGGGCTAAATGAAAACTTCAAGAAAAAACAGTGAGAAGGAGTCTTACTCATTTAGAATCAAAGGTGACTTCATTCTTCAGATTCCTGCAATAACAGGCTCCACCACTGTGTGACCTTAAGCAAATTTCTAAACTTTTTCAAGCCTCTTTTTTCTCATGGATGACATGTTAATAATAGTTAATTCACTTGGTGTGGTGAGACTTCAAAATGTTAATCCATGTTGTTCAATAAAGAGTAGCAGTTGGGCCGGGCGCGGTGGCTCATGCCTGTAATCCCAGCACTTTGGGGGGCCGAGGCAGGCGGATCACCTGAGGTCGGGAGTTTGAGACCAGCCTGACCAACATGGAGAAACCCCGTCTCTACTAAAAATACATAATTAGCCGGGCGTGGTGGCGCATGCCTGTAATCCCAGCTACTTGAGAGGCTGAGGCAGGAGAATCACTTGAACACGGGAGGCGGAGGTTGCGGTGAGCCAAGATCGCGCCACTGCAGTCCAGCCTGGGCAACAAGAGTAAAACTCTGTCTCTCCAAAAAAAAAAAAAAAAAAAGAAAAGAAAAGAAAAAAAAAATAGCAGTTATTCATTTCAATACCTATATAGACATTTTGGCCGTGTCCTAGGTTTTTGCTGGGCCCTGGGGACACATAAGTGAACAAAACTTCAATTCCTGCCTTCTGAGAGCATAATGGTATTGTGGGTTAGAAATGGGGGTAGGGAGTGACAAACGTGAAATTGATGTAATCAGGGCTAAGATAGAGGCAGGCACTAGCTGCCCAAGGGGTCAGGGATGGTCTGGGAGAAGTAACTGAACTGAATGAAGGAAGATAGGAAAACCACAATAAGTATGGTATTCGCTGAATGGTTTCATGAATTTCCACGAACACGGATAGCAAGGAAAAGAAGGAGCCTACTTGAAACAGTGCACCAATGTGCCGGCACATAATAGTGGATAAATAAGTATTTGGTGCATGAATGAAAATTACATACTGTTACTCATTATTAGAGGATAAAGTAGGCGGGACACAAAGTGAGCCTGGAAAGAATAGGCATTATATAATAAAGACGTTATATTCGTTTTTCAAGCTCTTCATCAATTCAAGAAATATGTGTCAAGCTACCACTGTGTTCCAGGTATGCTATTCAAAATAAGGATATGTCGGAAAGCTTTCTTATGAGAGGATGAAAAGTTTTCACTTCTGGTAACTTTTAGGCTGTTATGGAATAAAATAAGATAGGACCCTCCACAGATCCCTAATGAGTTTTTTTTTTGCACGAACAGCAAGTCATTTATGCATTCTTTCATACATTCATTCTATAAATATTTAATTGAACGTCTACTGCGAAATAGATATTTTGAAAGGTCCTGGAAATACAATAATGAAGAAACAAAAAGACTCCCTCAAGTTGCTCAATTTAGGTGATGACACAGAAAGATCCTTGCTGTAATGGAGTATGTCAAGAGTAATGGAAGCATGGCAGAGTAGTTTAAACTGAAACTTGAAAGGATTAGACCAGCTAATCTGATGCTATTGGGATAGAGAAATTTTAAGCCAAGAAACAATCCCAACAACAGTCCAGAGACTTAAGAGAACAGGACTTTAAGGGAATTGCAAGTAGGTTCGTATCACCAGAGCATAAGAGATAAGGGAAAACAAGAGGAGGAAGAGTGACAGAAGTGAGATTTCAGTTGCTGAAGGACTTCTAGGCAATGCACCAGACTTCAGAGCATTTCCATCTTCCTCCTAGAAGATCAAAGAGAAATAATGAAAGTCAAGGTGTTGGAATCAGACATGGCATACTTTTGCCAGCACCATAAATGGTAAATTATTTAGCTTCCCTAAATTTCAGCTTCCTTATTTGAAAAAAAAAAGCATATATCTACTGCACTTGACTAGTCTTTTTTTTTTTTTTTTTTTTTTTAAAAAGGTGGGGGGAAAGGAAAAAGGTAGATAATACCTTACAGAGTCTTCTTAGGATTAAATAAAATAATGGAATACAAAATGCCGACCATGATGGCTGGGAAATAGTAGACACTCACAGAATGTTAATATTTATCATTATTGCTCACAGAAAGAATTCCCCCAGCCTTCCACATATAGTAAGGAGCAAGTTGTTTTATCTCTAGTTTGTATACAGAGAAACTTAATCATACATATGGAAACAAAAAAAGTCTGTTTATATTCAGTTCTACTATAATATCTCTTAAAATTAATGTTAAGTAGAGTAGAGTTCTTCTACAAGAAAAGCTGGGACTACTATAACATGTCAGGATAAAGAATCCTATTAAGCTACACAGGGTGCTAGAAATGCCAAAATGGCATTGAAGGCATTCTTCACCCACTGGTATTCAGCAGGCACAGAAAAGGCTTAAATTAAGAAATCTCATACATGAGATACTTTGAATTCTAAGTCATGTAGGTGTTCCTCTCTGTGATTCTGTATCCACACAAAATTTTTATTAAATAAAAAGCTTGTCATGTTTTGAGAAATTGGGAATGGCAATGTTTCCTGGTTTTGTAGTTCTCTCCCTTTTTAAGTTTTTGCCTTTTTATAGTCTGATGAGTATTGCCACTGCTATGATCCAAGCCACTTTTCAATCTTATAAAAGCAAAGAGAGACTTGTAAAATTATCATCCTAGTACCATCAAAGATGGGCAATTATTAGCATTTCTGATGTGTAGGAGACAACTCTGTAAACTCAACTAATATGCAGCCCTCTCTAATTGATAATGATCTAATTGGACTTTGACCAATGACATACACATGGGATATAATAAATTACGGAACACTTGCATAACTGTTTCAGCAGAGTATCTGGATTGCAAATATAGGTAAGCAAACCAATTAAGAGAAAGCTGGGAGTACTCAAAGCCCAAAATTGAGAGTATATAACATTTTTAATGGCACACACTGGCTTATTACAACTGAAGTTAGATCCTCTTCCCACTAAGGAAAGCTCTCTTCATCAGGGAGATTCTAATGAGTGGAAATACCCTGTCATTTCCCAGGTGCCCAGGGTGGAGTAGCCCAGACATTCCAGAGGCACTGCTCATACGTTTTTGGCTTCCTGGTTATTCAGGAAATAAAAGAAAAATAACTACCTGAACACAAATGAAGACATTTAAGTTCATTTAGCAACCTTTTTCTGTGAATATAAAAAGAAGGAATCACAATATTATAACTCCAGAAAGAATCATTGACAACAAATCCAGCTTCCACATTTTACAGGCAAGGAAATTGAGGCTCAGAGAAGGAACTTTATTGATTGTGTATTTACCACGTGGTTAGCATTTTCCTCATGACATCTCTGTGTATTAAGTATTAACCTTATTTTATAGGTAAGGAAACTAAGGCTCAGGCTCAAACATTAAGAAAAACATTAAGAATCTTAATATTTGATTGAGTGACTGAAAATAAGTCACCATGCTAGATCGAAAGTACATGCTAGGGTTTTTCCTTTCTAAAAATTATCTTTATTTTTATTTTTTTTTGACAATATCTTGCTCTGTCACCTAGGCTGGAGTGCAATGGCACAATCACGGCTCACTGTAGTCTCAACTTCCCCAGCCCAACCAATCTTTCCACCTCAGCCTCCTTAGTAGGCATGTGCCACAGGCATGTGCCACCGCCATAACTAGCCAATTTATTTTTGTTTATTAATTTTTTCTTTTCTGTATATCTCAGATCCCCTGTGTTGCTTAGGCTGGTCTCAAACTCGTGGGCTCAAGTGATCCTCCTGTCCGGCCTCCCATAGTGCTGGGATTATAGGCATGAGCCACCATGCCGGCCCCGATTGATTTTTTTGATTGATAAAAGAAGCACATGCTCATTGCATATATTCAGGTAAGCAAAAATGAGGAAAGTAAAAGTCCTCTCTAGCCCCAACGCAAATACTTAGTCTAATGCTACTGTTAACAATTTGTTAGCTGTATTCTTCCAGATGCTATTCTAAGCCACATGAGGCATGCCCTTTTAAAAATACCACATTTATTAGGAATGGGAAGGTCAACACTAAGGGCCTTATTCTTAAAAGTGATAAATAATTTATATCAATAGCAAAAGGCCTGTATTGGGGCAGGGGGACGAGGAAGGGAAGAAATTATGCTATTTTTTGTCACTCTTGTATAAGTCCCCTTTTGATTACTGGAAGTATCCCCTTGTTTTTTATAACTAATTTAAGAATGTTACTTGGAATGTAGCAAATGCTTAAGAGTAAAAGGGCTGGGTCAGAAAACCCCACGAGGCATTTTCTTTCTGAATTTTTATTGGTATATCTGGATTTATTTCCAAATAGCTTAGTTACCAAGTAAAATATCAGAGACTCTATACATGATGGCTTTGCTCATCAAATGATTTGTAACATATATATATATAATAATTCCCTGCAAGTGTTGCACATAAAAATATATTTTAAGTACATACTTTATTCTAAGAAAACTATGATATTTTGGCCTGGCATGGTGGCTCACGCCTGTAATCCCAGCAGTTTGGAAGGCCAAGGCAGGAGGATCACCTGAGGTCAGGAGTTCAAAACCAGACTGGCCAACATGGTGAAGTCCTGTCTCTACTAAAAATACAAAAATTAGCTGGGCGTGATGGCGCATGCCTGTAATTCCAGCTACTTGGGAGGCTGAGGCAGGAGAATCACTTGAACCTGGGAGGTGGTAGCTGCAGTGAGGCGAGATCTCGCCATTACACTCCAGCCCGGGTGAAATAGCAGGACTCAGTCACAAAAAAAAAAAAAAAAAGACAGAAAAAAAAGAAAACTATGATATTTTCAATAATTGTTTTTGAATGTAGTTATTCGTGTTTCCTTTTAATAAACTTTATTTGGGCTTTTGTTTCAGAAAAATGCCTTGTTGCTACTGTATAATGTCATACATCAGCATCTCACTAAATGCCTATGTTTTAGAAAACTAATAAATTTCTCAGGGGTCTTTGGTCTTAAGGATTCCTCAGAAGATAGGTTGAAATGGATTGAAGAGACCTATACAAGGAAGTGACTCGGGAGTGCCTGCTCTTCCCGCATCCCCACTCCCCCAAAGCATGTCAAGCATACAAGGCTGGGAGGAGGAGGTCTCATGTGTGGTTTTTTTTTTTTTTTTTTTTTTGAGACAGAGTCTCACTCTGTTGCCCAGGCTGGAGTGCAATGTCTCAGTCTCGGCTCACTGCAATCTTTGCCTCCCGGGTTCAAGCAATTCTCCTACTTCAGCCTTCCGACTGAGTAGCTGGAATTATAGGCACTTGCCACCACACCCAGCTAATTTTTTTTTTTTTTTTTTTTTTTTAAGTAGAGAAGGAGTTTCACCATGTTGGCTAGGCTGGTCTCATACTCCTGACCTCAAGAGATCTGCCCGCTTCTGCCTCCCGAATGGTGGGATTACAGGCTTGAGCCACTGCGCTTGGCCAATCATCTGTAGATTCTTCACTGGGCTTTGTACAGAGCCGGTTTCGTAAGCGTATGACCTTTACATAGGGCCCCGCTTGGAAGGACTATATCTGGATGTACTCTGCCGTCTTGAAATTCTAGGTAACTTTTGAACAGATTTCTCATTTTCATTTGCACTGGACCCCTCAAATTATATAGCTGTTGCCGAGCGTAGTGGCTCATGCCTGTAATCCCAACCCTTCGAAGGCCAAGGCGGGTGGATCACCTGGGGTCAGGAGTGGCCAACACGATTAAATCCCGTCCCTACTAAAAATGCAAAATTAGTCTCGTGTGGTCACTCTGACCTGTAATCCCAGCTACTCAGGAGGCTGGGGCAGTGAGCCAAGATCGCGCCCTTGCACTCCAGCTCAGGCTATAAAAGCAAAACTCTGTCTAAAAACAAAAAAATTGTATAGTTGTTCCTGCCTTGAACAAAGGGCTCAGGAACCCAGTCTCCTCTGTGCAAATCTAGCATGTTAACGAGCATGAAGTGTGAAATGCTGTAGAAGAAACTGGTGGGCTATTGACACTGAAAATGCTTCTCTGAGAAATGAGATGCTTTAAGTGCAAACAGACAGGTCCATCTCCCCATTTTCTGGTTCTATGATAACTCGGGATCAGTGGCAAAGATGGTGGCAGAAGAAAACTTGACTTGATTTTGTAACTTCTCACTCTAGCTTAGACTCTGAAGTTAGTCTTGAAGATGATAATGAGAATAATGTTGAATCAAGGTAGAACCTGTGTCCACTAAAATTGTTCATTTTTTATATTTTCCCAAACTTTTTGTTATAAAAAATTTCAAATGTACAGAAATATTGAAATTACAGTGAACACACACAGAGCTCCTTGATTCTAAGTTATTACCTTTTTGTCATATTTGCCTTACCTTTGTGCTTTCTGAACTTTTTGACAGTAAATTGCAGAAATAGATCAGCATGCCTTTACTACTAGAAACATTTTCCTAAGTAACCAAAATATGTGGAGTTTTGATGAGTTTTTGTGAGACAGGGTCTTGCTCTGTCACCCAGGATGGAGTGCAGTGGCGAGATCATGGCTCAGTGGAGCATTGACTTCCTGGGCTCAAGGGATCCTCCCATCTCAGCCTCCTGAGTAGCTGGGACTACAGGCATGCACCACTACACCCAGCTAATTAAAAAAAAAAATCTTGTGTGTGTGGAAACAGGGTCTTGCCATATTGCCCAGGCTGGTCTCAAACTCCTGGGCTCAAGTGATCCTCTGGCCTTGGCCTCCCAAACTGCTGGGATTACAGGTGTGAGTCACTGTACCCCACTTGATTATGCTTTTATGGAGATTTTTTTTCCTGAGGATAGATTCATACTACACTGTCTGAATGTCTTTTGGAGACATCAAAGTGTTCTTCCATATGTGTGAGTTCCTAGAAGTCAGGAACAGATTGTCAGGAAAGACAATAAGTGGTATCTTCACTTCCTGCTGGCAGCAGGCCCTAGAGTCAATCAGGCAGGGAGCCCCCTGTGATGTTGTGTTCAAGGCAGGTTGTATTTCATCACTCTACCAACCAGATGGATCAGTTTGGGGGCGACAGAGTTAAAATAACCACTGACTAAAGCAGTGCCCCTTTGCTGGAGACATTTCTAAAAGCTGCAACTAACAGAAGAGCTGCTCTGCTTTTCCAGGAATGGTCACTTCTGGAAGTGTGAAAATAGGGTGTCATTAGTTAGACTGAACAGCAGAGCCATAAGTCTATAAGGCATTGCCACACTAAACATTAGGGAAGGGTGTACCCAGGGCCAACTTTTTTCTATGCAATTCAAGTCACAGTTCCATTTGGGCAAGTGTTGCTTAAAGCAAAATTTTTTCAAGTCAGCTGTTATTGATTAGGGTCCTGTGTTTGCAAGCAACAGAAACTGGCCAAACTAAGCCTATGGGAATTATTGGAAAGACATGGGGTGGCACTGAGAATGAAAAGAAATGCTAAAGAAGCAAGTCACAGAGAAGCAGAGCTAGTAAGTAGCAAGAGCCATTAAGCAGCCTCTTCAGGGCACCACCTTTAGGAATCAAGTCACCCTTTGTCAATCTTTAAGCCCCTTTCAAGATTCAAACACCCCAACTGATTGACCTAGGTTGACTTACATGCCTATTCCATGGCCAGAAAGGGGGTTGGGGTGGGGGATGAGGACTTTGAAGGACAGTTCCACTAACTCTGTATCCAATGGAAAAGAGATGGTTTCCTAAAGCTGTTGCCAAAAGGAAAAGGAAGGATAGCTGGGCAGGCAAAAATAGTAGATGTCTATGCATCAGCTTTTTTTTTTTTTTTTGAGAAAGAGTCACCCAGGCTGGAGTGCAGTGGTGCCATCTCAGCTCACTGCAACCTCCGCCTCCCGGATTCAAACAATTCTCTTGCCTCAGCCTCCCTAGTAGCTGGGACTACAGTCACACACCACCACGCCTGGCTAATTTTTGTATTTTTAGTAGAGACGGCTTTTCACCATATTGGCCAGACTGGTCTCAAACTCCTGACCTCAGGTGATCCACCTATCTCGGCCTCGAAATTGCTGGGATTACAGGCGTGAGCCACCGTACCCAGCCCACACTGAAGTATTAAGGGATACAGAGGCATAATGTATGCAATTTATTCTCAAATAATACAGA
This sequence comes from Hylobates moloch, assembly GCF_009828535.3. NCBI lineage: Eukaryota > Metazoa > Chordata > Mammalia > Primates > Hylobatidae > Hylobates > Hylobates moloch. The sequence continues at coordinate 93,492,722 of NW_026652280.1, forward strand.
AAAGATATATGGGGGGAAGAATGTGGCAAAATGTTTAAAAATAGTAAGTTTGGATAAAGAATGTGTGGGAGTTCTTTGTGTTATTCATGAAACTTTTAAATTTGTAATTATTTCAAAATGAAGTTCAGAAACAAAAGTCAATGGGAAAGGCAAAAGGAAATGTCCTCCTCTGCTTGCATGTACAAAAGCCTTTTGATGAATTATGTGTGACAAATGAATATTTGTATGTCCACATTGCTAGATCCAAACTCTCTAGTGGAAGTTCTTAGTGCGAAGGCATGGACTCTACAATGAGCTCTCGCTATTAGTGTGACAAAGCTCTACTGTGGACCGCTAAGACCTTGGGTAAGGCCTATATATTTACGCACCCCAAGAAATCTAAGTGGGTGGAAATTTCCTCTTGGCTTTTATGCTTTTCTTTTGTTTTAGCAGTTATTTGGGAAAACAGATTTCAAACATAGTATATATATTTAATGCTTTGTACTCTATTTTATTTTTAATTGGCAAATAATAATTTTATATATTCATGGAGTAAAATGATGTTTTCATACATGTATACATTGTGGGATGATTAAATCAAGCCAGTTAACGTATCTGTGACCTCACATACTTATCATTTTTTGTGGTGAAAACATCTAAAATCCACTCTTTTTTTTTTTTTTTTTTTTGAGACGGAGTCTCGCTCTGTCGCCCAGGCTGGAGTGCAGTGGCGCAATCTCGGCTCACTGCAAGCTCCGCCTCCCGGGTTCACGCCATTCTCCTGCCTCAGCCTCTCCGAGTAGCTGGGACTACAGGCGCTCGCCACCACGCCCGGCTAATTTTTTTTTTTTTTGTATTTTTAGTAGAGACAGGGTTTCACTGTGGTCTCGATCTCCTGACCTGGTGATCCACCCGCCTCGGCCTCCCAAAGTGCTGGGATTACAAGCGTGAGCCACCGCGCCCGGCCTAAAATCCACTCTTTAAGTAATTTTGGAATATACAGTGCATTGTTATTTATTATAATCACTATTCTGTGCAATACATCACTAAAGCTCATTCCTCCCCTCTAACTGAAATTTTATACCCTTCGATCAAACATCTTTCCTTTCCCCAACTTCCCTTGTCCCTAATGCTTTATACTTTTTTCTTTTTTTGAGACAGGGTCTCACTCTGTCACCCAGGCTGGAGTGCAGTGGCATGATCATGGCTCACTGCAGCCTCAACCTCCTGGGCTCAAGCAATCCTCCTGCTTCAGCCTCCTGAGTAGCTGGGACTATAAGTGCATGCCATTATGCCCAGCTAATTTTTTATTTTTTTGTAGAGACAGGGTCTCACTATGTTGCCCAAGCTGGTCTCAAACTCCTGGGCTCAAGTTATCCTCCTGCCTCAGCCTCCCAAAGTGTTGGGATAAGAAGCATGAGCTACCATACCCAGCCTCTACTTCTTTTTTTTTTTTTTTTTGAGACAGAGTCTCACTCTGTTGCCCAGGCTGGAATGCAGTGGTGTGATCTCTGCTCACTGCAACCTCTGCCTCCCCAATTCAAGCGATTCTCCTGCCTCTGCCTCCTGAGTAGCTGGGATTACAGGTGCATGCCACCACACCTGGCTAATTTTTGTATTTTTAGTACAGATGGGGTTTCACCATGTTGGTCAGGCTGGTCTTGAACTCCTGATCTCGTTATCTGCCCACCTCGGCCTCCCAAAGTGCCAGGATTACAGGCATGAGCCACCGCGCCTGGCCCCAGACTCTACTTTTTAATATTCATCTATAACCCAACAATTTTCTCTCTCAAGTAGCTTACTAACTTGATTTGAAGCCAAACATTACTAACACCACACAGTCATTTCTTATTACAAAAAGATTTTAGTATATAGAAAGATAGTCATTGCAGCATTCTATTAAAAAAATATTGGGACCAACCGTCAATAGATTATTGGTTAAATACATTCATGCAATGGAATATTGTGTAGATGACACAAAATAATGAGATAGATTCATAAGACTGGATGTAGAATGATCTCCAAGTAAAAGATAAATGAAGCAGCTCTGTATGAATGGATATGGAACAATCTCCAATGTATATTTTTGTGATTCATGTGCAAAATTGTGTATAATACTACTGTGTAAAAAATTGCTTGAATGAGTAAGTGATGAGTGGACAATTAGCATATGCCTGCTCAGCATATGCCTGGATACATAGATACACAGCATTTTCTGGGAAGATATACAGGAAATTGTTAATAGTGGTAGCTTCTGGGAAGAGATGCAGGAAATTGGTAATAGGGGAACTATGGGTGGAAATAGTGATCTGGGGCACAAGAATAGAAGGGAGACTTTCTTTTCACTTATATCTTTTGAGCTTTTTTTTTTTTTTTTAGACATGGTCTCATTCTGTCACCCAAGTAGCAGGGACTACAAACATGAGCCACTGCACCTGCCTAATTTTTTTTGTATTTATAGAGATGTGGTCTCACTATGTTGCTCAGGCTAGTCTCGAACTCCTGGACTCAAGCAATCTGCCCGCCTCGGCCTCCTAAAGTGCTGGAATTACAGGCGTGTGCCACTGCACCCTGCCTATCTTTTGAGTTTTATATCAAAAATAAGGTAAAAGTCAGTGCTCCTTTAGGAGCAGTCCCTTGGGGTCCATTCTTGTCATGTAGGCTTTAGTGAGAATAAAGCTCTGTAGCCAGGAAAATTGTCCTATTAGACTGTGAGTATTTTGAACTTGATTGGGCCCATGGCTTCTCACCTTTCTACTACCAGGAGCTAGTCCCATCTTTGAATATAGTAGGTGTTTAATAATCGTTTATTGAATCGAGTTCAACTGGATTTATTAGCAGTGTTTATGAGGTACCTTTACATACATTTTTGCTTGCTAGTTTAAATATAGGCTTTTTAGCCCCTCATGTGTCTCCATTTTTTCTATCCTTAAGGAAGAAGATAAAACAAATATTTACTTTCTTATCTAAAGAATTTAGAACATAGCCAGTCAGTGGATGTAAGTTGTTGTCTCTTTTTTTTTGGAAGGCCTTTTAGTATAATAAGCCAGCATGTACAACCTGGTCATGTTGTAACTGAATAATCCCACCTTTGGCAATTTACCGTAAGGAAATAATTATACAGCTCAGAAAATGCTGCTGTATAAGGATGTTTATTAATTACAGTGTTGTTGATAATACTGAAATTTTAGAAATAATCAAAATTATCATTGGCAGGTAACTGGTTAATTTTTTTTTTTTTTTTTAAGATGAAGTTTTACTCTTATAGCCCTGGCTGGAGTGCAGTCGCTCGATTTCTGCTCACTGCAACCTCCACCTCCCAGGTTCAAGAGATTCTCCTGCCTCAGCTTCCTGAGTACCTGGGGTTACAGGCACGTGCCACCATCCTGGCTAATTTTTGTATTTTTAGTAGAGACAGGGTTTCACCATGTTGGCCAGGCTGTTCTTGAACTTCTGACCTCAGGTGATCCACCCACCTTGGCCTCCCAAAGTGCTGGGATTACAGGCATGAGCCACCATGCCCAGCTGGTAACTTGTTAATTAAAGAATTACATGTCCGTCAAGTGTGCCCATTAGAAATGATGATTTATATTTCTAACTTATGTTTATGATGAGGAAAAATATCTATGGGATATTGTTAAGTGATAAAAACAGGTTACATAGTAGCATGTTTATGATCCCATTTATATCAGGTTTTATACAGAGATCACTATATATATGTACACATAGGCATCAGGGAGAAATTTCATCAAAATATTTTTATTTGTTTATTTATTTATTTTATTTTTGTATTTTTAGTACAGACGGGGTTTCACCATGCTGGCCTGGCTGGTCTTGAACTCCTGACCTCAAGTGATCCACCCAACTAGGCCTCCAAAAGTGTTGGGATGACAGGCGTGAGCCACCGCACCTGCTATTTTATTTATTATGTATTTTTGAGACAGGGTCTCACTCTGTTGCCCAGGCTGGAGTGCAGTAGAGCAATCACAGCTACCAGCAGCCTCAAACTCCTGGGCTCAAGTGAGCCTCCTGCCTCAGCCTCCCCAGTAGCTGGCACTATAGGGGCATGCCACTAAGTCTGGCTAATTTTTAAATTTTTCTTTTGTAGAAATGAGATCTATGTTATCCAGGCTGATTTCAAACTCCTGGCCTCAAGCTATCCTCCTCCCACTTCAGCTTCCCAAAGTGTTGGGATTACAGGCATCAGCCAGCATGCCCAGCTCAAAATATTTTAAGTGTTCATCTGTTCATGTGAGGTGATTTTTAATTTCCTCTCTCTATATTTTTTCAATTATTTACCCTTTTTCTGGAATGTTCATTGTATCACTTTTACCCAAAAACTATTGAAAAAAGCATTCAAGTGATTTATTTAGTTACTCTTTGTCTCAATAAATATTTGTTGTTGATTGCACCAGACTATCCTAGAATTACCTCTCCTATTTTAAAGACTGCAAGATTTTCTATGCATAATAGGAGAAAGCACAGAAGCTAAGTACTTATACTTATCAAGGCTCCTTTTGAAAAATTTAAGCACCAGAAAAAAGAAATCAGAACAGTAGTTGTCTCTGGAAAGGGTAGGAGTGGTGACTGACAGGGAAGGAGTATGAAGGAACTTTTTAGGATGATGGTAATGTTCTGTATCTTTATAGAGGTTTGGGTTATAGAGGACAATGCATTTGTCAAAACTCAGCAAATTTACCAAATTTACTTTTGTATTTTTTGTTTTGTTTTGTTTCATTTTGTTTTGTTTTTGAGACAGGGTCTCACTCTGTTGCCCAGGCTGGAGTGCAGTGGCGCCATCTCAGCTCACTGCAAACTTCGCCTGCTGGGTTCAAACAATTCTCCCGCCTCCTGAGTAGCAGGGAGTACAGGCATGTGCCACCATGCCTGGCTAATTTTTATATTTTCAGTAGAGACAGGGTTTCACTAGTTTCACTATGTTAGCCAGGCTGGTCTCGAGCTCCTGGCCTCAAGTGATCCACCTGCCTTGGCCTCCCAGAATGCTGGGATAACAGGCGTGAGACACCTTGCCCAGCCAGCAAATTTACTGTTAAGATTTGTGCATTCCTCTATATATCAATTTACATCAAAAGGAGAAAGAATCAAACAAATTTGGCGTTAGTTAGTGATATTGATATCTGGAATTTACTTTGAAATGCACCAAAAATAAGACAGATTGATTAATAAATGGATAAAGAAATGGATAGATATATAATAAGGGAGGCAGGTATGGGGGCTCACACCTATAACCCCAGCGCTTTGGGAGGCCAAGGTAGGTGGACTGCTTGAGCCCAGGAGTTCAAGACCAGCCTGGGCAAGAGAGCGAGACCCCATCTCTTGAAAAATACATGTGTGTGTGTATATATATATAAAATAAAGCAAATATAATAAAATGTTAATAATAGAATCTAGGTGGTTTGTATACATGTGCTCGCTAAGAAATTCTTATAATTTTTGTTTAAAAATTTTCATAACAACATGTTGAGAAAAATATGCCTCAATCATCTATTGATATACTGCATGTATACATATTTTATCCTTATACACTAAATTCCACATATTGAATTTTGAAAGTTGCTCCCAAGAAAGATTGAGCCTGTTTATATAGGTAAGCTATGCGAAAGCATATATGTACATATGACATAACTAGTGAAAGGGCTGTCTTTGTAAGCATGCAAACTGTGCAGTTACACAGGGCCCTCCCTTGGTTTAATACTTTACTGTTTTGATTTTTTTTTTTTTTTTGAGATGAAATTTTGCTCCTGTTGCCCAGGCTAGAGTGCAATGGCACGATCTCGGCTCACTGCAACCTCCACCTCCCGGATTCAAGCGATTCTCCTGCCTCAGCCTCCTGAGCAGCTGGGATTATAGGCATGCGCCACCACACCCGGCTAATTTTGTATTTTTAGTAGAGATGGGGTTTCTCCCCGTTGGTCACGCTGGTCTTGAACTCCCAACCTCAGGTGAGCCACCCACCTCAGCCTCCCCAAGTGCTGGGATTACAGGTATGAGCCACCGTGCCCAGCCAAAGTTTTTTTTTTTTTTTTTTTTTTGAGACAGAGTCTCGTTCTGTCACCCAGGATATAGTGCAGTGGCCCAATCTCGGCTCACTGCAAACTCCGCCTCCCAGGTTCAAGTGATTCTCCTTCTTCAGCCTCCCGAGTAGCTGGAACTATAAGGGCCCGCCACCACACCTGGCTAATGTTTGTATTTTTAGTAAAGGTGGGGTTTCGCCATGTTGGCCAGGGTCTCGAACTCCTGTGATTCGTCTTCCTCAGCCTCCCAAAGTGCTGGGATTACAGGCATGAGCCACTGTGCCTGGCTTGAAATTCTTAATAATCTTTTAACAAGAAGCCCTGCATTTTTATTTTGCTCTGGGCCCTGTAAATTATGTGGCCAGTCTTGATTAGTGAATAAAAATATTACTAATATATATTATGTTCTCCCTATGCCAGGCACTATGTTAAACATTTTGCATTCATTATCTCATTGAATCTTCAAAGAAAGACTAAAGGGGTAGGTAATATTAATATTCCCATTTTACAGCTGAACATATTGAGGCTCGAAGAAGTTAAGCTACTTTTCAACTTCACACATTTATTATACCCTCAGTATGCATGGTAGCACAGTATACGTGGTAGGCACTCAATAAATGTTTACTGAATAAATAATAATAATAGCAGCTCCCATTTATTGAGCGCCTTCCATGAACCTAGAATGCCTCAACTGAAAGATGACACGCTCTCCCCTAACCCAGACTCCCCAGCTTTTGCATCACTTCCTCAAAACCACATTCCTTGACACCCTAAATGGTCTCTTTTTATGGTACCCTAGGCTTCGTGATAGCATCCATCACAATTGAAGTTAGGTAGTTCTTTAATTCCTGCCTTCCCTTCTAGATTGAAATCTCAGTGAAGACAGTGACTCATTTTCATCCCTTCACTCCTTTATTCCCAGCACCAAGTGCTATACCTGAAGCATAGCCTCCCTCCTGCCAGTGCTTGATTATATATTTTCTCATTTAATCCTCAACTCTGGGAAGTAAAGTTGTTACCATCATTTTACATGTGAAGAAACTAAGGCTCAGAGAAGTGAAGTCCCAGTCATCCCACCTTGGGAGAAGAGTCCCATCATCGTGTGGACCTACATCTGTTTGGCTCCAAAACCTCTCATCATTTCACTACAGCCCACTGTTACCGCGTGACAAACAATCTGCTTGATGTTATTTTCTATCCCTAGGCACGACTTATTCCTTTAATATCTCTTCCAGCTTCTATTTTTGCTATCTGACCTCCAGGCTCTTTAATGAAAGAGACATGCTTTCCAACAAGTAATCACGGCAAGTGATATTATAAACAAGCTGGCTGAAGCCAGGATTTTATTTTTTAACCTTGATGAGTGAACCAGCTGGAAACACTACATTTAAAAGCAGAGGCTCTAATTTCCTTTTAGTACTGATTCCTCCCTTGTCCTGGGAGATACCCTGAAGCTGCCTCTTGGGTTTTGTGATTGCAAAGCCATCACCAACGTCCGGTTGTAGGTGAAGGCCTGAAATAATTGAGGTAAAACAAATGAAGGCCGGACACGGTGATTCAGGCCTGTAATCCCAGCACTTTGGAAGGCTGAGGCGGGTGGACCAGCTGAGGCCAGGAGCTCGAGACCAGCCTGGCCAACATGGCAAAACCCCATCTCTAATAAAAATACCCCCCGCCCCAAAATTAGCCAGGCATAGTTGTGCGTGCCTGTAGTCCCACCTCTCTGGGAGATTGAGGCAAGAGGATCACTTGAACCTGGGAGGTGGAGGTTGCCATGAGCCAAGATTGCGCCACTGCATTCCAGTCTGGACGACAGAGCAAGACTCCATCTCAAAACAAACAAATGAAGTGCTTCAGGCTGCTAATAAGGTATCTTTTAGTAGTTGTCTGCCTTTATATATTGATTTCTATAAAGAAATGTTTCTCCCTAAGTATGGATCTAGATTGTCCTATGCTTGTGCACTACTGGATATCTTTTTTTTTTTTTGAAACAGAGTCTCGCTCTGTCACCCAGGCTGGAGTGCAGTGACACAATCTCGGCTCACTGCAACCTCCTGGGTTCAAGCAATTCTCCTGCCTCAGGCTCCCAAGTAGCTGGGATTACACACACACACCACCACATCCGGATAATTTTTGGTTTTATTAGAGATGGAGTTTCACCATGTTGGCCAGGGTGGTCTTGAACTCCTGACTTCAGGTGATCCTCCTGCCTCGGCCTCCCAAAGTGCTGGGATTACAGACATGAGCCACTGTGCCTGGCTCATTACTGGATATCTTTACAGAGCTGAGAGGCCTATTCTTTAGACACTTATTTGTGAGGGTCATGGAAGTGGGATGGAGAGGAATGCTGAGAGAGTGTGCAGGCTTGTTTTCTTCAGCCAATGCTGGAGGAGAAGCTGTGAACAAGAAATGGAGGGCACTTGGCCCAGCACTTTATGACATGGATTGTTGAGTTCCACCTGTGGTGTTAAAGACTGAAAATCCCAGACCTCAGGAATTGGACTGATGACAGACTGTGTTGTATTATGTCTTTTGTAGGGCATAGGACAAGAGGACAGCCTGTGATGATGGTAGAGATTCCGGAAGTCCTGCATTTCTGCCATTCTGATAGCGAATTTAGACTGTGGACCTTTCATAGCAGCCACTGCTAACAGCAGTATAGGTTACCCTGTCTATTACACTTCTGTAAACAAAAGTCAAAACCTGTTAACAATCACAGCTCGGCCTCGGTTGTGTTCTTGGGCTTATTTCACTTTCTTGGAAGAATATCAAATATTTCCCAAATTCAGTGGTGGAAGCAATGGTGACAGTCATCAGTGCAGGAGAATGGTGCTCACTGGAGCTACATTCTTATTAGGATGAGAGAGAGCAGCACTCCGGCAGATCCAGAAGGTTGTGGTAGAACAAGAACTGTTTCTGAAAACAGGAGAGCTATATCGGAAATACGGGAGGAGGAAGAGATTGTTTTCTCTAGGAAATGTGCCATGAGGGCTTAAGTCATCATAATTTGAACATTAAAAGTATGATTTTAGGCTGGGAGTGGTGGCTTACACCTGTAATCCCAGCACTTTGGGAGGCCAAGGCGGGCGGATCACCTAAGGTCGGGAGTTCAAGACCAGCCAGACTAACATGGAGAAACCCCGTCTCTACTAAAAATACAAAATTAGCCAGGCGTGGTGGCACATGCCTGTAATCCCAGCTACTCGGGAGGTTGAGACAGGAGAATTGCTTGAACCCGGGAGGTGGAGGTTGCGGTGAGCTGAGATCACACCATTGCACTCCAGCCTGGGCAACAAGTGCGAAACTCCGTCTCAAAAAAAAAAAAAAAAAAGTAAGATTTTAATATCCAAAATATATAAGGAACTCAAACAACTTAATAGCAAGAAAACAACCTAATTAAAAAATGTCAAAGGACCTAAATAGATATTTCTCAGAAGAAGACATACAAATGGTCAATAGGTATATGAAAAAATGTTCAGCATCACTAATCATCAGAAGAATGCCAATTAAAGCCACAGGGAGATATCGCCTCCCACCTGTTAGAATGGCTGTCATCAAAAAGACGAAAGGTTACAAGTGTTAGAGAGGATGTGGAGAAAAGGGTACCCTTGTATACTGTTAGTGGGAATGCAAATTAGTATAGCCATTATGGAAAAGAGTAAGAAGTTTCCTTGAAGAACTAAAAATATAACTGCCATATGATCAAGCAATCCTACTTCTGGAAATATATCCAAAGGAATTGAAACCAGTTTGTGAAAGAGATATCTGCACTCTCATCCTCATTATTCACATTATTCACAATAATTGTACTGAATTATTCAGCATTATTCACAATAACCAAGATATAGAACCAATCTTGTCCATCAATGGATGAATGGATAAAGAAAATGTGCTATGTATACACAATGGCCTTTAAAAAGAGATACTGCCATTTGCCACAACATGGATGAACCTAGAGGACATTATTTTAAGTGAAATAAGCCAAGCACAGAAAGGCAAGTACTGCATGATCTGACTTTTATGTGGAATCACATAGCAGTAGACAGCAGAATGGTGGTTAACTCACAGTAGCAGACAGACAGTAGGATGGTGGTTAACTCACAGTAGCAGACAGACAATAGGATGGTGGTTAACTGAGGGCTGGTTGCAGGGAGAGGGAAAAAGGAGATGTTGGTCAAAGGTTAGAATGTTTTGGCTAGACAGGAGGAATAAGTTTTTAGGATCTATTGCACAACATGGTGACTATAATTAATAATAATGTAATGTATATTTCAAAATTGCTGAGAGTAAATTTTAAATGTTCACACCACAAAAAAATGATGAAAATGTGCGGTGATAGATGTGTTAATTAACTTGATTTAATCATTTGATAATGTATACATCACATTGTATCCCACAAATATTTATTATTTGTCAACTAAAATTTTTAAAAAATTAAAGCTGGGCGCAATGGCTCACACCTGTTATCCCAGCACTTTGGGAGGCAGAGGCAGGTGGATCACTTGAGCCCAGGAGTTTGAGACCACCTCATGTCTATGAAAAATAAAAAAATTAGCCAGGCCTGGTGGTGCACACCTGTAGTCCCAGCTACTCAGGAGGATGAGGTGGGAGGATCACTTGTGCCCAGAAAGTTGAGGCTGCAGTGAGCCATGTTCGTGCCACTGCACTCCAGCCTGGGCGACAGAGTGAGACTCTGTCTCAAAAAAAAAAAAAAAAAAAGGTCTAATCTTATTTTGTAGTCACTGGCTAGTGAGATATGATGTATAATTGAGTCACTGTATGTGAGAGCCAGTCTCTAAGATGACTCTCAATGATTCTCACTTTCTGGTATTAATGTCCATATGTTGTCTTCTTCCACAATGAATTAGGGCTAGTCTATGTGAACAAGAGCATGGCTGAGGTTACAGGGGGTGACTTCCAAGGGTAGACTGTAAAGGACTTGCTACTTCCACTTTAGGCTCTTGGATTGCTTACTCTGGGGGAGGCCAGCAATCATCTCATGAGGCCTCTCCAACAACTTTGTAGAGGGGCCCACTAGAGGACGAACTGCGGCTTCCACCAGTATTGAGCACAGACTTACCAGCTGTGTGAGTAAGCCATTGGAAGTGGATCTTCCAGCCCCATTCAAGTCTTCAAATGACACAGACTTGGTTGACATCTGACTGAACCCCACGAAAAACCCCTAACTAGAACTGCCCAGTCAAGTGGCTCCCAAATTCCTGACCTGTAGAAACTGTGAGAGATAATAAATGTTTATATTTAAGTTAAGCCACTAAGTTTGGGGATAATGTGTTGTACAGCAATAGATAATTAAAACACTATAGATTCTACAGAATAAATGTCTATATAAAACTGCCTTTGGGAGGCCGAGATGGGCGGATCACCTGAGGTCAGGAGTTCGAGACCAGCCTGGCCAACATGGTGAAACCCCGTCTCTACTAAAAATACAAAAATTAGCTGGGCATGGTGGCGCACACTTGTAATCCCAGCTACTCGGAAGGCTGAGGCAGGAGAATCGCTTGAACCTAGGAGGTGGAGGTGTCAGTGAGCCAAGATCGTGCCATTGCACTCCAACCTGGGCAACATCAAAAAAAAAAAAAAAAAACCAACAAAAACAAAAACAAAAAACTGCCTAAAGAGGCCAGGAAGGTCTTCAGTAAAAAAAGAGGACATGAGTTGAGTCTTCAGGGATGACTAGAGGCTTGCAGGTATGGAATTAGGGTGGAGAAAAGGAAGACATTTCGGGCAGAAGGAACAGCTTGACCACAGTAAGAGGGCATGGCCTATTTGAAAAACAGCAATTAGTTCAGCATGACTTGGATGCAGTGCGTTTAAAGAATGAAGTAGAGATCAGAAGATCAGACAGGAGTCAGCTGACAAAGGACCTTATATGCCATGCCCATGTGCTTTTTTTTGTTTTGTTTTGTTTTTTGAGACAGTCTTGCTCTGTTGCCCAGGCTGGAGTATAAAGCAACCTCCGCCTCCCAGGTTCAAGCAATTCTGCCTCAGCCTCCGGAGTAGCTGGGATTACAGGTGCACACCACCATGCCCAGCTAATTTTTGTATTATTATTATTTTGAGATGGAGTCTTGCTCTGTCGCCCGGGCTGGAGTGCAGTGGCGCGATCTCGGCTCACTACAACCTCTGCCGCCTGGGTTCAAGCAATTCCCCTGCCTCAGCCTCCCAAGTAGCTGAGTAGCTGGGATTACAGGCACACACCACCTAGCCCGGCTAATTTTTTTGTATTTTTAATAGAGACAGGGTTTCGGCATCTTGGCCAGGCTGGTCTTGAACTCCTGATCTGTGGTTGTTTTAAAACTATTTGTGCCTCAGTAAAAAATTAGTATCAGTGAAATTCATGTCATTTTATCTGTGGAAGTAACTGTGGTTTTTAAAAAGTAACCACTTAATTTTTGTCATCACAAAAGCCCAAGAAAAGTAATGTTAAAATGAGTAAATGGAGCTGAGTATTTTTACCAGAGTGCTTCGTGGGAAGAATTCAAGCATAAACGACACTGATTAATGTACTTAACTTTTTCAGCATTTAATTGACGAAAATGGAGACTTAACAAAAAGTTTCTAGGGTGCAAAATGTCTAATGAATATTTTAAATGTATCTTTAGAAAAAACAGTTTTATGGCATAATTAAAGGTAAAAGTGCAAAATCCAAGGTAGTAGTTTTTTCAAAGAAGAAAACTTTTTTTCTGATTACATAATTAAGGCATGCTTATTTTTTAAAAATTCAGTTAATACATAAAAGCAGGAAATACATAAACCTCACTAGCCACAGATAAGTGTTGTTAGCACTTTGTGAACTTGCTCCCAGCTGTCTCTTCATCCATATATTTGTGTAGGCATATGTATGCACAGGATTTGACTTACACAGATTCATATTCTACATACTGTTCTGTAAACTGATCCTTTAATTTTGCAACACATTGTGGACATCTTTCCACATCTATAAATATAAATCTATTCTAGCTTTCTAAACGGATGCATAGTATCACACTCTATATAAATAGACATGGTGAACATCCCTGTCCCATTTCTTTTCTTCTTTTAATTTATTTATTCAAATAAAATATGGCTTAGAGCCCACACTCTGAAGATGGATAAGAATTATTTCTGGGATTTCTTTCTGTACTGCAGTGAAGTATACAAGACCTCTAGGGTTTGGGTGGTCGAGTGGTCCTGGGTCACTGAAACGGGGTGATGCTGTTGATTTACCTTCGTCTGACCAGACAGCTGTCACCAGCACTCTTACTGCTCCTTCCAGGGTCTCAGTGCTTAGTGACCTGTCTCCCAGGCATCCTGCAGCCATCCCTGCTTGAGTCCTGTCCTCTGTTGCAAGCTTCAGGAGAATAAGGCATTTGGAAATCCTAAAAATCCCAGGCCGGGAGTGGTGGCTCATGCCTGTAATCCCAGCATTTTGGGAAGTCAAGGCGGGTGGATCACCTGAGGTCAGGAGTTTGAGACCAGCCTGGCCAACATGGCAAAACCCCGTCTCTACTAAAAATAGAAAAAATTAGCCAGGCGTGGTGGTGCACACCTGTAATCCCAACTACGTTGGAGGCTGAGGCATGAGAATGGCTTGAACCTGGTAGGTCGGAGGTTGTAGTGAGCCGAGATTGCGCCGCTGCATGCCAGCTTGAGTGACAGAGTGAGACGCCGTCTCAAAAAAAAAAAAAAAAAAAAAAGTCCTGGCCAGGCGCAGTGGCTCACGCTTGTAATCCCAGCACTTTGGGAGGCCGAGGCGTTTGGATCACAAGGTCAGGAGTTTGAGACCAGCCTGGCCAACATGGTGAAACCCCATCTCTACTAAAGATACAAAAAATTAGCTGGGCATGGTGGTGTGCGCCTCAAATCCCAGTGACTCGGGAACCTGGAGCAGGAGAATTGCTTGAACCTGGGAGGCGGAGGTTGCAGTGAGTCGTGATTGCACCACTGCCCTCCAGCCTGGGCGACAGAGCAAGACCCCATCTCAAAGAAAAAAAAAAATCCCACAACCCTTCCCCAGACTCAGTGAGATTCATCCTTTCTTTACGTTAGCAAAAAGTTCTTGGAAAACAAAGGCCTATTAATTCTTTAGGTCAAGGGAAAGGTAAAACTCTAGCCCAGCCTAGTTTCTTAGGAGATGGGAAGAAGGGGAACTGCTGCTCAATCTTTCCAGATAAACCTGTAACAGAGAACTAGACAGTTGACTTTGGAGGTGTTACGTAACCTCTTTAAACCTCAAATTCTTTATGAGATAGCAACAAATAGCAACTCTATCCTGCCAGCTGTAGAGGCCAAAAAACTTAGTTGCTTGGCCTAAGTAAAGAATGTCTCTCATTCTCTCACCTGCAAGCCATCACATTCTGCCTGTTGAACCTTCAAAGAGATCCAGAATCTGACCTTTTCTCCCCACCTCCACTGCTTGCAGCTTGGTCCATCATGTCTTACCTGGGCCTTTGTAGTAGCCTCCTAACAGGTCTCCTTGTGATCACTTTTCAAGGCAATAGCCCACGACTTTTTAAAATGCATGATGGCTTTACATCTAACTTGGAGAAAAAAGCAAAATTCTTAGACTAGCCTAGAAAGCCCTTCTATGTGAATTAGCCCCACTTCTCTCACCTCAGCCCCAACCATCCTCCTCTTCAGTCATCTACCCTTGCCAAACCTGTCAAGCATGCTCCTTGCCCTTGCTGTTTTCTTGGCCACTAGCTATTTTCAAGGCTAATGGTTGTCTTCAACCATTAGGCAGGAATGCAGTGGTGTGAACCTCTCAGGTTCAAGCTATTCTCGTGTCTCAGTAGCTGGGATTACAGGCATGCACCACCAGACCCGGCTAATTTTTGTATTTTTAGTAGAGACGGGGTTTCACCATGTTGGCCTTCACCATGTTGGCCAGGCTGGTCTCGAACTCCTGACCTCAAGTGATCCACCTGCCTCAGCCTCCCAAAGTGCTGGGATTACAGGCGTGAGCCACCGTACCTGGCCTTATTATTTGTCTCTTAAAGCTGGAATGTAAGCCTGTTGAAGGAAGAGACTTGTGCCATAAGCAGTGTCTGGCACGCATTAGGGGCTCAATAAATATTTCCCGAATGAATGAATGGAAAATGATAATCCCTGTCTTTCAGAGTTGGGGTGAGGATTCATTGAGATAATGTAGTGGCTAGCAAATAGTAAGGACTATGTAAATACAGGTTACTATTGCATATGATTATTATTATGTTTAAGCTAGGCTTTGAAGAATGTATTTTTTAAAAGGGCATTCCAGCAAAGCGACTGATTGGAGCAGAAGCCTAGAAGTAGGAAGTACCCTGTAGGTGGGTGTGAAGTGCATTAAGAATGTGTGAGAAAACTGGTTATTGGCAAGAGATAGGGCTGGAAATAGAGTGACAGAGAAGAATGTGGAGGAAATTGAATTAAAAGCTCAGAAATTTAGGTTTTTGTCTCTAACAGTAGGGGGACCATCTGGGATTTTCAGCAGAGAAAGCTATGATAAGATATTGGGTTTTGTGCCACTGCACTCCAGCCTGGGCGACAGAGCGAGACTCCGTCTCAGAAAAAAAGATATTGGGTTTTTTTTTTGTTTAAGATGGAGTCTTATTCTGTCACCCAGGCTGGAGTGCAGTGGCACAATCTTGGCATACTGCAACCTCCACCTCTCAGGTTAAGCAATTCTCCTGCCTCAGCCTCCCGAGTAGGTGGGATTACAGGTGCCCACCACCATGCCCAACTAATTTTTGTATTTTTAGTAGAGACAGGGTTTCACCATGTTGGCCAGGCTGGTCCCGAACTACTGACCTCAAGTGATCCGCCTGCCTTGGCCTCCCAAAGTGCTGGGATTACACGCGTGAGCCACTGCACTGGCCAGATCTTGGTTCAATAATTGATTATCCTGTGTTGCAAAGTTGCATTTTATAGCTTGTAGGGAGTGGATTTGTTAATCAGAGAAAACAACGAGTTTAAGAAATGTTTGTTTTTGTTTTTTGAGACAAGGCCTCACTCTTGTCACCCAGGCTGGAGTACAGTGGCGCCATCACGGCACACTGCAGCGTTGACTTCCTGGCCTCAAGTGATTCTCCCACCTCAGCCTCCCAAGTAGCTGGGACTAAAGGCATGGGCCACCACACCCAGCTTCTTTAAGAAACTTTGATGGACTATTTTGAATAGAAGCTGATGGGACCTTGCCTATGACCTTATCTATAACCCTTCTTTTCGTGTAAGCATCAAACATGCTCCGTGGGGGTGGGTGGAGCCTGGGAAAACCTGAGAGTTAGAGCCTTGTGATTCACTTTTAGACAATCTGCACTGCCTGGGGTTCTATTCAGTTATTTTCTTTTTCAAGATTCACGTTTGCTTAACTTTTGGATTAAGTTTATTTCAAAACTTGATAGTGTTTTATGCTTTGGTTTTCCATTTCATATACAATGTCTAACTAAACATATCTCTCTCCATTATATACCCCATTTTCAGTATAAAGTCTTGCTATTTAAAGTGTGGTCCTGGGATCAGCTGCATTACCTTTTTTTTGAGATGGAGTGTCACTCTGTCAGTTAGTCATTTTGGCTATGCAGTGGCGTGCTCTTGGCTCACTGCAACCTCCGCCTCCCAGATTCAAGCAATTCTCCTGTCTCAGCCTCCCAAGTAGCTGAGATTACAGGCACACACCACCATACCTGGCTAATTTTTGTATTTTTAGTAGATATGGGGTTTCACCATATTGGTCAGGCTGGTCACGAACTCCTGACCTCAGGTGATCCACCTGCCTCGGCCTCCCAAACTGCTGGGATTACAGGTGTGAGCCATCATGCCTGGCCAGGACCAGCTGCATTATCATCACTTGGGAGCTTGTTAAAAATACATAATTTCTCAGGACCCACTCAGTCCCACTGAATTAGCAAATGCATTTAACAAGATCCCTGGTGATGTGTGTGCACGTGAGGTTTAAGAAGCACTCCTCTTAAGCATCTCTTAACCCGTGGCTCCTCCAGTCTCCCTCAAGAGTCCCTTAGCACCTCTAATATTCGAAATAAACTTTCTGAACAAGTTCCTTAGCCACTCTCTACAACTAGAAAGTTTTCTACACTCTACTTTTTGGATAGAAAATTTGGGCTGAGTGTGGTGGCTCATACCTGTAATCCCAGCACTTTAGGAGGCCAAGGTGGGTGGATTACCTTAGGTCAGGAGTTTGAGACCAGCCTGACTTACATAGTGAAACCCCATCTCTACTAAAAATACAAAATCAGCTGGGTGGGGTAGTGCTCACCTGTAATCCCAGCTCCTAGGGAGGCTGAGGCAGGAGAATCTCTTGAACCTGCGAGGAGGAGGTTGCAGTGAGCCAAGATTGTGCCACTGCACTCCACTTTGGGCAACAAGAGAGAAACTCCATCTCAAATCAAATAAATAAATGTACAGAAAAATTGAAGCAGCAATTGCTCTAGATGTTTCTCAAGGTACAATCTCCAGATCACCTGCATTCGAATAACTTAGAGGGTGTATTAAAAGAGTGCAGATTCCTAGACCCACCTTACATCTGCTGAATATGACTCTTTTGAAGGGCCCTGCAAACCACTTTTTAAACTAACATCCGATATATATCAGCCATCAAAGAATCATCAGAAAACTTCTGGCTGCAGAAACAAATGCAGTCCCTGAGCTTATTACCTACCTATCCTCAGTACTGAATTTTCTTTCCAGCTCTAACCCCACTCCCTCATCCTGACCTGCATTCAGCTGTTTGAAATACAGTAATTTAACTATGACCGTATTGTTAGTGCTTTTGGTGAGAGATCCCACACAAATGCGGTTCTGGCATCTCTTTTTCAAATATATGCAAACAGGATTCTAGAATTTCATTTTTTATTAGTTATCAGTCACTAATATTCATACACATTCCTATCTAACAATAAAACATTTATCTCTCTGCTTTTTAGTATTTTCTTATGAAATGAAAGATAGTGTTTTTCTTGTGTCTAATGCTTTTTTTTTACGTCATCATGTTCTCCTTCATCTGTATCTTGTATCAGGCCAGCCAGTTTTGTCGTCAATCCTATTGGAAAGGTACCTGGGAAGGGGGAGGGGGAATGGCAGATGTATTATTTGTTAGTTTGTGATAGTATATAGCTAAATTTGACCTTATCATACCATTCTTCTGGGCCTGGGAGGTGAGGATGGAGCAGTGACAAGTGCTCAAACAGGTCGTTGGTGCCTGCAGTCTACTGATCAGCCTTTTTTTTTTTTTTTTTGAGATGGAGTTTCCCTCTTGTTGCTCAAGCTGCAGTGCAATGGCATGAACTTGGCTCACTGCAACCTCAGCCTCCCAGGTTCAAGTGATTCTCCTGCCTCAGCCTCCCAAGTAGCTGGGACTATAGGCACCTGCCACCATGCCTGGCTAAAAGTCAGCCTTTTTTTTTTTTTTTTTTTTTGAGACAGAGTTTTGCTCTTGTTGCCCAGTTTGGAGTACAATGGCGTGATCTCAGCTCACTGCAACCTCTGCCTCCCAAGTTCAGGCTATTCTCCGACCTCAGCCTCCTGAGTATCTGAGATTACCAGCGTGTGTCACCACTCCCAGCTAATTTTTTGAATATTTAGTAGAGACGGGGTTTCACCATGTTGGCCAGGCTGGTCTTGAACTCTTGACCTCAGGTGATTCGACCCCTCAGCCTCCCAAAGTGCTGGGATTATAGCCATGGGCTACCGCTCCCAGCCCAGCCTTTTTATTACTAGTGACTACATCACGGACTTCCACTGCTGACATAAAAGTCGAGGAGAATGGCTGAAAGCTTCTCATGTAGCTATTAGTTAAGAAATTAAATTACACCATTTGAATCTACATTAATAGATATTAAATGTTAAAGTAATAAAATGACATATCTGGCTAATTAAATTTGAATGTAGTTCTAATCTTAATGAAGAGGGGTCAAAGGGGAGAGAGAATAGAATGCATCCAGATTTCTGCATCCACCCCCAAGAGTGTTGTTTTAAATTAAAAAGTATGGCTGGGTTCAGTGGCTCATGCCTGTGATCCCAGCACTTTGGAAGGCCGAGGCGGGCGGATCACCTGAGGTCAGGAGTTCGAGACCAGCCAACATGGCAAAATCCCATCTCTACTAAAAATACAAAACGTTAACCGGGCATGATTAGGGGGGCGCCTGTAATCCCAGCTACCCTGGAGGCTGAGGCAAGAGAATTGCTTGAACCTGGGAGGCGGAGGTTTCAGTGAGCTGAGATGGCGCCACTGCACTCCAGCCTGGGTGACAGAGTGAGACTTTGTCTTAAAAAAATTTATCTCAAAAAATTAGGAAGTAAAAAACACGTCTTCTTTTCTCTCTTAAAGAGGCTCAAAACTTCAAAAGCATTCTTTAATGTGTCCCTCTCCATGTATCCTTTCTGAACCCCCAGCAAGATACAAACTTGTCTTTTTTTTTTTTGAGGCTAAGTCTTGCTCTGTCTCCAGGCTGGAGTGCAGTGGCGCGGTCTCGGCTCACTGCAACCGCCACCTCCCGGGTTCAAGCAATTCTCCTGCCTCAGTCTCCCAAGTAGCTGGGACTACAGGCGCGTGCCACCACGCCAAGCTAATTTTTTTGTATTTTTTTTAGTAGAGACGGAGTTTCACCATGTTGGCCAGGATGGTCTCAATCTCTTGACCTCATGATCCGCCCGCCTTGGCCTCCCAAAGTTCTGGGATTACAAGTTTGAGCCACCACACCCAGCCAATCTTGTCTTTTTAGATCCTCTATAATACTTCCTTCCTTTTAAATTCTCATTTTAGTTATCTTACAATTCCTTAATTTGTGGTCACATCTGAGCCTCCCCTTCTTGGTTATATTTCCTTGGCCAGTTGTAAATTCCCTTAGGCAGAAACTATGCATTCTCTTCTTTGTGCCTATCAACTAGTATTTATTGGATTTACCATGTTCAGCACAGTAAGGCATACAAAAGCATAAATTACAAAGCAATTTAACTTGAAAGAAAAATCTTACCCATATAAAAGAAGTTACTATGAGATTGTATATAAGTCTATGACTAATGGAGATATTAGTCTTTTTTTTTTTTTTTTTTTTTTTGAGACAGAGTTTTGCTCTTGTTGCCCAGGCTGGAGTGCAATGGCGCGATCTTGGCTCACCGCAACCTCCACCTCCCAGGTTCAAGCGATTCTCCTGCCTCAGCCTCCTGAGTAGCTGGGATTACAGGCATGTGCCACTATGCCTGGCTAATTTTGTATTTTTAGTAGAGACGGGGTTTCTCCATGTTGAGGCTGGTCTCAAACTCCTGACCTCAGGTGATCCGCCCGCCTTGGCCTCCCAAAGTGCTGGGATTACAGGCGTGAGCCACCGTGCCAGTCCGGAGATACTAGTCTTGATCCAATACAGTTCTGTCCTGGTGGGTACAAAACCACTGAAGTTGTGTATGGGTGCCTGGGCCCTCAACTCTAAGAAATGTGGCCATAGAACCTGCAGTAAAAGTCCCAGTGATCTAAAGAAAGTAGATGCCCCCAAAAGAGCTGCTTATATTCAAACAAAATGAGGCCAGTGAATATCTCCAAGCCATAAAATGATAAACCAGAGGCCAAGCTTCTTCATTCAATTTTCCTGGAGTCCATAGTTTCCAGGATTTATGTATACTTCAAGGAGGGAGGGACATGAGAATATTGGTCATTACATGAGACAGGCAAATGAAGCCAATGCCAAATTTAATTTGATTTAGGAAACTCAAAATAAAGATGGAGGCTGGGCATGGGGGCTTGTGCCTGTAATCCCAGCACTGTGGGAGGCCGAGGCAGGAGGATTGCTTGAGCCCAGGAATTTGAGACCAGCCTGGGCAACATAGGGAGACCCCCATCTCTACAAAAAAAATAAATTTAATTTAGATGGGTGTGATGGCACATGGCTATGGTTCCAGCTACTTGGGAGGATCACTTAAGCCCAGGAGGTCAAGGCTGCAGTGAGTCATGATTGCACTCCAGCCTGGGTGATGGAGTGAGATCCTAACACAAAAAAGTAAAAAAGAAAGAAAAGAAAGGCTTTATGAATAAAATGGGGCTTGAATGAATCAGAGGGATAAGGAGAGAGAAAAGTATAAGAAGTAAATGAGGCCAGGTAGGGTGTATCAAACCTATAATCCCGCACTTTGGGAGGCCAAGGCAAGAGGATCACTTGAGCCCAGAAGTTTGAGACCAGCCTGGGCAACAAAGCGGGATCTCATCTCTACTAAAAAATAAGAATAAAAGTGAATGACTAAAGCCTTGGGGTAGGAAGGATCACACTGGGTCAGTGGAGCCCCGGGGAGAGGAGGAAAGGTATCAGGGAAGACTAGGATGGGAAGTTAAGCCAGATAGGATGGAACTAGATTATGGAGAGCCTTGAAACTGGGGAAAAGGAATTTCATGTGATGGCAATGGGAATGGATTGGTAACTAAGGAAAATTAGAACATGTTTAATGTGGCTAAGGATGTGAGAACTTGATATTAGGAAGACTGACTTTCTGAATTGATGCATTAATTTGAACCTCAAGAGATATAACGGTGGGACCAGCAATGGAGAAGAGACAGAAGGAATAGAAATGAGAGCTGTTCAAGGGAAAAACTTACACATTTTGTGGATATGGAAAGTGAAGAAGATGAGCTACATATGGGTGGTTTCATCCTTTGAACATTATAGGCAGGCATGTAAATACTTAGTAAATTGAATCAAAGTTAAAACCCAAAAAGGAGTGGGGAATTGGAGAGAAAGAACCAAATTTCCCATCACCATATCAGTGGAGGATTTGCTTTCTATGCCTGTATTTCTACAACAATGATAATATTTGAAAATCTTCGTTTCTCTTCATCTTGTCACCATTCTAGTCCAAGCCATCATTGTCTCTCATCTGAATTATTGAAATTGCCTCTCAAAGTCTTCCCACTTCATTGTTATTTTCTCCTCCTCTGTGTCGGGGTCCCCAAGACCACCCCCAGTTTCAATTATTTACGAAGGAGATTCACAGGACTCAGAATATAGTCATACTCACACCTGTGATTTATTATGGCAAAAAGATTCAAAGCAAAATCAGCAAAAGAAAAACTCATATGGGGCAAAGTTCAGAGGAAACGAGGCCCAAGCTTCCAAAGGTTCTCTTCCACTGGTATCACACAGGACATGCTTCATTCTCCCAGCGGCCGTGAGCAGTGGCTCACACCTGTAATCCCAGCACTTTGGGAGGCCGAGGCAGGCAGATCACCTGAGGTCAGGAGTTCAAAACTAGCCTGGCCGACATGGCGAAACCCCGTCTCTACTAAAAATACATAAATTAGCCGGATGTGGTGGCAGGCGCCTGAAGTCCTAGCTACTTGGGAGGCTGAGACAGGAGAATCGCTGGAACCCGGGAGGCGGAGGTGGCAGTGAGCCAAGATCATGCCATTACACTCCAGCCTGGGCAACAAGAGGGAGACTCTGTCTCAAAAAAAAAAAAAAAAAAAATTCTCCCAGCAATGGGTTGTGACAATACAAGTGAAATGTTGCCAACCAGGTAAGTTTGTTAAAGACCCAGCAGCCCAGGATTTTTTTTTTTTTGAGACGGAGTCTCACTCTGTCACCCAGGCTGGAATGCAGTGGCGCAGTGGTGCGATCTCAGCTCACTGCAACCTCCACCTCCCGGGTTCAAGCGATTCCCCTGCCTCAGCCTCCTGAGTAGCTGGGATTACAGGCACCTGCCACCACGCCTGGCTAATTTTTGTATTTTTAGTAGAGACGGGGTTTCACCGCATTAGCCAGGATGGTCTCAATCTTCTGACCTCGTGATCCACCTGCCTCAGCCTCCCAAAGTGCTGGGATTACAGGTGTGAGCCACCGCGCCCGGCCACACCCCAGGATTTTATGGGAGCTAGTTGCATAGGCACCCGCTGCCTATGCAAAATGTACCAAAATCCTTGATTCCTCAAAGGAAAGCAGGTGTTCAGCATTACTGTGGTCTGAATACTTACATCCTTCCAAAATTCATATGTTGAAAACCTCACACACAAGGTGATGTTATTAGGAGGTTGGATCTTTGGGATGTGTTTAGATCATGGGAGCAGAGTGGGATTAGTCCCCTAATTAAAGAGGTCTGAGAGAGACTCCTCATCTTTCTACCATGTGAGGACTCAGTAAGAAGGTACCTTCTATGAACTAGACCCTCACCAGTCACTGAATCTACCAGTGCCTTGATCTTGGACATCCCGGCCTCCATAGCTGTGAGAAATAAATTTCTGTTGTTTATAAGAACAGAAATGGTTTATGCTATTTTGTTTTATCAGCCTGCATATAGACTAAGATAAGCATAAAGCACAGCATTCATACAATTTAGACACAATGAGCCATTCTTGTCAGTTGGGTGGTGTAAACCTTCCCAAGATCCAAGTTCCAGCCAAGGACCACCCTTGTAAACTGGACTTTCTTTTTGTTTTTGTTTTTTTTTGTTTTGAGATAGGGTCTCACTCTGTTGCCTAGGCTGAAATGCAGTGACATGATCATTGCTCACAGCTGCCTTGAGCTCCTGGGCTCAAGCAATCCTCCTGCCTCAGCCTCCTGAGTAGCTGGGACTACAGGCATGCACTATTACTCCTGGGTAATTTTTTTTTTTTTGAAACAGAGTCTCACTCTGTTGCCCAGGCTGGGGTGCAGTGGCACAATCTCGGCTCACTGCAACCTCCATCTCTTGGGTTCAAGCGATTCTCCTACCTCAGCCTCCTTAGCAGCTGGGATTACAAGTGTGTGCCACCACACCCAGCTAATTTTTGTATTTTTAGTAGAGATGGGGTTTCACCATGTTGGCCAGGCTTGTCTTGAACTCCTGACTTCAAGTGATCCACCTGCCTCAGCCTCCCAAAGTGCTGGGATTACAGGTGTGAGCCACCACACACAGCCCTGGCTAATTTTTTGTAGAGATGTGGTTTCATCATGTTGTCTAGGCTGGTCTGGAACTTCTGGACTCAAGCAATCCTCCTGCCTCAGCCTCCCAAAGTGCTGGGATTATAGGTGTGAGTCACTGCACCCAGCTAAGCTGGATTTTCTTTTCCTTTTTTTTTTTTTTTTTGAGATGGAGTCTTGCTCTGTTGTCCAGGCTGGAGTGCAGTGGCACAATCTCAGCTCACTGCAGCCTCTGCCTCTCCTGGGTTCAAGCAATTCTCCTGCCTCAGCCTCTCAAGCAGCTGGGATTATAAGCACATGCCACCACACCCAGCTAATAATTTTTGTTTTGGCCCCCACCACTATGCCCAGCTAATTTTTTGTATTTTTGGCAGAAACGTGGTTTCACCATGTTGGCCAGGCTGTTCTCCAACTCTTGACCTCCTGATTCACCCGCTTCAGCCTCCCAAAGTGCTGGTATTATAGGCATGAGCCACTGTGCCTGGCCAATTTTTGTATTTTTAGTAGAGACGGAATTTCACCATGTTGGCCAGGCTGGTCTTGAACTCCTGACCTCAGGTGATCTGCCCGCCATGGCCTCCCAAAATGCTGGGATTACAGACATGAGCCACCACGCCCAGCCTAAGCTAGATTTTCAAAGGATTGCTATTGGACCTACTATTAACCATATTCTGCATACCTTCCAACCTATTATTCTGCCAATAGCTAGAGGGAATCTTCTTAAGATATAAACCAGATTATACACGTTAGACTAAAATTCAAACTCTTACCATGGGGCACAATTCCCTGCATGACACTGACATTATATTCCTCTCCAAACCCATCTCTTGCCAACCGTCCTCAGTATCACCCTCTAGCTACACTGGCCTCTAAGTTTCTAGAACATTATTGTCCAATAGAACTTTATGTGATTCACCTATAATCCCAACACTTTGGGAGGCCGAGGCGGGCGGATCACGAGGTCAGGAGATCGAGACCATCCTGGCTAATACAGTGAAACTCCATCTGTACTAAAAATATAGAACTTTATGTGATGATAGGAATGTTCTTCTGCACTGTTCAGTTGTCTGTTGG
Organism: Hylobates moloch; assembly: GCF_009828535.3. Classification (NCBI taxonomy): domain Eukaryota; kingdom Metazoa; phylum Chordata; class Mammalia; order Primates; family Hylobatidae; genus Hylobates; species Hylobates moloch. The sequence goes on from NW_026652280.1 coordinate 93,517,683, forward strand.
CATTCACCAACCATACATAACTATCGACCACTTGAAATGTGGCTAGTGCACCTGAACAAATGAATTTTTAATTTTTTTCTTAATTTTAATCAACTTAAATTTAAATAGCCAAATGTGGCTAATGGCTATTCTACTGCAGTTCTAGAACATATTATTGAGCTTTTCCTATTTTAAGGCCTTTTGTTGTGTGGGAAATTACCCTGATGCAATGGTAAACTTCAATTACACTATCAGGCAGGCTGTCCCAAAGATCAAAGGACACAAGGGCTTATAGACCAAATTAAAATGCTTGAATCACATACAGTTTATTAAATCAACTTAGGCCAGGCATGGTGGCTCATGCCTGTAATCCCAACACTTTGGAGGGCCAAGGTGGGTGAATCACTTGAAGTCAGGAGTTCAAGACCAGCTTGGCCAACATGGTGAAACCCCATTTCTACTAAAAATACAGAAAAAAAATTAGCCAGGCATGGTGGCACATGCCTGTAATCTCAACTACTAGGGAGGCTGAGGCAGGAGAATCACTTGAACCTGGGAGGCGGAGATTGCAGTGACCTGAGATGGTGCCACTGCACTCCAGCCTAGGTGACAGAGCGAGACTCCATCTCAAAAACAAAACAAAACAAAAAAACCAACTTAAAACATAGAGCAAAAAGCAAAAGGAAAGAAATGGGGTAAGTTAACACACAATTAAGGAAGGGTGCAAACATAGAAGATTCACACTACATAAATCCTGGGTTATGCAACGTTGGTATGACTCTTTGCATCAATCTTCTCTGTTGATGGACCAAAGTTGACATTTAGGCAAAGGTGCCCACAGACAGAAGGTGCCCTGAGTCAGTGGCATATACTTGTTCTACCAGAAGGACTCAGGAGGAACACGTACACCTGGCCTACAGCTGTCGCTTGCCAATTAACTTGCCGAACAACTATGGGTTTTACTCGGGTTATGAGTTTGTGTTTTTTGGGCAGAGGACACATGCACCAGAATAGTTCTTACCAATGAGTAGTTGAATTAAGACTTCATAAATATTAAGTGTTCATGTATATTTAGTGTATCCTGAATGTTAAATGTCTCGTATATATTTAACTTGTCATGAATATTTAGCGTCTAGGTCCCTCATTGCATATTTATGTCTCATGAATATTATTTTTGGTTCTTTCATTTCTTTTCATCTACATTTAAAACACATGCTCTATCCACTAATTGCTTATCTATATTTAACTCATCTTAGGAGTTTCCTCTATCCCATTTGTTTTTTATTTTTTCCTGCAGCATAACTCAGTATTCTCAAACAGTATGACAAATGTACATTTAGCTTCTGCACACATTTCTGCTCTGTAGTGACCTTCCTCTGGCTCATATCATAACAAGTTCCTGTAGGTGCTTTTGGTCTGAGTGGAAATGTCATCTCCTCTGAGAGGCCTTCCCCCATTAACTATCTGTTACGGATTGAATTAGGTCCCTCATCCCAAATTCTCATGTTGAAATTCTAACCCCCAATGTGACTGTATTTGGAGATAGGGCCTTCAGTGAGGTAATTAAGGTTAAATGAGGTCATAAGGGTGGAGCCTTAATCCAATAGGATTTTTGTCCTTATAAGAAGAGGAAGAGACAGGCTGGGCGCGTTGACTCACGCCTGTAATCCCAGCACTTTGGGAGGCTGAGGCAGGTGGATCATCTGAAGTCAGGAGTTTGAGACCAGCCTGGCCAACATGGTGAAACCCTGTCTCTACCAAAAAAATACAAAAAAAATTAGCCAGGCATGGTGGCAGGCACCTGTTATCCCAGCTACTCGGGAGGCTGAGGCAGAAGAATTGCTTGAACCTGGGAGGTGGAGATTGCAATGAGCCGAGATTGCTCCACTGCACTCCAGCCTGGGCAACAAGAGCAAAACTCCATCTCAAAAGGAAAAAAAAAAAAAAAGAGGAAGAGACAAAAGAGGCCAAGTAAAGTGGCTCACACCTATAATTCCAACACCTTGGGAGGCCAAGGTGGGAGGATTGCTTGAGCCTGGAAGTTTGAGACCTGGGCAACATAGTAATACTCTGCTTCTACAAAAAAAAAAAAAAAATAGCTGAGTGTGTAGAGTGTGTCGGTAGTCCCTGCTACTCGGGAGGCTGAGGTGGGGGATCACTTGAGTCCTGGAGGTCAAGGCTGCAAACAAGCTGAGATCGCGCCACTGCACTCCAGCCTGGGGGACGGATCAAGACCCTGTCTCAAATTTTAAAAATTAAAAATAAATAAAATTGAATTAAAAAAAAGAGAGACAACAGAGAATCTCTCTCTCTCTCTCTCTCTGTGTGTGTGTGTACAGAAGAAAAGCCACATAAGGACACAGCAAGAAGGCAGCTGTCTATAAGCCAGGGAAAAAGGGCTCACTGGAAATCTAACTCTGAGATCACCTTGATCTTGGACTTCTAACATCTAGAACTGTGAGAAAATAAATTTCGGTTGTTTAAGCCACCCAGTTCGTAGTACGTTGTTATGGCAGCCTCTGAACTATTTTCACTCACAATATCTCTGATACCACATGTGTGGGTTTTTTTCTCATGCCAACCAATTCTCTAGCTCTCTAGATACCAACTGAGTGTCCAACAATTCAGTTCAATTCTGACACTGTCCCTGGAGTGAGCATGAGATCACACAAGTTATAGGCTCAGTCCAACAAGACTGCTCCCCCTGGCCGGGCGCGGTGGCTCAAGCCTGTAATCCCAGCACTTTGGGAGGCCGAGGCGGGCAGATCACGAGGTCAGGAGATCGAGACCATCCTGGCTAACACGGTGAAACCCCGTCTCTACTAAAAATACAAAAAATTAGCCGGGCGTGTTGGCGGGCGCCTGTAGTCCCAGCTACTCAGGAGGCTGAGGCAGGAGAATGGCGTGAACCCGGGAGGCAGAGCTTGCAGTGAGCCGAGATTGCGCCACTGCACTCCAGCCTGGGGGACAGAGCAAGACTCCGTCTCAAAAAAAAAAAAAAAAAAAAAGACTGCTCCCCCTTCAGATGTCAGTTGTAAGTCCCAGCTTGCCACCTGTACTTCTGACCAACCAGCTATAAACTGGAGGCTCCCATTACTCCCTCGTTATGTTTCATGATTTGCTAGAATGGCTCACATAACTCAGGAAAATGCTTTATTTACTATTAATACTTTGTTTTATTTTAATTTAATTTAATTTTATTTTTTGAGACGGAGTCTTGCTCTGTTGCCTAGGCTGGATTGCAGTGGCACAATCTCAGCTCACTGCAACCTCCGCTTCCTGGGTTCAGATGATTCTCCTGCCTCAGCCTCCCGAGTAGCTGGGATTACAGGTGCCCACCACCACGCCTGGCTAATTTTTGTATTTTTAGTAGACACAGGGTTCTGCCATGTTGGCCAGGCTGGTCTTGAACTCCTGACCTCAGGTGATCCACTCACCTCGGCCTCCCAAAGTGCTGGGATTATAGGTGCGGGCCACTGCACCCAGCCCTATTAATATTTTTTTTTAGATATAAAAGATATAACTCAGAAACAGTCAAATGGAAGAGATGAATAAGGCAAGGTACGGGTTGTGGGGAGGGCTTCCATGCCTTCCTTGGGAGTGCCACCCTCCAAGCATCTTGATGTGTTCACCAACCCGGGAATCTCTCTGAACCCTGTTCTTTAGGGTTTTTATGGATGTTTCATTGTGTAGGCATGAATGATTAAATCACTGGCATTGGTGATTAAGTGGATCTCTGGTTCCTCTTCCCTCCCCACAGATCAGGCAGTGAGGCTAAAAGTTCCAAGCCTCTAATCATGCCTTGGTCTTTCTGGAAACTAGCCCCAATCCTGAAGCTATCTAGGGACACCCACCCACCAGTTGTCTTTTAGCATACACAAAACATTCTTATCTCTCCAGAGATTCCAAGGGTTTTAAGAGCTGTGTGCTGGGAACCAAGGTCAGAGACCGAATATCTATTTTTATTGTATCACTCAGCTCTAGCATACAATAAAGCAACTATCAGATCCATCTAAAGTAGGTCTTCCCCACCCCTATTAATCTGTATCTTAGCACAATGTTTACTTCTTCACATTTATAATTCATTATTTTATATGTTTGTTTAACTTCTTTTTTTTTTTTTTTTTGAGACAGAGTTTCATCCTGTCGCCCAGGCTGGAGTGCAGTGGTGTGATCTCGGCTCACTGCAACCTCTGTCTCCCAAGTTCAAGCAATTATCTTGCCTCAGCCTCCTGAGTAGCTGGGACTACAGGTGTGTGCCACCTCGCCTGGCTAATTTTTTGTATTTTTAGTAGAGATGGGTTTTCACCACGTTGGCCAGGCTGGTCTGGAACTCCTGGCTTCAAGTGATCCGCCCACGTTGGCCTTTCAAAGTGCTGAGATTACAGGGGTTAGCCACCACACCCAACCTATTTATTTAACTTCTTGTTACCTATTTCCCCCAATAAACAGTAAGCTCTGTTGTGGCTGCAACTACGTCTGTTTTTCTCACTGTTGCAACTTCAGCAAGTTGTCAATGAACTTTTGTGAATGGAACTTCAAAGCACACATTCAGCAATGAATGAATGAAACTTCAAAGTGCATATTAACCCGCAGGGGAAAAAGCCCTACAGATAAGCAAGCCCGATTCTTGAAAATTATTCTCAATAATTATGTGCCTAAAACAAAAAAAAAAATTTTTTCGAGGCAGGGTTGCACTCTGTTGCTCAGGCTGGAGTGCAGTGGTGGGATCATGGCTCACTGTAGCCTCGATTTCCTGGGTTCAAGCAATCCTCCCACCTCAGCCTCCAGCGTAGCTGGGACTACAGGTGCACTCCACCACAACCGGCTATTTTTTTGTTTTGTAGTGACGAGGTCCTACTATTTGCCCAGGCTGGTTTCGAATTCTGGGCTGAAATGATCTTCCTGCCTTGTCTTCCGAAAGTGCTGGGATTACAGGTATGAGCCACTGTGCCTGGTCAACATTTTTTTTTAAAATATATATATAACATAACATTTACCATTTCAAAATGTGCAGTTCAGTGGCATTAGGTACATTCCTGTTATTGTGTAGCTATCACCACTACTCATCTCCAAAACTTGTTCATCATCCCTAACTGAAACGTGCATCCATTAGATAATAACGTCCCATTCCCTCCTCACTCTAGCCCTGGGCAGACACCATTCTTCTTTGTTTCTATGAGTTTGATTGCTCTAGGTACCCCATATAAGTGGAATACAGTATTTGTCTTTTCCAAGTTGTTACAGTTGGTAGTTAGTCAGACATGAGCAGGGAAGGAGAGAGCCACCCACATCCAGGAACGTTGCAACCATCAGGCAAATAAACTCTAGGGGAAGATTTCTTTCTTTCTTTCTTTCTTTTTTTTTTTTTTTGAGACTGAGTCTTACTCTGTTGCCCAGGCTGGCATGCAGTGGCGCGATCTCGGCTCACTGCAACCTCCGCTTCCCAGGTTCAAGAGATTTCCCAAATAGCTGGGATTACAGACGTGCACCACCAAGCCGGGCTAATTTTATTTTATTTATTTATATTTTATTTTATTTTATTTTATTTTATTTTATTTTATTTTATTTTATTTTATTTTATTTTATTTTATTTTATTTTTTGAGACAGAGTCTCACTCTGCCGCCTGGGCTGGAGTGCAATGGCGTGATCTCCACTCACTGCAAGCTCCGCCTCCCAGGTTCACGCCATTCTCCTGCCTCAGCCTCTCGAGTAGCTGGGACTACAGGCGCCTGCCACCATGCCCGGCTAATTTTTGTATTTTTAGTAGAGATGGGGTTTCACTGTGTTAGCCAGGATGGTCTCAATCTCCAGACCTCGTGATCCGCCCACTTCGGCCTCCCAAAGTGCTGGGATTACAGGCATGAGCCACCACGCCCGGCCTCGAATTTTTTGTATTTTTAATAGAGACCCGGTTTCACCATATTGGCCAGGCTGGTCTCGAACTCCCAAACTCAGACAATTCACCCACCTCGGCCTCTCAAAGTGCTGGGATTACAGGCGTCAGCCACCGTGCCCGGCCGGGAAGATTTTATATAAGCACTTGGCATGATAAAAGACTAATGTAATGAATCAGGACTTAAAAGACTAATGTAATGAATCAGGACTATTAACCATGTGCAATTACATTAGTCAGGACTCTTACTGTTGCACATGTCAGAAGATCTAGCTCAAACTGGCTTCAATCTAAAAGGAAAATTTATTGATTCATGTGTGTGAAAAGTTCAGCCTTGGCTGAATCCAGGACTGAATGATGTCATTTGGACTTTGTCTTCCTCTTTCTATTTCTCGGCATTTTCTTTGTTGAGTATGCTCTTCCTTTAGAGTGATAAGTCTCCAAGCTTATATTCTATCCTTTCAGCAATCCCCATGTCAGGACAGTGCCTCTTTCAGAACAGTTCTAATGACTCCCAGAGTTAAGTTGCATTGTTTGATCGGGTCATGCATGGGGATATGCCTGCACCCATCATTGTTCTAGGTATATAGAATACACTGATTGTCTAGGCCTGGGTTACATGCACATGCTGGAATCCAGGAGTAGTGCTTACCTCCTCTTGAACCTCGTGGACTGAGATCACTGGGGAGGTGGCTCCCCGTTAGAAAATTGGGGACTTATTTATTTATTTATTTTTTCAGACGGGGTTTCCCTCTGTCTCCCAGGCTGGCTTGCAGTGGCACAATCTCGGCTCATTGCAGTCTCGCCTCCTGGGTTCAAGTGATTCTTCTGCCTCAGCCTCCCAAGTAGCTGGGATTACAGGCGCACACCACCACTCCTGCCTCATTTTTGTATTTTTAATAGAGATGGGATTTCAACATGTTGGCCAGGCTGGTCTCGAACTGCTGACCTCAGAGGATCCTCCCACGTTGGCCTCCCAAAGTGCTGGGATTACAGGTGTGAGCCACTGTGCCTGGCTGAAAACTGGGGACTCTTAAGCAGAAGAGGGTACAATGGATGATGGGCAAGTAAAGGCAGTGGGACTCCGTAACTAAACTAACAACAACAACAAAATCCTAGTTTTGCAAAACAGAACTGTGTTGTTGTTTGAGGCAGAGTCTCACTCCCATTGCCCAGGCTGGAGTGCAGTGGGACGATCTTGGCTCACTGCAGCCTCGACCTCCCAGGCTCAAGCAATCCTCCCATCTCAGCCTCCTGAGTAGCTGAGACTACAGGTGTGTGCCACCATACCTGGTTAATTTTTTGTATTTTTAGTGGAGACAGGGTTTCACCACGTTGCCCAGGCTGGTCTTGAACACCTGGCCTCAAGCAATCAGTCCGCCTCAGACTCCCACAGTGCTGAGATTGCAGGTGTGAGCCACTGCTCCTGGCCAAAACAAAAATATTTAAGAAAAAATAGTAATCTTTACTTTAATTCATAAATACACTAGTTTAATTTGCTAATTAGGCAACTTTTTGGTTGTCAGAAAAACTGGACATGAAAAAAGTTTTGTTATATGGATTATCAATATTTGTACTAATTAAAAGTGTAATGATCTCTTTAATAAAAGAGATCTAGGTTCTTATGTGCTTCTGCATTCCATTAATTCCATTGTGTACCTGTCATGTAGTCACTTGGAAACTCCACTACTTACTTGAGAATTGTGAAAAAGGCCAAATAATATCTTTTTTTTGAGATGGAATCTTGCTCTGTTGACCAGGCTGGAGTGCGGTGATGTGATCTTATCTCACTGCAACGTTTGCCACCCAGGTTCAAACGATTCTCCTGCCTCAGCCTCCCAAGTAACTTGGATTACAGGTGCATGCCACCACACCTGGCTACCTTTTGTACCAAATAGTATCTTAACGTCGTTATGACTATTTTTTTCTTCTTTTTCCTTTAAAGATGTGGTCTCACTATGTTGCCCAGGCTGGTCTCAAACTCCTGTCCTCAAGCAATTCTCCTGCCTCAGACTCCCAAAGTGCTGGGATTACAGCATGAGGTATGAGCTACTGTGCCTGGCCATTATGACAAATTTTGACCTCATGGGCACTCTGAAAGGGTCTCTGCCTCCCAGGTCAAAGGATCACATTGTCTTAGTAGACCTGCCCTTATTCAGTGTCTTCTGTAATTTCTTATAAATTCCAACAGGGGCCAAGTACCATGGCTCATGCCTGTAATCTCACCACTTTGGGAAGCCAAGGCAGAAGAATCAGTTGAGGTCAGGAGTTCAAGACCAGCCTGAGCAACATAGTGAGACCCCCATCTCTACAATTTTTTTTTTTTTAATTGGCTGGGTGTGGTGGCATGTACCTATAGTCCTAGCTACTTGGGAGGCTGAGGTGGGAGGATTGCTTGAGCCAGGATGTTGAGGCTGCAGTAAGTAAGCTATGATCACACCATTGTGCTACAGTCTGGGTGACAGAGCAAGACTCTGTCTAAAAAAAAAAAAAAAAAAAAATTCGATGGGCACCTGGTCAACTGAATGGTCTTTTTTTTTTTAATTTTTTTACTGTTTCTTAAGTTGTGGTTCTGGGATGACACGTGAGAATTTGCATTTTAACCATTTCCCAGATAATTCAAAAGCCTTTAATTCAGGAATAGCAGACTTTTCTGTTTCTCTCTGATTTACTCCAAAGAGCAAGTTTAAAAAGAAGTCCAAAGTGCCCAAGCATAAGATTTTCAAGCCCTTTTCATACTTATCTTCCAAAAATAGTGTATCATTAACTTCACCAACTCTCCCTGCTAAATAAAAAATCCAACATTACATATTAAGTGTCAATCACCAAAAGTCAAGTAAGGTTCCTCTTCTCTTCCCACATCAAAGTTATTTGGAATACTGAGAGAATTTGAAGAAAGTGAATGCTGAGTACTACTAGTCTTTCTTCAAAAGAACAAACCTATTTTCAAGTCTGTTTTTATATAAAAGTAATTAAGAAGTCAACTCTAAACACAAATTTGTTTCTAACTTCTACAGACTATTTGAACTTTCTGATGTAGTTTTGCACAGGGTAAAAGTTCTAACGAAAAAGCTGACTTACGTCAGTTACAAATTGCATTTGGCTGCCAGTGACAGATCTAACTAACAGTGCCTTAAACAGATAAGTTAGTTTTTCTTGTGTGAGCAGCGGTTCAGAGGCAGACTGTTGCTGGCATTGGTTTGGCACCTTATGGATGTGACTCTCTTGATATTTTCTTTATAGTCCCAAAATGGCTGCTGAAATTTTGGCCTTCATGTCCAGGATGGCAGTAAGAGGAAGCAAAGGGGTAAAAGGGCAACAAGCATGGGCGAGGTGGCTCATGCTTCTATTTCCAGCACTTTGGCAGGCCAAGGTGGACAGACCTCTTGAGCCCAGGGGTTCAAGACCAACATGGGCAACATGGTAAAACCACATCTCTGCAAAAATACAAAAATTAGCTGGGTGTCATGGTGCATACCCATAGTCCCAGCTACTTGGGAGGCTGAGGTAGATCAATCGAACCCGCAGGGCAGAAACTGCAGTGAGCTGAGATAGCACCATTGCACTCCAGCCTGAGCAACAAGTGAGACCTTGTCTCAAAAAAACAAACAAAAAAACCCCCCAAAACAGAAAACTCCAAAAGGGCAACAACTACTTGCTTTATTTATTTTTTTCTGCTTGCTTCTTAAGGAATATAACCAGGTATTCCGATCAGCACTTATTTTTCATATGGTTACATATATCTTCAATGGAGTCTGAGAAATATAGTATTTTACTTGGAATCAGTGCCACCCCAGATTTAACTAGCCTGTATTACATACATATTTGTGTGTGTGTGTGTGTGTGTGTGATGTGTATCTGTGTGTGTATATATATGTGTATGTATGTGTGTGTATATGTGTGTGTGTGTATATATACATATATATATATATATATATATTTTTTTTTTTTTTTTTTTTTTTAGAGACAGAGTCTCAGTATATTGCCAAGGCTGGTCTCGAACTCCTGGGCTCCAGTGATCTTCCCACTTCAGCCTCCCAAAGTACTGGAATTACAGGCATGAGCCACTGTGCCTGGCCAGCCTGCATTACTAAGGAGAAAGGGAATAATGGATAATGGCTGTCTTGGTCAGCTCTGCTGCCCTAACAAAATTCCACAGACTGGGTTGCTTAAACAACATGTATTTATTTCTCATAGTTCTGGAGGCTGGGAAGTTCAAGATAAAGTGCCAGGCAATTCGATTCTTGGTGAGGCCTGTTTTCCTGGCATGAAAATGGTAGCCTCTTCACTATGTCTTCACATGGTGAAGAGACAGCAAGCTCTAGTCTCTATTCCTCTCCTAGTAAGTACACTAATCTCATCATGGGGGGACCCCCACCCTCATGAACTTATCTAAACCTAATGACCTCCAAGAGACCTCACTTCCAAATACCATCACATTGGGGGTTAGGGCTTCAATGTATGAATTTTGGGGGGAACACAAACATTCAGTTCATAACATTTTACTCCTGCCCCCCAAAATTCACATCCTTCTCTCATGCAAAAATACATCCATTCCCCCAGGTGCAGTGGCTCAGGCCTGTAATCCCAGCACTTTGGGAGGCTGAGGGGGGTGGATCACGAGGTCAGGAGTTCGAGACCAGCCTGACCAACATGGTGAAACCCTGTCTCTACTAAAAATACAAAAAATAGCTGGGCATGGTGGTGTGTGCCTGTAATCCCAGCTACTCAGGAGGCTGAGGCAGGAGAATCGCTTGAACCCAGGAGGCAGAGGTTGCCTTGAGCAGAGATCACACCACTGCACTCCAGGCTGCGCGACAGAGGGAGACTCCGTCTCAAAAAAAAAAAAAAAATCCATTCCATCCCAATAACTCGAAAAGTCTCATCCTGTTCCACCATCAACTCTACCTAAAGTTGAAACCCTTATTTAAATACCGTCTAAATCAGATATGAGTGACACTTGAGGCAGAGTCAACCTAAGACAAAATTCCTCTCCAGCTACGATCTTCTAAATCAGATAATTATGTGCTTCCAAAATACAATGATCACACAGGCATAGAATAGATACAGTAGTTTCCCCTTTTCCATAGGGAATATGTTCCAAGACCCCCCAGTAGATGCTTAAAGCTGCAGATAGTACCAAACCATATACACACTAAGTTTTTCCCTATATATAATACATAATAATGATAAAGTTTAGCTTATAAATTAGGCACAGTAATAGATTAATAACTGATAACAAATGTAACAAGCATAACAATACTGTTCACAATTTCACGGATAGATTTGTTCTTATTGTAGATCTTAACAACCTCAGCATATGAGTTTTTTCTTTGCTTATTAAGTCAAGAACTTTTGGCCGGGCACTGTGGCTCACACCTGTAATCCCACCAGTTTGGGAAGCCAAGGCAGGAAGATTACTTGAGGCCAGGAGTTCGAGACCAGTCAGGGCAACATGGGGAGACCTCATCTCTACAAAAAAATACAAGCATTAACTGGGTGTGGTGGCCTGTGCTTGTAGTCCCAGATACTTGGTAGGCTGAGCTGGGAGGATTGCTTGAACCTGGGAGGCTGCAGTGACCCATGATAGTGCCACTGCACTCCAGGCTGGCAAGATCCTGTCTCAAAAAAAAAAAAAAAAAAAGAATGTTTACCTTTTCACTTAAAAAAAAACACTTTATAGCTTCTCTTTGGTATATCCTAATTGCCAGCATCACTGCTCTTGCACTTTGAGGCCATTCATTTTTAAGTAAAATAAGGATCACTTGAATACAAGCACTGCAACACTGTTAACAGTCGATCTGATAATGCAGACAACTACTAAGTGACTAACAGTAGAGTTGCATATACCAGGGGTCCCCAATCTCCCGGGCAAGGGACTGGTACTGGACTCCATGGCCTCTTAGGAACTGGGCCACACAGCAGGAGGTGAGCAGCGGGCCAGTGAGCGAACTTCATCTGTATTTACAGCCGCTCCCCATCACTGGCATTACCGCATGGGTTCTGCCTCCTGGCAGATCAGCAGCGGCATTAGATTCTCATAAGAATGCGAGCCCTGTCGTGAACTGCGCATGCAAGGGATCTAGGCTACCTGCTCCTTAGGAGAATCTAATGCCTGATATCTGTCCCTGTCTTCCATCACCCCCAGATGGGACCGTCTAGTTGCAGGAAAACAAGCTCAGGGCTCCTGCTGATTCTACATTATGGTGAGTTGTATAATTATTTCATTGTATGTTACAATGCAATAATAATAGAAATAAAGTGCATAATAAATGTAATGCACTTGAATCATATGAAAACCATCCCCCCATTCTGGTCTGTGGAAAAATGTTGGGGACATATACAACATGGATACCATGGAGAAAGGGATGATTCACTTCCTGGGCAAGATGGACCACCCTGGGATTTCATTATGCTACTCAGAATGGTATATAATTTGAAACTTAGGAATTTAAAAAATATTTTTATATTTTTATTCTTTCTTTTACCTTGCAGCTCCAGTTCAAAGGAATTAATGTATTATTATTATTATTATTAAGACAGAGTTTCACTCTTGTTGCCCAGGCTGGAGTGCAATGGCGTGATCTTGGCTCACCACAACCTCCACCTCCCAGGTTCAAGCGATTCTCTTGCCTCAGCCTCCCGAGTACCTGGGATTACAGGCATGCACCACCATGCCCAGCTAATTTTTTTGTATTTTTAGTAGAGATGGGGTTTCTCCATGTTGGTCAGGCTGGTGTCGAACTCCCAACCTCAGGTGATCTGCCCTCCTCGACCTCCCAAAGTGCTGGGATTACAGGCGTGAGCCACCATGCCTGGCCCTATTATTTTTGAAAGCAGGGTCTCATTCTGTCATCCAGGATGATGTGCAGTGGCATGATCATGGGTCACTGCAGCCTCAACCTCCCAAGCTCAAGCAATCCTCCTGCCTCAGCCTCCCGAGTAGCTGGAACTACAGGCGCACACCACCATACCAGGCTAATTTTTTTGAATTTTTGTAGAGAAATGTTGCCCAGCTGGTCTTGAATCCTGGGCTCAAGCATTCCAACCATCTCAGCCTCCCAAAAGGCTGAGATTACAGGCATTAGCCACTGTGCCCAGCCCATGATAGATGATTTTTTCAATTCAGTTCTCTATTGTTGGACATTTAGGTGGCTTCTAACTTTTTACTACTATAACCAACTCTATTTAATTCTCTTAATATTTTACTTACAAAAGCATGTATGTCCTTTCTAAATAATTCTCAAAATATAGTAGTGTGTAAAATAAAAAGCAAAATTCCCCATTTTATTCACCAGTACTTGTATTTCCTAGCACTTCCTTTCTTTTCTTTTCTTTTTTTTTTTTTTTGAGACGGAGTTTCAATCTTGTTGCCCAGGCTGGAGTACAATGATGCGATCTCAGCTCCCTGCAACCTCCGCCCCCTGGGTTCCAGTGATTCTCCTGCTTCAGCCACTTGAGTATCTGGGATTACAGGCATGTGCCACCATGGCTGGCTAATTTTGTATTTTTAGTAGAGACAGGGTTCCTCCATGTTGGTTAGGCTGGTCTTGAACTGCCAGCCTCAGGTGATCCGCCTGCCTCAGCCCAAATTGCTGGGATTACAGGTGTAAGCCACCGCGCCTGGCCTATTTCCTGGCACTTCTATGCCTCATAAGGAAAGAGTATTAATTTACTGTGCATCATCTAAAGTTTTGTTTTCTGACTCCTTTTTTTCTTTTCCTTCTATTCTATTAACCTATGGTGTTTTGTTTTCTGCTCCTGTCATGCTCTGCCTCAAGCAACCTCTTTGCTCTTCTTATTTGCTTCTTAGTCTGGGAAACCAGACAAATTTATTAAAATTATGTGTAAATTTATTATTATTTTTAAGGCTAGTCAAAGCACTGGGAGTAGAAAAGGAACAAAGAAATCTATAATTGGTTGCGCCACTGCACTCTAGCCTGGGTGACGGAGCAAGACTTGGTCTCAAAAAAAAAAAAGAAAAAAATCTCTAATTGGTAGTGTTCAATTAGTTTCAATTAGTTGTAAACATCACTGCACTTGGACCAGCCAGAATTATGTGTAAACCTAGACAAAATAACTTATGAGTGAAGACCTCACATCTCTTTGATTGAAGAGTATGCATTTGATTATATTCTCCGTTTTGCATTTTGGCTTATATTGAGCCTATTAAACCCACTTCCTAGTGCTAACCGCATCAGACAGTCGGAAAAGTAACCTTTATTTTTATTTTACTTATTTTTTTAATAGAGACAGGATCTTGCTCTGTTGCCCAGGTTGTAGTACAGTAGTGTGATCATAGCTCACTGCAGCCTTGAACTCCAGGGCTCAAGAGATCCTCCTGCTTCAGCTTCCCAAGTAGCTGGGGCTATAGGTGTTGGCTACCATGCCCAGCTAATGTTTTAAATTTTTTTGTAGAGATGGAGTCTCCCTATGTTGCCCAGGCTGGTCTCCAACTCCTCCCACAGTTTGGCCTCCCAAAGTATTGGGATTACAGATGTGAGCCACTGCACCTAGCCAAAAAGTAACCTTTAAATAAGTGGGGTGTTATCTTTACTTTCTTAAGCTAAGAGTGCATTACACTTAAGAAACATTTTAATGTTAACTTTTCATGTATTCATACAAGTGACCGTGAAAGGAAAATTCTGTAAAATAAGGAAAGAGCAGTTCAAGATGCTTTTGTTTTGTTTTTTTTGTTTGTTTGTTTTTGTTTTTGTTTTTGAGGCGGAGTCTCGCTCTGTCACCAGGTTGGAGTGCAGTGGCATGATCTTGGCTCACTGCAACCTCTGCTTCTTGGGTTCAGGTGATTCCCCTGCCTCAGCCTCCCAAGTAGCTGGGACTACAGACACGTGCCACCACGCCCGGCTGATTTTTGTATTTTTAGTAGAGACAGGGTTTCACCATGTTGGCCATGATGGTCTTGATCTCTTGACCTTGTGATCTGCCTGCCTCAGCCTCCCAAAGTCAAGATGCTTTTTTAAAGTGCATTCATGGCCGGGCGCAGTGGCTCACGCCTGTAATCCCAGCACTTTGGGAGGCCGAGGAGGGCGGATCACGAGGTCAGGAGATTGAGACCATCCTGGATAGCATGGTGAAACCCTGTCTCTACTAAAAATACAAAAAATTAGCCGGGCGTGGTGGCGGGCGCCTGTAGTCCCAGCTACTCAGGAGGCTGAGGCAGGAGAATGGCGTGAACCTGGTAGGCAGAGCTTGCAGTGAGCTGAGATCGCGCCACCGCACTCCAGCCTGGGTGACGGAAGGAGACTCCGTCTCAAAAAAAATAATAATAATAAAATAAAGTTCATTCATTCATTCATTCATTAAATATTTACTGAGTGCCTGCCACATGCCAGGCACTGTATCAATATTAAGAATGTAAAAACGAAAACAAAAAAACAGCTCTTCATTATTTTTTCTTTCTTTTTTTTTTTTTGGAACGGTGAAGGGGACAGAATCTCACTCTGTTGCCCAGGCTGTGCCGTGGTGCAATCACAGCTCACTGCTGCCTTGACCTCTTGGGCTCATGTGATCCTCCAGCCTCAGCCTCCTGAGTAGCTAGGACTACAGGTGTGTGCTGTCATAGTTCTGGCTTTAAAGAATCCTCTTGCCTTGGCCTCCCAAAGTGCTGGGATTAGAGGTCTGAGCCACCACCATACCTGACCACCATTTTTTTTTTTCTTGGTGTTCAAAGTTGTGTTTATTTGAATGTCATATAAACTGGACCACATATGTCAACATGTTTATTTATTTATTTATTTTTATTTTATTATTATTATACTTTAAGTTTTAGGGTACATGTGCACAATGTGCAGGTTTGTTACATATGTATCCATATGCCGTGTTGAAGACCACCATTTTTTAAAGCTGTCACAAACACTGGGAAAACCTCATAGTGCATTTTATTTTTTATTTTATTTTATTTTTTTTAGATGGCGTCTTGCTCTGATTCCCCAGCTGGAGTGTAGCGGTGAAATCTTGGCTTACTGCAACCTCTGCCTTCCACATTCAAGTGATTCTCCTGCCTCAGCCTCCTGAGCAGCTGGGATTACAGGCGGATGCCACTATGCCCAGCTAATTTTTATATTTTTAGTAGAGATGGGGTTTCACCACGTTGGCCAGGCTGGTCTCGAACTCCTGACCTCAAGTGATCCACCTGCCTTGGCCTCCCAAAGTGCTGGGATTAAAGGCGTGAGCCACGACGTCTGGCCCTGATCGTGCATTTTATAGTTTTCTTTGGCTGGATCCTCCCTTCAAAATCTGTATTTGAGCATTTTTGTCTTCCAGAGAAGTACAGCAGTAAACTCCGTTCTCTATTGATAACACATTGGTACTGGGCCTCTGTGTATATTTCCATGTATTTTTTTCACCACTGCAAGTATAGTTATGTCCCAGCAGCCCTGGCAGCATCTACCTTAAATGCAAGAGGGAAGTCCTCTGGCTGCCCATCTAGGTAAATATCTAGGACATTTGGACTCCCTGTGGGTCCTTTTGGTAAAACTAAGCCCAGAGACCTGATAATGCATTTCACAATTCACACCATTGTCTAATGCTCAACATTTTATTTTTTCTTTCTTCTGTTAAAACTATTGAAATGCCAGGAGTTTGGTTAGGGGTGAGTAGAGAAGTTTGGAATGTTTTTAATCCTGTGTTCAGTGTTCTTGGTAATATTAGAAGAGCAGCAGAGCCATGAATCTAGTCATGCTCTTGGCTAACACAGTCTACCCTGATTTAAGTGCTCCTCACATGAAAAGAGATCCAGGGCTTTAGTTGACAGTAAATGCAACCTGAGCCAGTGATGTGACCTGGCTGCCAAAACGAGTAAATGTGATATGAACTGGCATTAAAAGAAGCCTTGTGGCTGGGACAAGGAAAGTAATAGTCCCAGAGTACATTCTGCAATGGTAAGATCACACCTGGAGGATGGTGTTTCCTCCCAGGCTGTAAGAGTGATGTTGACAAGTTGGAGTATGCCCAAGTTGGGCAACAGGATGATGAATGGCCTAGAAACTACATCTTTTGAGGAACGGTTGGAGGATGTGAGGTAGTTACCCTGAAAACTGGAAGGCATGTGGTTGTGGGATAACTATTTTCAAACGTTCGCAGGGTTATCATGTAGAAGAGTTGGACTCTTCTATGTAATCTCAGCAAGCACAACTTAGACCAATGGGTGTGTTTTACAAAGTAGCTGATTTTGTCTCTGTAAAGGGAAGAACTTTCTAGCCCTTAACTTATGAACACCCAGAAAATAGTAGCTCTGAAAGGTAGTTACTTAACTTTATTTATTTATTTATTTATTTATTATTTTTGAGATGGAGTCTTGCTCTTGTGGCCCAGGCTGGAGTGCAGTGGTGCTATCTTGTCTCACTGCATCCTCCACCTCCTGGGTTCAAGTGATTCTCCCACTTTAGCCTCCCAAGTAGCTGGGATTACAGGAGCACGTCAACACACCTGGCTAATTTTTTGTATTTTTAGTAGAGGCAGGATCTCACCACGTTGGCCAGGCTGGTTTCAAGCTCCTGACCTCAAGTGATCTGCCTGTCTCGGCCTCCCAAAGTGCTGAGATTACGGGAGTGAGCCACCACACCCAGCTATTTATTTATTTATTTATTGAGACGGAGTCTCCCTCTGTCACACAGGCTGGAGTGCAGTGGTGTGATCTCAGCTCACTGTCACCTCTGCCTCCCCAGATCGGGGGATCCTCCCACCTCAGCCTCCCAAGTAGCTGGGATTACAGGTGTGCGCCACCACACCTGGCTAATTTTTGTATTTTTACTAGAGACAGGATTTCGCTATGTTGGCCAGGCTGGTCTGGAACTCCTGACCTCAGGTGATCCACCGGCCTTGGCCTTCCAAAGTGCTGGGATTACAGGCTAGTGACTTAACTTTAACAGAGAGTGTTAGAAGAGAGGCTGGCTAACTGAATGACAGAAGATCCATGAATAGGAAGTTTGGAGAGATGATCCTATCCAAGATCCTTTCAGAGTCAAAGGTTCTTTTGATGAACCATAAGAAGGTGTCAGTACCTTGTTCCTCAGCTCTCATTCACAACAGAAACTGTGTGAAAATAGACTGTAAGGCAGAATGTCAAAGTTATGAAGGTAGAGGGACATAAAGCCATAGCTGCTTTGTTTTCCCTGGTGGTTATTCTGTTTCTGTGTATAAAGATTTAAGTAGTGCTTTTTGTTTTTGTTTTTGTTTTCCCCAAACAAGTTTTTTACTTTTAAAATTCTCTAGAGCTTTGGTGTGTTTTCTTTCTCTGGAAACTTCTGGCTCTCCCAATATGTTGTTTTCAGGGCACTGTATTTTGACAAGATTATCCTTAACCCAGTATTATAAAGCAACACTTCACAGAATCACAGTTTGTGTCTGTGCATCGAAGAACCAGCCCTGTGGAACAAGTAATGTTCTTTTCTGGTGTTGGTTTTTGACACAGTGTCTTGCTGTGTTGCCCAGGCTGGAGTAGAGTGGCACAGTGATGGCTCATTGCAGCCTTGACCTTCTGGGTTCCAGTGATCCTCCCACCTCAGCCTCTCAAGTAGCTGGAATTATAGGTGTGTGCCACCATGCCCGGCTAATTTTTAATTTTTTTTTTTTCTTTTTTTTTTTTTGAGACGGAGTCTCGCTCTTTCACCCAGGCTGGAGTGCGGTGGCGCGATCTCTGCTCACTGCAAGCTCCGCCTCCCGGGTTCACGCCATTCTCCTGCCTCAGCCTCTCTGAGTAGCTGGGACTACAGGCGCCCGCCACCACGCCCGGCTAATTTTTTGTATTTTTAGTAGAGACGGGGTTTCACCATGGTCTCGATCTCCTGACCTCGTGATCCGCCCGCCTCGGCCTCCCAAAGTGCTGGGATTACAAGCGTGAGCCACCGCGCCCGGCCATTTTTTTTAAGAGACGGGGCCTCCCTATGTTGCCCAGGCTAGTCTCAAACTCCTGGACTCAAGTGATTCTACTGCCTCAGCCTCCCATCATGCTAGGATTACAGATGTGACCCACTGTGCTTGGCCACAACTGGCGTTTTGAGATCATTAATAATTAATAATGAAGTAGCATCTGGTAAAATGTGTACATTAGGATAGCTTAGCTTTTCCCAACAGTCAGTGAGGTGAGTTAGTAATCATTCTCATTTACCAGAAACTGGGTTTTGGAGCAGCTTGCCTACCATGATCGTGGTAGATTCTAGCTGGCACTAGAATCCAGAACTTTTGACTTCCACGCCAGCGTTCTTTCTAATACAAAATGCTACTGTTCTTTCCTAATACTGGGTTTAGAGCCTTACTTGATTGCAGAATACAGTTTTTCCTCTTTTAACCACAGCAGTTCTCTGGAGTAGGATGGCAGGCTACTTTGGCCAAAGACTTGGCCTCTAACTTAAGTGCTGTCCCTAAGTTCATTTTTGTCCAAAGGAAGTCTCCAGCAAACGTCACTACAGATGTCTGTGCATACTTGACCACCTCCTTGAAAACAGGGACGCTAACACTTGCTCCAAAAAAAAATTCTAAGCATGTTGAGCGCAGTATTTGTCAAATGGAATGGATTTGACTGGGCAGTGCAGCAAAATGCTTAAGTTCTGCAGTGTTTTTTGTTTTGCGTTGTTTTTTAGAGACGCAGTCGTGCTATGTTGCCCAGGCTGGAGTGCAATGGCTGTTCGCAGGCGTGATCATAGCACGCTGCAGCCTGGAACTCCTGCTCAAGCGATCCTCCTTGAACTTAGCCGGCCTAGCTAAGCCGGCCTTAGCTTCCCAAGAAGCTGGGACTACAGGCATGACACCTCGCTGGTTTACTCATTTTTCTGTTGAGGTATTATTGTGTGTTTCCTACTTTTACTATGCTACTTATACTCAACACAGTAGGTGCTGAATAAATACTAGTTAGTATCCTGGCTGGTCCAATAATCAGTAAAAACTGATCTCAGAATATGAAGCTGCTTGTGACCAGGCCTTTGCCCCAGTGTTCAGAGATCCACAGGTTGCTGTGGAGGCCAATCTGCCCAACCTGGAGTTCCAGAAAGGTCTGGGGGTGTGTGTTGAGTGAGTCACAGACAGCCAAACTAAGAAAGGAGGAGGTGGTAGGGTGGGGAGGCCTTGCTGGAGAAGGTACAGGTGAGTGAATGCACAGATCTCTGAATCAGCAAACTAAATGAGTGAACTGCAAGCCGATATCGGAGTTGTCATACTTGCTGGGCTAGTCATGTAACCTCCAGAACCTCCATTTCCTTATCTGTAAAAAGAAATAAACACAGGCCGAGCGCGGTGGCTCACGCTTGTAATCCCAGCACTTTGGGAGGCCGAGGCGGGCGGATCATGAGGTCAGGAGATCGAGACCACGGTGAAACCCCGTCTCTACTAAAAATATAAAAAAAAAAATTAGCCGGGCGTGGTGGCGGGCGCCTGTAGTCCCAGCTACTCGGAGAGGCTGAGGCAGGAGAATGGCGTGAACCCGGGAGGCGGAGCTTGCAGTGAGCCGAGATTGGGCCACTGCACTCCAGCCTGGGCGACAGAGTGAGACTCCGTCTCAAGAAAAAAAAAAAAAAAATAAATAAATAAATAAATACTGTCTACTTATTTGCGATTATGTGAAGATTCAATAAGGTAATATTTGTAAGTATTCGCACTTGCACTTGGCATATCAACTGGCACAAAGTAAGCGTTCAATGTTAGCCACCGTTACCATTATGCGTTCATATTTTTTATTTTTATTTTTTTGAGACGGAATCTCGCTCTGTCGCCCAGGGTAGACAGAATACAGTGGCGCAATCTCAGCTAACTGTAACCTCTGCCTCCCGGGTTCAAGCGATTCTCCTGCCTCAGCCTCCTGAGTAGCTGGGATTACAGGCGCGCTCCACCACGCCTGGTTAATTTTTTTGTATTTTTAGTAGAGACGGGGTTTCACCATGTTGGTCAGGCTGGTCTCGAACTCCTGACCTGATGATCCGCCCGCATCGGCCTCCCTAAGTGCTGGGATTACAGGCGTGAGCCACCGCGCCCGGCCTGCGCTTTCATAATTCAGTAATACCTTATAATAATTATGAACGGTGTCATTCCACGAATAATTTATTCCCTGGTCGTTGACTGAGAACGAGGTTGACAAGGATTCCTAAACAACCATTTCAGTCCCAAAGAGCTTTCAGACAAGGAGGCCAGGGCCGGCTTCACAGTCCGAGACAAGCGGCAGCGTGACGTCCCCACGTCCGCTCCCAGGGTCACGTGACCCGCAGCCCCGCCCGGACTGAGTGGGTCCCCAGCGACTGCGACAGCGGTGTCTGCGCCTGCGCGGAGGCAAGCGCGCTCTGCGGCGCGGTCCGCGGTGGAGGCGGCGCGAACAGCCAGGGGGCGGCGGATGGCTTTGAGGGGCCCTGCGGTCTTGGGTCCCGGCTCTCGAAGGCCGTTGGACGAGGCGGTGGCAGGGGCCGAGGGGCGCGAGGCGCCGGCCCTTGTGGCGGCGGGAGGCGCTCCAGAGGACGATGAAGAGGACGATGGCCGTGGCCGGGGCCTGCTCCGCTGGGACGGCTTCTCCGCCTGGCTGCACTGCGTGTGTGTGGTGGGCTTCGACCTGGAGCTGGGCCAGGCCGTGGAGGTGAGGCCCGGCCCCGCCCTTTCTCCGCGCTCCGCCCCTGCGCCGGGGCGGCTGCAGCAAAGCCAGCGGCCCGCGGGCTGGCGGGCCAGGACCCTGTCCGCCGCGCATCCGGGCGTGGCCAGTCTCCCCTCCCGCGCTCTTTCGGGCTGCGGTCCTGAGGCACTTCCCGTGGGAGGATCTTGGGCTGCGGCTAGGGGTGAAAAGTTCTCTCTAGGCCACTCCTAAATACTTGTTGATGTTCACCCTATTCTTTATTTCTTTTAAACCCAGAGTCACGGAATTAACTAAAAGGGTTAGTAGCACCCACCCGGAGAAGCCTGCAGGCAGGATGTTTGTTTGGTACTTTTTCAAGAACAATGCCCATAACAGATGATGAACTCTAGTAGCCGAACTTGCACAACCAACTTTTAAGGCTCAGATTGTTTTAGTCATTTGCAGTAACTCTGAGCGTTTCCCTCAGCCTGAGCCGAAATGCTTATCTCAGCATGCATTTTCTCCCTTTCCTCCTTTTGTGCCTCATTTCTGTTTTTTTTTTTTTTTTTTTTTTTGAGACGGAGTTTTTGCTCTTGTTGCTCAGGCTGGAGTGCAATGGCGCGATCTTGTCTCACCGCAACCTCTGCCTCCCGGATTCAGGCGATTCTACTGCCTCAGCCTCCCGAGTAGCTGGGGTTACAGGCATGCGCCACCATGCCCGGCTAGTTTTGTATTTTTAGTAGAGACGGGATTTCTCCATTTTCGTCAGGCTGGTCTCGAACTCCCGACTCAGGTGGTCTGCCCGCCTAGGCCTTCCAAAGTGGTGGGATTACAGGCGTGAGCCACCGTGCCCGGCGTCATTTCTGTTATTTTTTTATGTTGCCTCTGGAACAGTTGGTGTGAAACTACTGTCAAGATGAATATAGGGAACATCATTTACTTGTGAATCAGTCAACTTTTCCATTCTTATGTATGGCCCCTTATCGAAAGGCTTTAGAAACATCTATTCTTGACGTTGCTTAAGGTCTTTTTAGCATAAGGAATTGCTTGTTTTCATGTGTCCAAGAAAATTGTTATCAGAAGGGCGTTTGTTTAGACGTTTTTGTTTTGGTTTGTTTGTTTGTTTTTTTTTTTGGTATTGGTGACAGATTTCAATTTCATTCTGACTGTAATGGCCTGGTTGACTAAGAAAATTGGCTAGGGGGAGTTTTCTTAATGCGAAGCTACTGCTTTTGTATTTGGCCTGCCTTCTGGGTGTTTTATTATAACACAGTTAAGCAACATTAAGTTTCCACTAAGAACCAGGCATTATGTTAGTTGCGGAGCATACAAATAGGATGTGCTCTAACCTGTATCTGTAGATTGAGGCAATAATTTAGAGGAGAACCAAGAATTAATCATAGTAGCTGATAAGGCCAAATGCAGTGCCTGGCACCTAGTGGCATTCTATAAATACTTTTGATAGAATGGGTGAATATGTGAGCAATTCTTTATCTTATTAAAGTAAGAAAAACAGTTCTCAAAGATTTTGAATCAG
The DNA here is from genome assembly GCF_009828535.3 of Hylobates moloch. Taxonomy (NCBI): domain Eukaryota; kingdom Metazoa; phylum Chordata; class Mammalia; order Primates; family Hylobatidae; genus Hylobates; species Hylobates moloch. The sequence goes on from NW_026652280.1 coordinate 93,540,643, forward strand.
AGATTTATAAGCCATTTATTATTCACCTTGCCATGTTAACCTGAAGTTATATGTACAGCAAGATACAATTTAACCAGAAAGCATAAGAATGGGTTGTTGTAGTTGATTGTGTTTTTAAATAGCTAAAGGAGATTCTTTTGGATTCTCATTATTTGGGACATTCTTTATAACATGAATATGTTTTTTGACCAAATAAACAGAAAACATATTTGAGATGCTGCAAAAATGTGAATTATTAAAGGACTTATTTGAATTTCATTTTCCATAGTGTATGCCACTGTATAGGGTTTTTTTTAGGTCAGGAGTTCTTAACCTTTTGCTTCCTGGATCTTTTAAAAATATGAACATTATGAACTTTCCGCTAGGAAAAGGCTGAGTAAGACGAAATCATGTATGTGGTTCCATGGACCATCTGGGTTTATCCATGGACCTTCTGTTCCATTGTCCCCACATTAAGAATCACTGATTTTAGAAGACGTAGGATGAGGATGGGGAAGATTCTCTAATAAAGGAAGGTCGAGGCTGCAGTGAGCCATATTCGTGCCACTGCACTCCAGCCTGGGTGACAGATCGAGACACTGTCCCCAGAAAAACCCCAACAAAACCCAGACTCTAAAGCTGGGCTGCCTAGGTTTGAATCCATGTGACTTTGGGCAAGTTACTTAGCTTGTTTGAGCCTCGCATTCTTCTTTATAACAGGATTAACAGTACCTATATCATGGCATTATTGTGAGGATTAGGTAATTTAATGTTTGTAAAGCATTTGGAATAGTTCCTGGGACACAGTAAGATGTGTTTAAGTCTTCATTTGAGAAGCATTCATTTTCTAGAAATTTCCTTTTTTTTTCTTTCTGTTTTTTTAATTTTTTTTTGAGATGGAGTCTCACCCTGTCACCCAGGCTGGAGGGCAATGGCACAATCTTGGCTCACTGCAACCTCTGTCTCCTGGGTTCAAGTGACTCTCATGCCTCTGCCTCCCGGGTTCAAGTGACTCTCATGCCTCAGCCTCCTGAGTAGCTGGGATTACAGGAACCTGCCATCATGCCTGGCTAATTTTTATATTTTTGTAGAGACGGAGTTTCACCATGTTGGCCAGGCTGGTCTTGGACTTCTGACCTCAGGTGATCCACCTGCCTCGGCCTCCAGAGTGCTGGAATTACAGGTGTGAGCCACCACACCCGGCTGAAATTTCCTTTTTAAGTGAAGAGAACCCCTGACTTTTGCATTGGGAAGTTGGGCCTTAATTTTCTCACTTGTAAAATGAAATTGAGGTACTAGAATCAATACCTTTTTTTAGTAGAGAACTTTGTTTCCTGTGTAAATAGAAATCTAATCTGGAACCTTAATGACTAATTTTGTTGAAATGGGGCTTGTGTGTGTATCTTTGTCTAAAACAGAAACTAATTTAAGCTACCTCAAGCAGTAAAGGGGAACTTACTCTAAGGACACAGCTTAAATACCTGTTTCCAGCTGTTTAAGACATAAACCTAGTAGGGCTTCAGAAAATGGCTAGAGTTCATAACCAGGGAAACCTCTTGGTTTTGCTCTTTTTTGTGTGTGCAGATCTTGTTTATATTTCATGCCCCCTGCAAACTGCCTTCTTCCCCTTCTCTGATTTTTCTTTCTTTCTTTCTTTTTTTTTTTTTTTTTTAAAGACAGTCTAACTTTGTCAGCCAGGCTGGAGTGCAGTGGTGTAATTTTGGCTCACTGCAACCTCCACCTCCCAGGTTCAAGTGATTCTCCTGCCTCAGCCTGCCGAGTAGCTGGGACTACAGGTGCATGCCACCACGCCCAGCTAATTTTTTTTTTTTTGAGAGTCTTGCTCTGTCGCCCAGGCTGGAGTGCAGTGGGGCTCCCTGCAAGCTCTGCCTCCCAGGTTCACGCCATTCTCCTGCCTCAGCCTCCCAAGTCGCTGGGACTACAGGCGCCTGCACTACTCCTGGCTAATTTTTTGTATTTTTAATAGAGACGGGGTTTCACCATGTTAGTCAGGATGGTCTCGATCTCCTGACAGTGTGATCTGCCCACCTCGGCCTCCCAAAGTGCTGGGATTACAGGCGTGAACCACCGTGTCCGGTCCTTCTCTGATCTCTAAGGTGAGAAACTAACGTTTTTAGCCACTTCAGTGAAAAAGAGTGAATCTTTAATTCACTTCCAAAGCCAGAGGAAGATAATCTGGTCTGGTTTGGGGCAGGTTCCCACTCTGACACAATTGGCTAAAGCCCTGAGTAGAAGGGGGAGTGGTTCACCTTGCATAAAATGTCTTTTAAGGCCCTGTCCTAAGTGAAGGGGGTTAAGGAGGTCTTAGAGCTAGGAAGAAACTGAACAAGGTGTTGACTGCAGGGGGTATGCTGAGCTTCTTTACCCCTGAAGTGGCTCTGGAGGCATTAACCACAGAATCAAAGTGTCCTCTGGAACAAGGTTTGGAACCTCTTGGGTTTGATATACTGTACCTCACTTTTAGCTTTGAAATTACCAATTATTTAGTAAAGCCTTAATTATCCGAATACAGAATTACCTTATTTATTCAAGTTTTTTTTTTCCTGAGTGAATAATAATATACTCATTGCTGAAAACTTGGCAAGTAAAGAAATTATAAACACTAGGCCGGGCGTGGTGGCTCATGCCTGTAATCTCAGCACTTTGGGAGGCTGAGGCGCATGGATCACTTGAGGTCAGGAGTTCAAGACCACCGTAGGCAACATGGTAAAACCCTGTCTCTACTAAAAAAATACAAAAATTAGCCAGCTTGGTGGCACATTCCTATAATCCCAGCTACTGGGGAGGCTGAGGCAGGAGAATTGCTTGAACCCGGGAGGCAGAGGTTGTAGTGAACTGAGATCATACCACTGTAGTCCTGCCTGGGCAACAGAGCAGGACTTTGTCTCAAAAGAAAAACCCCCCAAAAAACAAAAGACTCTTCATAAATATAATTTTACAAAGCAGATGTTCTTTTCTTTTTTTTTTTTTTTTTTTTTTTTTGAGATGGTCTTACTCTGTCGCCCAGGCTGGAGTGCAGTGATGCAATCATGGCTTACTGAAGCCTTGAACTCCTGGCTCGGGTGATCCTTCTGTCTCAGCTTCCCCAGTAGCTGATACTGCAGGCATATGCTTATGCACCAGGCTAATTTTTAAATTTTTATAGAGATGGGGTCTTGCTTTGTTGTCCAGGCTGGTCTCAAATTCCTGGCTTCAAGGGATCCTCCTGCCTCCACCTCCTAAACTGCTAGGATTACAGGCGTGAGCAACCACACCTGGCTGTCAGCCTGTCCTTTGAAACTTTGAAGCCAGGTATTGACTTTTCTGTAGCTATGAAAGTCTTAGAGGGCATAGTCTTCCAATAGAAGGTTGTTTCATCTACAATGAAAATCGGTTATTTAGTGTAGCTCCCTTCATCATTTCCCTTAGATTTTCTGGAGAACTTGCTGCAGCTCTCTGTCAGTCCTTGCTGCTTCACCTTGCACTTTTATGTTATGGAGACAGCTTCTTAAACCTCATGAACCAACTTCTGCCAGCTTCCAACTTTTCTTCTGCAGATTCCTCACCTCTCTCAGCCGTAACAGAATTGAAAAGAGTTGCGCTCTTGCTCTGAATTAGGCTTTGGCTTAGGGAATGTTCTAGCTGGTTTGCTCTTCTATCCAGACCACTCGGACTTTCTCCACGTTAGCACTAAGGCTGTTTCACTTTCTTATCGTTCGTGTGTTCACTGGAGTATCATTTTTAATTTCCTTCAAGAACTTTTCCTTTGGCTGGGTGTGGTGGCTCAGGCCTGTGATCTCAGCACTTTGGGAGGCCAGGAGGATTCCTTGAGCCCAGGAGTTCGAGACCAGACTGGGCAACGTGGTGAGACCCTGTTGTATTAAAAAAAAGAAAGAAAAAAAGAACTTTTCCTTTGCATTCACAAGTTGGCCAAGAGGCCTAGCTTTTGGCCTGTCTCAGCTTTTGACATGCTTTCCTCATTAAACTTAAATCATTTCTAGCTTTTGATTTAAAGTGAGAGATTTTACTTGAACACTTAGAGGCCATTATAGAGTTATTCATTACCCCAATTGCAAATATTGTTGTGTCTTACGGAATAGGGAGGCCTGAGGAGAGCGAGAGAGATGGGGTAATGGCTGGTCACTGGAGCTGTCAGAACACATGTATTTATTGATTAAATTTGCCATCTTACATGGGCATGGTTTGTGGTGCCCCCAAACAATTACAGTAGTAACATCAAAGATAACTTATCACAGACCACTGTAACAGATACAATAGTAACAAAAAAGTTTGAAATATTGTGAGAATTACCAAAGTGTAACACAGAGACACAAAGTGAACACATTGTTGGAAAAATGATGCTGATAGACTTGCTTAATGTAGGCTTCCACAAACCTGTAATTTGTAGAAACTGGTAACTGCAAAGCACAATAAAATGATGCACAATAAAATGATGCACAATAAAACAAGGTATGCCTATTAATAAAAAGAGAAGGAAGAATGGTATTGGAAGGCAACAAGCGTTTACTGCCTTACCTGAGAGCAGTTACAATCTTATGTAATGAAAGATTTATTTTGAGATATTTCTAAGCTTGGGTTCTATGATATAAACTTTAGTAACTTTCAGCTGTTTGAGAGCCAAGGGTATATGTGCCTGAAAATTCTACACCATTATGTAACTTTGAAATAAAGGATTATGTTCTGTTTTACCTGGGGTATGGAAATATGTGTTAATGCTTATTGAAAATGAGGCCAAACATTTATATCTTGGTAAATTTAGGCTATTTTTGTATCTTTGGGATTCTATTTGAGTTATTTTGTTTTTCTTATCATAAGAATCATCTGGGGCATTTGTTACATATGAGGATTCTGGGGCTCACCCATCTGCTTAATCAGAATCAGTTCCAGATGATCATTATGTGTAGGCATGTTTGGAGTATGTTTTTTAATTTTCTCTTTATATAAACTTTTCTGTTTTTCTTGTAAACCAGCTGTTGTCAAAATGTGGTCTGAGGACTTCTGGGCATCTCTGAGACCATTTCAGGAGATTTATAGGATGTTTGTATAGCCATACAAACTATGTATGGCTTTTCTTCATGTTCTTCAACCAGAACAGCATATTGCAATAGAATGAACATAGAATGATTCTGCCAAGAGCGAACATTAAAGAAAAAAAAATTTTTTTTAAAAAGAATGAATGCTGAAGCAGATATGAGAATCTAGTTATTTCTATTAAATCAGACATTAAAGATATTTGCAAACATGTAAACGATGCCATCTTCTCAGTAAAGTTTTTGTTTTGTTTAGGAATACAGGTTGTGTGTTCCTAATCTAAACATTCAAAATCCGAAACGCTCCAAAACCTGAAACTTTCTGAGTACTGACATGATGCTTTTTAAAGGAAATGCTCATTGGAGCATTTTGGATTTCAGGTTTTTGGATTTGGGATGTCCAACTGAGTAAGTATAATTCAAGTATTCTAGAATCTGAAAAGATCTGAAATCCAAAACACTTCTGATCCCCCCAAGCATTTTGGATAAGGAATACTCAACCTGAATGTAGTTACTTTTCATAAAAATTGAGTTTGTTAATGAGTAATAGGTTATTATTTTAAAATAAATTAACAATTTTTTTTAATGATACCTTTAGTTTCTACAGTGGTGAATTTTGATAGATATAACCCACATAAACAAGAATTCTAGGCTGGATGTGGTGGCTCATGCCTGTAATCCCAGCACTTTGGGAGGCAGAGGCAGGTGGATCTCCTGAGGTCAGGAGTTCGAGACTAGCTTGGCCAACATGGTGAAACCCATCTTTACTAAAAATACAAAAAAAAAAAAAAATTAGCCGGGCATGGTGGCACATACCTATAATTCCAGCTACTCGGGAGGCTGAGGCAGGAGGATCACTTGAACCAGGAAGGCAGAGGTTGCAGTGAGCCGAGACTGTGCCATTGCACTCCAGGTGTGTGCCACCATGCCTGATTAAATTGTTTTATTTTTGTGTTGCCCAGTGTGATCTTGAACTCCTGGGCTCAAGGGAACCTCCTGCCTCCAACTCCCAAAGTGTTGAGATCCCAGGCATAAGCCATTGTACCCAGCCTCATTTATTCCTTTCCGTCACTCTAATTATTAAGTAATATTTAGACTTTATGTATTTATTGGAGATAGGGTCATGCTCTGTCACCAGGCTACAGTGCACTGCAGCCTGGACCTCCCAGGCTCAAGCAGTTCTCTCACCTCAGCCTGTCAAGTAGCTGGACTACAGGTGTGTACCACCATGCCTGGCTACTTTTTTGTTTTTTGTTTTTTTGTAGAGACACGGTTTTGCTGTGTTGCCCAGACTGGTCTTGAACTTCTGGCCTCAAGTGATCTGCCTGCCTCAGCCTCCCACAGTCCACCTGCCTTAGCCTCCCAAAGTGCTAGGATTATAGGCATGAGCCACCATGCCTGGCTGTAGACTCTTTTCTTGAAACAGAGTCTCGCTTTGTCACCCAGGCTAGAGTGCAGTGGCACAATCTCAGCTTACCGCAACCTCTGATTCCCAAGTTCCAGCGATTCTCCTGCCTCAGCCTCCTGAGTAGCTGGGATTACAGGCACGTGCCACTGCACCCATCTAATTTTTGTATTTTTAGTAGAGACGACAGGGTTTCACCATGTTGGTCAGAGTGGTCTCAAACTCCTGACCTCGTGATCCGCCCACCTTGGCCTCCCAAAGTGCTAGGATTACAGGCATGGGCCACCGTGCCTGGCCCATAAACTCTTTTTTTTTTTTTTTTTGAGATGGAGTCTCACTCTTGTCACCCAGGCTGGAGTGCAGTGGCACAGTCTTGGCTCACTGCAACCTCCACCTCCGGGGCTCAAGCAACCCTCCTGCCTCAGCCTCCTGAGTAGCTGGGACTACAAGTGCCTGCCACCATGCCTGGCTAATTTTTTTTTTGAGGCGGAGTCTTGCTCTGTCACCCAGGTGGAGTGCAGTGGCGTGATCTCGGCTCACTGCAAGCTCCGCCTCCTGGGTTCATGCCATTCTACTGCCTTAGCCTCCCGAATAGCTGGGACTACAGGCGCCCGCCACCACGCCTGGCTAATTTTTATATTTTTAGTAGAGACGGGGTTTCACCGTGTTAGCCAGGATGGTCTCGATCTCCTCACCTCGTGATCTGCCTGCCTTAGCCTCCCAAAGTGCTGGGATTACAGGTGTGAGCCACTGTGGCCTGGCTAATTTTTAAGCTTTTTTGAGGAGACAGTCTCACTATGTTGTCCAGGCTTGTTTTTACTTTTTGGCTATTATGAATAATGCTAATATGAAAATTTGTGTACGAGTTTTTGTGTGAACATGTGTTTTCACTTTTCTTGGATATATACCTAGCATTAAAATTGCAGGGCTATACTGTAACTCTTTGTTGTAACCTCTTGAGAAACTTCCATAACTGTTTTCCACTACTGATATATGAGGGTTCTAATTTCTCTGCATCCTTACCAACTCTTGTTATTGTCTGTCCTTTTGATTACAGCTGTCCTAGTGGGTATAAGCCGTCTCTTATTGTGATTTTATTTGCATTTCCCTAATAACTAATTCTAAACAGTGTTTTTTCATGTGCTTATTGGCCATTTTCATTTTTATTTTTTGGAGAAGTATCTATTAACATTTGTGCCCATTTGAAAATTGGGTTGTCTTTTTATTTTTGTATTGTAAGAGTTCTTTATGTATTCTATATACTAGACCCTTATTAGTTATATTAATTGTGTCTTTGCCTGTTCAGGCTTCTCACAAAATACCACAAACTAGGCAGCTTATAAACAATATATGTTTATTTCTCATAGCTCTGGAGGCTCAGAAGTCCAAGATCAAGGTACTGGCTGATGTGGGGTTTGGTGAGGGTACTCCTTCTGATTCGTAGATGGCACCTTCTAGCAGTGTCTTTGCATGGTGGAGAGCTAGCTCTCGGGTCTCTTTGATAAGAGCACTAATTTCAATCATGAGGCCTCTGCCCTCGCGACCTGATCGCCTCCCAAAGGTTTCGCCTTCTGATACCGCTATCACCTTGGGGTTTTTATTGTTATTGAAACAAGGTTTTAAATTTTGATGATATCCAATTTATTTATGTTTCCTTTTGTTGTTTGTGCTTTTGGTGTCATATCTAAGAAACCATTGCCTAATTCAAGGTTGTGAAGATGTATTACTGTTTTCTTCTAAGAGTTAGATAGACTTAGCCCTTACATTTAGGCCTTTGATCCACTTTGAGTTGACTGTTGTATATGCTGTGAATTAGAGCTGTTATTTTTTTAAACTTTATTTTGAGATTAGGTAAGAGTTATAAAAGTAATTTACTCCACCTGAAGTTAACTTTTGCGCTTCAAAGAACATACAGTCCATTGTTCCCACTACTGCTGCTGCTGCTCTTCTAACAGTTCTAGTTTCTCACAAATTTCTGTCCATAATCCTGCTCAGCACCCTGTACCATCTCTGTATCTTGCCTTTCCTCCCAAGCTGCTGTTAGGCTGTCTGTTGGGTTTGTAATTCCTATAGCTCCTCACCAGTAGTGGCTAAGCTCCCGCCTTCCCATCCTGTATTTTTGACTCATTCAAGGTTAAAAATTCTCCAGCAGCGTCTTTAATGTAGCCCACAATCCCCTACATAGTCTTCTCTCTCCTTACTTCTTCAGGCTCACCTTGCCCCACTTCATCAGTGAGCAACAATGGACCATTGATGTGGAAGGTACACCCTCATGTTATGGAAGCAGAAACTGAGGCATAGACTGGCTAATGATTTCCCACAAGGACACATCTAATTAGGACCAAAACATGGTTTTGGTGCCAGTACTGTACTTTCCATCCTTCCCCACTGCCTCTTAAGAGTTTGAAGATGCAGAGCTGTATTCATTTATTTTTGCCCAAAGTCAAGGTGAGTAAATGTGAACTTTAAAGAAAATTTGGGCTTTAAAGAAAAAATTGAAGTGAAGAAGAGATGATAGGAAGAATCTGAAGATTTGGCTTAGGATGGTGGAATAAGAAGTAACAACAACAATGAAAAAGAAAGAAGGCAAAATGCTAATATTTTGTCTGTTGCCTTCTGTGAGGGCAGGTGGGAATATCTAGTTAACTGTGTTTCCTAGAAGCTAGAAAGATAAAAGAATAAGATCTGTGCATTTGGTAACCATACCAGTGCATCCTATTTTCATATATTTGTCTTGTCTTCCCACAAACCATCTGTATTAGTCTGCTATGGCTACTATAACAAAATACCAGACTGAGTATCTTTTTGTTTTGTTTTGTTTTTGTTTTGAGACAGGGTCTCACTCTGTCATCCAGGGTGGAGTGCGGTGGCACCATCTGGGCTCACTGCAACCTCCACCTTGTGGATTCAAGCCATACTTGTGCCTCAGCTTCCTGAGTAGCTGTGATTACAGGTGTGTGCCACCATGCCCAGCTAATATTTGTAATTTTAGTAGAGACAGGGTTTCACCATGTTGGCCAGACTGGTCACTCCTGGCCTCAAGTAATCTACCTGCCTTGGTCTCCCAAAGTGCTGGGATTACTGGCAAAAGCCACCGCACCTGGCCTGGATGTCGTAAATAACAGAAATCTATTTCTCTTGGTTCTGGAGGCTGGAGAAAGTTTAAAATCAAGTTGCTTACCAATTTTGTTCCTGGTGAGGGTCCTCTTCCTGGCTTACAGATGGCTGTGTTCTTGCTATGTCCTCACATGGTAGAGAGAAAGAGAGATCTCTTGTGTTTCCTCTTATAAGGGCACGAATGCCATCATGTGAGCTCTACACTCATGACCTAATTACCTCCCAAAGGCCCTGTCTCTAAATATGGTTGGAGGTTAGAGCTTTAACGTGAATTTTGGGGGATTCAGTCCATAGCACTATCTAACTGGACTAGATATCGCTGGATTTGAGCCCCAGCTGTATTTCTTATCTCCCCAATTGCCTGGAAAAAAAAAATCTCATCTTAAACTATTTTCGTTCTCTTTGTAGAAACCAACCACTATTTTATGCCACCTCTGAGGGCAATTCAGTGTGTGAGGTACTCCTTATGGGTCTTGAAGAACGTGTTTCTCAGAAGAAAATAGTAGCTGTTTATCAAGGCATTTATGTGCTGGGAGAATCGCCTATTGATTTCTGATAAGCTGTAGAGATATCTTTGTTAAAATTTAAACATCTATATTCTATAAATCTATATTTATCCTGGAAAAGGTATCAGGAGAAATTATCCTATGAATGCCAAAAGAATTTGGTTATTTAGTCTAAGTGGATTATAACAGAAAGTTCTTTTTTTTTTAAAAAGAGTCATTTCCTTTAGGAATGGCTAAATGGAGATGTATTGGACTGGTTTAATGAGATATTGTGATGAATTAGTGATTTTGACAAAAATGGCTGAGTAGTTCAGCATTTAGGTGGTTGGATATTAAAGATGATATAACAGCTTACAAAGAATGGGATGTAATTAACCCTTACCAAGTGCTTCTGTTTAGGAACTGAGAAGGATTATATTAATCCCAGCTGGTAGGGGAACGAGTCAAACTTCCCATAAATGCAGTCTGATACAAAGCCAGGAAGAATGTTGAGATCTAATGAATTAAGATATAGTAGTGCTTTCTGCCATCAAGGAAAAAAAGCAACCATGATTCTTTCTGTTAAAAGTGACAGGAAGGCTGGACGTAGTGGCCTGTAATCCCAGCAATTTGGGAGGTGGAGGCAGGAGGATCATTTGAGGCCAGGAGTTTGAGACCAGTCTGGGCAACATGGCAAGACTCCATCTCTATAGAAAATTTAAAAATCAGCCAGATGTGGTGATGCATGTCTGTAGACCCAGCTACTGAGGAGGCTAAGGTGGGAGGATCGCTTGAGCCCTGGAAGTCGAGGCTGGGGTGAGCCACAGTTGTGCCACTGCACTCTAGCCTTGGTGACAGAACAAGACTCTGGAGACTCTGTCTCAAAAAAAAAAAAAAAAAAGGACAACAAAACTAGCCCAAACTGGCATAAGAAAACAAAGTTTATTGATTCATGTTGTTGCAAAGTTCACAAGTAAGCCTGACTCAAGGCACAATTGAATTTATAGTTGAAATAATGTAAGGACTTGGTTTCTGTCCATCTTCCTGCCGTCTTTCACTGTAGATAATTGATTAAAATGATAGGACATAGGAATAGCAGGTGGAATTTATTAGAAGGTACCATTAGAGCCTTACATATCAATTGGAAATAGTTTTTTGTTTGTTTGGAGCAAATAGTGTTGGGAAAGTTGACGCTTTAAAAAATAACAGTTTGAGGCTGGGCACCGTGGCTCACACCTGTAATTCTAACACTTTGGGAGGCCAAGGCGGGTGGATCACTTGAGGTCAGGTGTTCGAGACCAGCCTAGCCAACATGGTCTACAAGTCTCTACTAAAAATACAAAAATTAACTGGGCATGGTGGTGCACACCTGTAATCCCAGCTACTTGGGTGGCTGAGGCACAAGAATCACTTGAACCTGGGAGGTGGAGGTTGCAGTGAGCTGAGATCACACCGTTGCACTCCAGCCTGGGTGACAGAGCGAGACTCTGTCTCAAAAAAATAAAAAATAAATAAAAATAAAAAATAGCAGTTTGAGCTATAGCTCAGAATTAAAGAAAAAGCCCATAAAATGTTAGAAGAAAATCTGCAAAAACTTAATTCATTGTTTTTTAAGTTTCAGTCATTCCTTGTCATATTATTTGTACTATTAATATTTTTCTTTAACTGGATTCTTCACATCCCTCTGCCTCTTTTTTTTACTTAGCTATATCTTAAACATTTGTATCCATGGTATATTGATTTTGAGTGTTAGGTCTTTTTTCCTAATACACATTAAATTAAGTACAGTACATATAACTATTAAAATTTTAGAAGGGCTGTGCGCCATATAACATCTCTACTGGCATGTGTGCCATGCTTTTAGAAACAAGGATTTAGCTGTTAAAAGATTAGAGAAGGACTTTTTGTAAGACATGTAACAGCAAGAGAAGGCCTTTTTTTTTTTTTTTTTAAATAATCTTATTCTTTTGCCAGGCTGAAGGGCAGTGGTGTGATTTCAGCTCACTGCAACCTTCGCCTCCCAGGTTCAAGCCATTCTTGTGCCATTCTTGTGCCTCAGCCTCCTGAGTAGCTGGGATTACAAGCACCCACCACCACGCCCGGCTAAGTTTTTTGTATTTTTAGTAGAGACATGGTTTCACCATGTTAGCCAGGCTGATCTCGAACTCCTGGCTTCAAGTGATCTGCCCACCCCGGCCTCCCAAAGTGTTAGGATTACAGGTGTGAGCCATGGCACCTGGCCAAGAAGGACTTTTTTTTTTTTTTTTTTTTTGAGAGAGAAGGTCTCACCCTGTCACCCAGGCTGGAGTAGAGTGGCATGATCTTGGCTCACTGCAGTCTCTATGTGCTGGGGGGGCCTGACTTTCCTAAGACAGCCATTAGTACCACCAGGTGGCCTTTAAGGCACCTCTGGTATCATGTTTGAAAATCACTGGCCTTTGATAATTGGTGACATGAGAGAGGCATTACTACCAATGCATACAAGATGCCTTCTGTGACTAATGTATAGTGCCGGTTGACTAGTCAAGCATTGAGTGTGTAATTTTTGTCAATTTGATAAATGTAATATTCATCTCCTAAGGAGGTCAGGTTGGTTGTAACATAGAGCTTGGTTGGCTTGTAGAGTGTGTGCCCTTGGGTGTGTTGTTTACTAGTGTTTGTTCTGGTGGTAGCTGATCTGACCTAGCCCTGCTTCCTTGCAGGGGCTGTGGGGCAGGAGTTTCATCAGAAGGTGGCTGTGGTCACTGCAGACGCTAAAATAACCTAAGAAAATGCATAATGATCCTTTAAAGGGACCAGAGAGAATTAGGATAGCCTTTATTGTGGAGATGGTCCTTGAGGTTTCTTAAACTGCAGATAATTATTTTTCCTTTTCATTTTTCTTTTACTAGTAACTAAATAGTTAGGATTTGTATTACTTATTGGAGTCAGTTGAAAAATATTATTTATTGAAGTAAACACCAGCTGAAAGATTATGTTCTCTTTAGATTATAGGCTACCAAAGAAAAGACTCAGTAAGCTTTGAGTTATTAGTCAATTGGTAAATGGTTCTTGATAACTTAATGATTTTACCAATCTTTTGGAGATAACTTTAAACCAAAAACTTTTTTTACCTAATGTAAATATTACTCAGTGCTCCCAGCTTTCCCCCTTGTTTCATTATTAAAGTTTGTGAACTGTTTCTTTTTGTTTTGCTTTTTGTCTTTAACTTTTATTTTAGGTTTCTGGGTACATGTAAAAGTTTGTTACATACATAAACTCATGTCCCAGGGGTTTGTTGTGCAGATTATTTCATCAGCCAGGTGTTAAGCCCGGTACCCAATAGTTATCTTTTCTGCTCCTCTCCCTCCTCCCACCCTTCACCCTCAAGTAGACCCCAGTGTTGTTTCCTTCTCTGTGTTCATAAGGTCTCATTATTTAGCTCCTCCCACTTATAAGAGAGAATATGCAGTATTTGGTTTTCTGTTCCTGCATTAGTTAGCTGAGGATAATAGCCTCCAGCTTCATCCATGTTTCCATAAAAGACATGATCCCGTTCTTTTTTTATGGCTGCGTAGTATTTCGTGGTATATATGTACCACATTTTCTTTATCCGGTCTGTCATTGATGGGCATTTAGTTTGATTTTATGTCTTTGCTATTGTGAATAGTGCTGCAGAACTATTTATTTATTTATTTTATCTTATTTATTTATTTTTTGAGATAGAGTCTTGCTCTGTAGCCCAGGCTGGAGTGCAGTGGCACGATCTTGGGCCCACTGCTACCTCCACCTCCTGGGTCCTGGTTCAAGCAATTCTCCTGCCTCAGCCTCCCGAGTAGCTGGGATTACAGGCATGCACCACCATGTCCAGCTAATTTTTGTATTTTTAGTAGAGATGGGGTTTTACCATGTTGGCCAGGCTGGTCTTGAACTCCTGACCTCGTGATCCACCCGCCTCGGTCTCCCGATTTCTTTTTTTTTTTTTGAGATGGGATCTTGCTCTGTCACCCAGGCTGGAGTGCAGTGGTGCAATCTCGGCTCACTATAACCTCTGCCTCCCAGGTTCACGCCATTCACCTGCCTCAGCTTCCCCAGCAGCTGGGACTACAGGCGCGCGCCACCATGCCCAGCTAATTTTTTTTGTATTTTTAGTAGAGACGGGGTTTCGCTGTGTTAGCCAGGATGGTCTCGATCTCCTGCCCTCGTGATCCGCCCACCTCAGCCTCCCAAAGTGCTGGGATTACAGGCATGAGCCACCGCGCCTGGCCGGCTTCCCAATATTTAAAAAAAAATATTCGTGACTGGGCACGGTGGCTCACGCCTGAAATCCCAGCACTTTGGGAGGCCAAGGCAGGTGGATCACCTGAGGTCAGGAGTTCGAGACCACCCTGAGCAACATGGTGAAATCCCCATCTTTACTAAAAATACAAAATTGGCCAGGTGTGGTGGCGCATGCCTGTAATTCCAGCTACTCAGGAGGCTGAGGCAGGAGATTTGCTTGAACCCGGGAGGGGAAGAATCACTTGAACCTGGGAGATGGAGGTTACAGTGAGCCAAGATCGCACCATTGCACTCAAGCCTGGGCAACAAGAGTGAAACTCCTTCTCAAAAACAAAAAAAACACACACAAAAAATTCTTCATTATTGTGGATATATAATAGTTGCACATATATATGGGGTACATGTGATATTTTGATGCAGACATGCAATGTATAATGATCAAATAGAGTTATTGGGATATCCGTCACTTCAAGCATTTATCATTTCTTTGTGTTGGGAACATTCCAGTTCTACTCTTTAGTGATTTTGAAATATCAATAAATTATTTTTAACTATGGTTGTCCTATTGTGCTACCAAACACTAGATCTTATTCCATCTATCTAACTGTATTTTTGTAGCCCTTAACCATTCTTTCTTTATCCCGCCCTCTCAAACCCTTACTACTCTTCCTAGCCTCTGGTAACTTACCATCATTATTCTATTTTCTATCTCTGTGAGTTCCTCTTTTTAGCCCCTACATACGAGAGAGAACATGTGATATCTGTCTTTCTGTGCCTGGCTTATTTCACTTAACATAATGTCCTCCAGTTCTACCCATGCTGTTGCAAATGACAGGATTTCATTTTTTTTTTTCTTTTTCTTTCTTTTTTTTTTTTGAGACGGAATGTCATTTTGTCGCCCAGGCTGGAGTGCAGTGGCGTAATCTCAGCTCACTGCAACCTCTGTCTCTCGGGTTCAAGTGATTCTCATGTCTCAGGCTCCCGAGTAGCTGGGATTACAAGCATGAGCCACCACACCCAGCTAATTTTTTATTTTAGTAGGGATGGGGTTTCATCATGTTGACCAGGCTGGTATTGAACTCTGCATGTCTCGGCCTCCCAAAGTGCTGAGATTACAGGTGTGAGCCAATATGCCTGGCCTGGATTTCATTTTTTTAATGGCTGAATAATATCTCATTATGTATATGTACCGCATTTTCTTTATCCATGCATCTGTGAACTATTTCTGAAAGTGATTTGACCATAACCAACTACTATTTTAGACTAATGTTATATATATATATTTTGTTTGTTTGTTTGTTTTGAGACGGGGTCTTGCTCTGTCACCCAGGCTGGAGTGCAGTGGTGTGATCTTGGCTTACTACGATCTCTGTCTCCCGGGTTCAAGTGATCCTCCCGTCTCAGCCTCCCGAGTAGTTGGGACTACAGGTGCATGCCACCACACCTGGCTAATTTTTGTATTTTTAGTAGAGATGGGGTTTCAGCATGTTGGCCAGGTTGGTCTTAAACACCTGACCTCAAGTGATCCGCCTGCTTCGGGCTCCCAAAGTGCTGGGATTACCAGCATGAGCCACCGTGCCTGGCCTATAATATGTTTATAACTAATGTTTATAATATGTTTAATAAAATTTAACTCTTTTCTTCCAGGTAATTTATCCTCAGCATTCCAAACTTACTGACAGAGAAGTAAGTAAAAATACTGCTCTGTATAGTTTACTGTTATATTTCTGTTTGTTTTTATTGATTATGTGTGTGTCAGCATACATCACTTTTGTTTTCTTTTTCAGAAAACCAATATTTGCTATTTGTCTTTTCCAGATTCAAATTCAGGTAACTATTTTTCATACAGTGTTTCTGTTTAATTTTATACTAAGAATACTGGTTATACTGTTAATGTATGAAAATTGATTGAAATAGCATATTAGAATGCAAACAGATCAATGATTTTTATTCCTATTTTAATGATGCCTAGTCATGTCATTGTTGATTTTAGTAGCTTCAACTCTTAAAATAACTGTTATGGTGTGATGAGGTAAACCATCAAGGAACAATAAACTCTTCAAATAGCTAAGAGGTTGAAAATCAGCGACACTGGTATATTTGGGATTCACGGACTATGTAGTTTACTTTCAGTTCAGCATCTGGGAGCTTACCAGGAACTCTGTAAAAGCAGTGAACCTAAAAAAGCCAGGATAAATTTGGTTAGGAAAAAAAGGCCATGTTTATATGCAGTAGTTTATATGGGTTAATATAGGTAAAGCCTTGGCATAGTGCTTGGTGTGTAGAAAAAAACATAACGAGGGTCTGTTTATTGTTGAGCTTAGTTTTGCTGGTCTCTTTCAAGTTCTTCCTTTTGTGTGGTCCTAATCGTTGACATCCTTCAGGTTACCTCTTGTATTTCACTTTCAAACTAGCTTTTCTTGGCTTATAGTGACCAAAACATTCAGCTTCTCAGGCCACACACAGTTATAATCCTATAAAGCAGAGACAGTCTAATTTTCTTTCCTTTTGTGGTTACTTCTTTTTTTTTTTTTTTTTTTTTTTGAGATGGAGTCTTGCTCTGTCACCCAGGCTGGCGTGCAGTGACGTGATCTCAGCTCACTGCAAGCTCCGCCTCCCGGGTTCACACCATTCTCTCACCTCAGCCTCCCGGGTAGCTGGGACCACAGGCGCCTGTCACCATGCCCAGCTAATTTTTTGTTTTTGTATTTTTAGTAGAGACGGGGTTTCACCATGTTAGCCAGGATGGTCTCGATCTCCTGACCTCGTGATCTGCCTGCCTCGGCCTCCCAAAGTGCTGGGATTACAGGCGTGAGCCACCACACCCAGCCAGTTACTTCTAATATTGTGTTAGTTAGTTCATTTAATCTGATTTGAGAGATTTGACAGTTAAAAATTTTTTTTTTTAGCATTTTCTCCTTTCTGTATAAATGCTTCCGGAATTTTTTTTCTATACATTTGGAACTCAGCTTTGGCGAACTATATGAAAGAAAAGTGGTATCTTGGTAAATTAGATACTGCCTTTTAGAGATCCCAGTAAGGCGTTTTTTTCTAACCTGGAATTATTTTAGTGTTTTTGGCCCATTTATGAAATAATGATACAGAGGTCTTGTAGGAATGTATCTTCATTTCAGTTAACATTTTTCTTATAAAATCTGTACATACACTTCTTATATGCTGTGATGGGTTAGATTTCCAGGACTCAGAGTAAGCTGAGTTGTATGCATTGCAGAATGAACTGACTTTCTGCATGGAATCCCAGTGAATTATGCTGGATGTTCTTCTCTTTCAGATCATAGCTGGTTGTCATGGCTCCTCTCTCTTTTTCACTTCTCTATATGAGCATGAAGGGGATCCGAATATACCACCCCCAAATATACCACTTTGGCTTAAGAATTATTTTGAGTTGAAGGCAATTGAGAAACAGCAGATGCAAAAAGAGCCCTTTACCCTACCCCTATATGCCTAAAAGCAGGACATACATTTCCCTTTGTGAAGGTGTCACCCCTCCCCTTTCCCATACCAGGAAGGGGAGAAAGATTCTGAATCACCAGAGAAAACTCTTATCACTGGAGATGGTACCAGCTTAATTCTGCATAAATAAGCCTTGCTAAAATAATCCTTATCTTTCATTAGTTTTACCTATATGTTTACCTTCCCACAGTTTACCACCCCTTGAAGTCCAAATCCTTTTTCCTTTGTCTGCATTTTAGTTTCTTTTGTTAAAATGGTATCTAAGCTCCCAAGTTTAAACCACCTCTTTGGGTTTTTACTTTTTTTCTCTGAAGCCTTTGTATGCATTCGAACTAAATCTTTTCTCGTTAATCTGTTGTCTGTTTATTTCACAGGCCCCAGTTAGTGAACCTAAGATGGTAGAGGAAAAGTCCCCCGCGCGCATACATCAAGGCTAAGAAGTTAATTCTGTGGTGTTTAGATAGCCTATATCTAGTTTTATAGCCTCTGCATGTGTCATTATCAAAAAAATTTTTAAGTACTTTTGGCTTATGAATGACATATAGATTTTTTTTCTTTTTTCTTTTTTTTTTTTTTTGGCCCAGGCTGCAGTGCAGTGGCACGGTTGCATCTCACTGCAACCTCCGCCTCCCAGTTCAGGTGATTCTCCTGCCTCAGCCTCCCAAGTAGCTGGGACTACCCTTGCCTGCCACCATGCCTGGCTAATTTTTGTATATTTAGTAGAGATGGGGTTTCACCACGTTGGCTAGGCTGGTCACGAACTCCCGACCTCGTGATCCGCCCACCTCAGGCTCCCAAAGTGCTGGGATTACAGGTGTGAACCACCACACCCGGCTGATTTTTTTTCTTTTCTTTTTTTTTTGAGATGGAGTCTTGCTCTGTTGCCCAGGCTGGAGTGCAGTGGCGCGATCTCCACTCACTGCAAGCTCCGCCTTCTGGGTTCATGTCATTCTCCTGCCTCAGGCTCCCGAGTAGCTGGGACTACAGGTGCCCACCACCACACCTGGCTAATTTTTTGCATTTTTAGTAGAGATGGGGTTTCACTGTGTTAGTCAGGATGGTCTTGATCTCCTGACCTTGTGATCAGCTCACCTCTGCCTCACAAAGTGCTGAGATTACAGGTGTGAGCTACCACGCCTGACTGATTTTTTTCTCACAGATATTATTTAATGCTTTTTTTATGTGCTGCACATCAGATGAAGTGTGGTTCCTGTGACTTGAAGTATGGTTGGTACAAGGAAAATCTACAAAAGACCTGAAAGCAGGCACTTTGCTGTCTTAACAGATCATCATTATCCTAGGTAGCAAGAGACTATATGTTTTGTAAATATTTGAAATTGCTATTTTCATTTGCAGTTATCCAAACTGTTTTTTTTTTTTATGTGTTTATTAAATGGAAGTTGGAGGCCGGGTGCAGTGGCTCACACCTGTAATCTCAGCACTTTGGGAGGCTGAGGCGGACAGATAACTTGAGGTCAGGAGTTCGAGACCAGCCTGGCCAACATGGTGAAACCCCTTCTCTACTGAATATACAAAATTAGCTGGGCATGGTGGTGTGTGCCTGTAGTCCCAGCTACTCAGGAGGCTGAGGCAGGAGAATCTCTTGAATCAGGGATGCTGAGGTTGCAGTGAGCCGAGATTGTGCCACTGTACTCCAGGCTGGGTGACAGAGTGAGACTCCATCTCAAGAAAAAAAAGGATTACTGTACCAACTTTGAAATGGATTTATTATTTCCCAGGATAGCTTTTAATTGCTGTAAAAGGAAATCCAGACACAGTAGAGCAGTCTTTAGGAAAGAGACATAAATCAAGCCTTTATTCCCATTGTATACACACTTAAAGTAAAACAGCATGTTAGACTAGATGAAAAAATGGCACAGATAAAAATGCTTTTGAGATTGGAATGGTTTGCCCTTCCCCACCCCTCCGCCACCTTAGCTTCTCCTGACTTTAAAAAAGCTTTGTTTGGTTGGTTTTTTAGGTTTCAGTTTTTTGTTCCATTTGAATGGCTTTTATCTTTAGGAGCCTAAGTTTAAGGAGGGCCTTCCCTCTGATAAATATTTGTCCAGTGTTTTTTTCCTTATCATTTACCATTAACATCATCTGGATGTAGGTGTTCCTGAGGCTTAAGCTGTGATGAGTGCCCAAGGAGAGTAGTCACTGTATTTTAAACATGTCCAGAGAAAAAAACTCAGCATTAGTAGAGAGAGTTTGAAGCAATGGTGAATCTGAGGGAAACATTAATCCTCCTTGTTCTGGATGGACTTGACATGCAGACAATATTTGTCTCAACACATTTCTTCTTTGTAGACAGCAGGGACATCATCATGTGCTTTACACTTCCCAGTTGCTAAAGCAGCACTTCTCATACCGTGTTGAAGGGCCAGTTGGGGTTTTTAATATTTCCAGTCAGTTATGGACCAATATTTTTGGAAAACAATTTAATTGAATTATTAGAAAAACAAAATGAAATGAGGAAAAAAAAAGAAATGTTAAATAAAAGTCTAATTTTTTTTTTTGATATAGGGTCTTGCTCTGTTGCCCAGGCTGGAGGTAGTGGTGTGATCTCGGCTCACTGCAAACTCTGCCTACTGTGTTCAAGCAATTCTCCTGCCTCAGCCTCCTGAGTAGCTGGGATTACAGGTGCCTGCCACCACATCCAGCTAATTTTTATATTTTTAGTAGAGATGGGGTTTCACCATGTTGGCCAGGCTGGTCTCAGACTCCTGACCTCAGGTGATCCACCCGCCTTGGCCTCCTAAAGTGCTGGGATTACAGGCGTGAGCCACTGTGCCTGGTCTAAAAGTCCAAATTTATTACAGTAATATCAAGTTGCTGTGAAAGTTTCTAAATATATATTCTCAACTTGCATATTTATTTGGTTATGGAACAGTAACAAGAGTTTATGGACTGGCATCAGTCTATGGAATAAATTGTGAGAAGCTCTGGTCTGAAATACTGTTTCTCAGCAATCCAGCTTAACCACCCTAATCACAGAAAGAGTGACTATATAAGCTGAGGGTCGAGGGAGGGGCCTGGCTCTTGAAGCTTCATGTTTTGTCTTAGTCTTAGACATTATGATCCACTCTGTAGCTGTGTTTGTACAAATATAAAAATAACATTTTAAGGCCGGGTGTGGTGGCTCTTGCCTGTAATCCCAGCACTTTGGGAGGCTGAGGTGGGAGGATCACTTGAGCCCAGGAGTTCAAGACCAGCCTGGGCAACATAGCAAGACCCCATCTCTAGTGAAATTTTTTTAAAAAGGCCAGGCACGGTGGCTCACGCCTGTAATCCCAGCACTCTGGGAGGCAGATCACCTGAGATCAGGTTCGAGACCAACCTGGCCAACATGGCGAAACCCCATCTCTACTAAAAATACAAAAAATTGGCCAGGCATGGTGGCACGCACCTGTAATGCCAGCTACTCAGGAGGCTGAGGCAGGAGAATCTCTTGAACCCGGGCGGTGAAGGTTGCAGTGAGCCTAGATCCCGCCACTGCACTCCAGCCTGGGCAACAAAGCGAGACTCTGTCTCAAAAAAATAAAATTATGTAAGTTAATTCTTATAACTATGTTTATAAAAGAAAAAGTCAATTTCCATTAAAATTTTTCTGTTTTTGAGTGAATCATCAGAAAGCTATGGTGCTCACAGCATAACTTTTCTATCTTTTTGGATCTTGTAGATCTTTAGTTTTCTTGGTGATCATATTGGGTAAGATGCTTGGAATTCAGTACAGTCATAGGTCAAGTTGGGAAATTTTATTTTAGTATCTTTGAATGTTACTGCTGGAAGTGACTTTAGAGATTATCTAATAGTACTCCTTGATTTTGTTGACAAGGAAATTGAGGTGAATCTTTCCTCCAAATGTAACCACTATCCTTTCTTACAACAATACTTTTCTTTTTTTAATACTTTTATCATCCAGCCATGCATCCCTAAGCACTACAGTTTAGTTTTGCCTGCTTTCAAAACATTTTATAAAAGTGGATTTGAACAATA
Organism: Hylobates moloch; assembly: GCF_009828535.3. Taxonomy (NCBI): domain Eukaryota; kingdom Metazoa; phylum Chordata; class Mammalia; order Primates; family Hylobatidae; genus Hylobates; species Hylobates moloch. Next base: position 93,562,413 of record NW_026652280.1, read on the forward strand.
TGTGTTATTTTGTGTTTGGCATCTTTTGCTCATTATTATGTTTGTGAGTCAACATTATATGCAGATATATTCCAAAAATGTTTAATTACATGAGGGATATGGAATAGGAAAAATAGTAAAGAGACTTAGGAGTTAAGATGCATGTTTTACTACTGGGTTTGCCTCTAACCAGCAAGGATGGCTGTGAGCAAGTCACTTGAACTCTTAAGATTTCCTTTTTTTCCTCCAAAACATGACAGAATGGGTTAAAATGATTGATAGGATTTTTTTCAGCTCTAAAATTGATGAAACTGGATAAATGTTATACTAAGCTATCCTTAATTTATTTCATTTTTATTTTCATTAGGTTGTCTTGGAGATACTCAGTTTTGTTTTAGATTTCGACAGTCTTCTGGGAGGAGGGTGTCGCTGCATTGTCTCCTGGATCAATTTGACAAAGATTTACCAGTTTACTTAAAGGTTGGAAAAGTAGTCATAGAAAAATGTCCATGTGAGAGGAAACTTTAGAACTCATTTATTCAGTTACCTCTGACACTATTCAGAAATATTTTGCTTTTGTTTTGCTACTGTATTATATAGCTGAATTTCCTAAGTGAGTCTTACTCATAAGGATTCAGCATCTGAAAGAAAGAGACTTTATACAGTTACTGTGTTTGAAACATAATGTCACTGTGATTTATAAAAATGGATTAGAATGTTCAGGTAATTTTCTTTCATTTGTTAATAAATTCTTGAATTAGATGTGGGAGTGGAGTTGTACTGTATAGTAAATGTCATCTAGAGTTGAGGTAGTCATACTTGATAACATAGTTGTCTCTTTGATTTTTGAATGAGCCTTGTTTTAGTTATTGTTTATTTAAAACATTTTAATAATTCAGATGACCTTACAGCCTAGATTTTTTTTTAAGTACACGAGGAACGTTTTCATCTGGATGCCCTCTCAGCACATCCAGTGTGACTTTGACATAATTTGCCTGATAACAGTTTTTACAGTTTACCTCCCTGGTTCCACTAATGGCAGAGATACTACCAGTGAAATGTCTCTTAGAGCCATCTCCTCCTTGCTGTCACTGCTGATATATTCTTCCAACCAATGATAATAATAGCTGTTATTTGTTAGGGATTTTTATGTTCTAGATACTGTATTAATAAGCATATATCATCTAATTAATCCTCTAAGAGAGATCCTTTTGTAGATGAGGGAATTGAGGGCTATTGAGGATAAGAAACTTACCCAAGGTCATCCCACCTCTTGTTTTATTCCAGCACAATGTATCTTACACAGTGTTGCCAGCTAAAGTGTACATATATATTATATAAGTAAAATCTAAAATGACTATGAGTTGTTTAACGAGTAAAGAGGTATAGTACTACTTCCTTGTCCTCACTTTTTGGACCTTCCAAAATAAGAACTTTATCATCAAAATTTCACCCTCATCTCCTTTCTATGTGTGCCATATATGTGCCGTATTTTAGTCAAACTGAACTATGTGCTTTTTCCTGAGATAGCATGTATTTTTCTGTCTTTTGTGTTTTTACTGAAACTCCTAGCCCTTTCAACTTGGAATGCCTTTGTCTTTATTTAAGTCATATCCATCCTTCAATTCCCAATTCAAAAACAGCTGTCTCCATGAAATCTTTACTTTTTCCCCTTGGCTTTCCTGTAACACTTTGTGTTTTTTCATGGTACCCATCCTCCTATTACAATAATATTCATTTTTCTACTTTTTTTTTTGAGACTGAGTCTCGCTCTGTCACCAGGCTGGAGCGCAGTGGCGCAATCTCGGCTCACTGCAACCTCCGCCTCCTGGGTTCAAGTGATTCTCCTGCCTCAGCCTCCTGAGTAGCTGGGATTACAGGCATGTGCCACCACACCCACCTAATTTTTGTATTTTTAGTAGAGACAGGGATTCACCATGTTGGCCAGGATGGTCTTGATCTCCTGACCTCATGATCCGCCCACCTCGGCCTCCCAAACTGCTGGGATTACAGGCGTGAGCCACTGCACCTGGCCTCATTTTTCTACTTTTCTTATCCCTTCTAAATCATGATATCCTTGAGGAAGAACTGTGTCTTATGCATCTTTTTATCTTCTCTAACACATTACCCTGTTCAAAGTAGGTGGTCAATATATATTTGTTTAAGGAATAATAATCAAATAAGGAACTGAGCCAAAGTTTACTCCATTAAGATGTAAACACTTCTTAAATTTTTTGGAATGCAATGACCTTTCCGATTGTATGTTGATAAACATTGTTATGCTTCATTATTATTGGGTTAACGTGTAACTGACTATATAAGATCCACATTGTCATTTAACTCCTTTTATTTTCTCTCTTGAAATTGTATGTTAGGATACCTCATTTTGTTTTAAGATTGATCCCATATCCTTGACAATCTCAAAATTGTAGGTAGAATTTTGTAGAAACTAAATAAAACATTGGGGAAAACAGAATTTGATTGTTTTTTTTAACTTCAATCTCCTAGTATAAATACAAATAAAGAATGTAAGCTGAGTAAGTTATGGGGGAAAATTTGACTTTAGTACTTAGATTGTAATTAGTACTTTGCCATCTTTGGGCAAGTTAGGAGGGTTTTTTTTGTTTTTATTTTAAGGTTTTACACACATCATATGGACCATGTCAAGAGTTAGAAGGTTCTGATATGGCTATTGCTGTCATGATTATTGTTTGTTGCTGGAAAAGCATAACTAGCTCTTTGTGTATATCTCATGTCTTGATTTGGGTTTATAGAGGAACCTGATGTTAATATTAAAAGACATAGATACAGATATAGATATAGATACATATATATGTACCCCCCCATACACACTTACTTGTCACTTTCTTCATAGAAGGATCCTGCTTATTTTTATGGATATGTGTATTTCCGACAAGTTCGAGATAAAACTCTAAAAAGAGGCTACTTTCAGAAGGTAATTGTCATACACACTAATAAAAAAAGTATTTTTTATTTTGTCATTAGAAAAATGGAAAGTGTTAGATTTGAGTCTTTAAAGTCTTTGGTATTTTATCTTTAAACATGCTATGTATATATATATATTTTTTTTTTTTTATTTTTTTAATTTTATTTTTATTTTTATTTTTATTTTTTGAGACGGAGTCTCGCTGTCGCCCAGGCTGGAGTGCAGAGGCGTGATCTCGGCTCACTGCAACCTCTGCCTCCTGGGTTCAAGCAATTCTGTGCCTCAGCCTCCCGAGTAGCTGGAATTACAGGTGCCCGCCCCACACCTGGCTAATTTTTTTGTATTTTTAGTAGAGACGGAGTTTCACCATCTTGGCCAGGCTGGTCTTGAACTCTTGACCTTGTGATCCACATGCCTCAGCCTCCCAGAGTTCTGGGATTACAGGTGTGAGCTACTGCACCCGGCCTATGTATATATATATATATAGATATATACATAGGCCGGGTCTATATAGATATAGATATATCTGTATCTATATCTATAGATATAGATTTTTTTTTTTTTTTTGAGATGGAGTTTTCTCTTGTCGCCCAGGCTGGAGTTCAGTGGTGCGATCTCGGCTCACTGCAACTTCGGCCTCCCAGGTTCAAGTAGCTGGGAGTATAGGTACTGTATTCCCGAGTAGTTGGGATTACAGGCACCTCCCAAGTAGCTGGGGTTACAGTTGTGCACCACCATGCCCAGCTAATTTTTGTATTTTTAGTAGAGACGGGGTCTCACTATGTTGGCCAGGCTGGTCTCGAACTCCGACTTCAGGTGATCCACTCACCTCGACTTGCCAAAGTGCTGGGATTACAGGTGTGAGCCACTGTGCCTGGCCTTGGGTTTATATTTTATCTTTTTTTTGTTGTTATTATTATACTATAGACACCTGTCTCTATATGTTTAGCCTCTATTGAATTTTTACTTTCTGTACTAGATTCCTGACAGTAAGTTACAGTTACTGCGCAGGATTCTGTCAAAAGCCAGAGGAGTCCACTTAAGTTTTACATTTTAGAATAAGGGAAGGAATAGGCCGGGCGCGGTGGCTCACGCTTGTAATCCCAGCACTTTGGGAGGCCGAGGCGGGCGGATCACAAGGTCAGGAGATCGAGACCACGGTGAAACCCCGTCTCTACTAAAAAATACAAAAAAAAATTAGCCGGGCGTGGTGGCGGGCGCCTGTAGTCCCAGCTACTCGGAGAGGCTGAGGCAGGAGAATGGCGTGAACCCGGGAGGCGGAGCTTGCAGTGAGCCGAGATCGTGCCACTGCACTCCAGCCTGGGAGACAGAGCGAGACTCCGTCTCAAAAAAAAAAAAGAAAAAAAAAAAAGAATAAGGGAAGGAATAAACAGATTGTAATATTGTTGCAACTAATAAACGCCTGAACTATTATATCTTTTTTTTAAGAGCCAGTAAATAAACTTTAGCAACATCTTAGCCATTATTGTTTCTCCTCCAAATGTACAATTCTTTTTGTTTCTTAAAAAGAATCAGGTAGGTCACAGTGGCTTACACTTGTAATCCCAGCACTTCGGGAGGACAAGGTGGGCAGATTGCTGAAGTCTGGGAGTTTGAGACCAGCCTGGGCAACATGGCAAAACCCTATCTCTACCAAAAATCCACCCTGCCCCCCAAAAAATAGCCAGACTTGATGGCATACACCTGTAGTCCCAGCTACTCAGGAGGCTGAGGCGGGAGGATCACCTGAGCCCAAGAGGTTGAGGCAGCAGTGAGCCATGATCACACCATTGCATTGCAGCCTGGGTGACAGACTGAGACCTTGTCTCAAAAAAAAAAGAAAAAAAAAAGAAAGAAACAAAAATAAAGAAAATAATTTTTCCTATTTAATCCCAGCTAACAAGACATACCTTTCCCTTTTGTACTCAGAATTTGCCCTGACCGCTAATTGGTGTTAGAAAGATAAAAAGTGGTTTTTAAGAAAAAAAAAAAAAAAGTTTAAAAATTGGGATAATTTGTATCAGAAATGATCAAACCATAAGGTTACAATTTCCAACTATGTGGCTGTGACAGTTGAACTGTAAAATATAACTCATAAGTCTTTTGGAAAAGTATCAAAATTTGCTCTTTCTTTAATAGGAAAAGTTCATATGGCTAATTCCTGATATTGCTATTGTAAGGATAACAGGAGCTAGACTTTCGAAGTTACTCATGACATTAGTTTGTTGATACGAAATTCTTTTTTTGAAGAGCAGGAAAATGTTACATGCCTTTATGCTCTTAAAGTGTAGCAATAAGGTTAAACTTTTTGTGTTCTGCAGCTATGGTTTTGTTTCCTTTATCCATTGTAAAAGCCTTTTTATTTTAAAATCCACACTTTTTGCTGAATTTAGCTTGTTAGTAATTGATTATACAAGAAATGAATGACAAAGCAATTTTTAAAACATTGTTTTTGTTTTTTCCTTAGTCCTTGGTTTTGATCAGCAAACTACCTTATATTCATTTTTTTCACACTGTGCTCAAACAGATAGCACCAGAGTATTTTGAAAAGAATGAACCGTATTTGGAAGCAGGTAAGTTTAACATTGTATGAGTTGAGTACCTTTATGCAGGAGTTTTAAAATTTTTACTGGAAATGAGTGATAAAAATGAAGTTGATTTATAACGATTTATAAAAATTCAGGTAGGAACTTAAGGAATATATGATAGGAGAAAGGTATAAAACTATTTGTCTGGCATCTGTACCTACAGATATCCAAAACTGTCTTTTGTTATCTCCTCTAACTACTTGGATGATGCCTATTATTATTAGAATAATAATAAATGAATATCAAGTTGACAGTTCTAATACTCAGAGTACTATTGAAAAATCCTTATGTCACTTGCTACAGATGGAAGGCCTTTGCCAGTTGATGTGCTTTTGTAGCTAATTAGTAGTAATAGATGAATACAAAAACTCCCTTTAATTCTTAGGATATAAATTAACCAATTTATATTCTAGAACATGTGTATTTCTGAATGAAATATAAAATGTTTTCATCACTTTGACTTTTCTTTTGCCTTTTATCTTTCATTTTTCCAGGTATATTTTTTCTGCTATATGGAAAGTAGTGTTCTTATTTCTAATGCCTCATTTTTAATACTTTGATATTTTCACTTATTCTAAGAAAATGTTTTGTTATATTTTTCAGCTTGTAATGATGTTGATCGATGGCCTGCCCCAGTGCCAGGGAAAACATTACACCTGCCAATCATGGGGGTGGTAATGAAGGTAATATCTTATATCTCAACTGTCTGCTTTATATTTTTATTTTTTTGAGACAGGGTCTTGTGCTGTCACCCGGGCTGGAGTACAGCGGCATGATCACAGCTCACTGCAGCCTCAACTTTCCGGGCTCAAGCAATCCTCCCACTTCAGCCCCCCAAGTAGCCAGGACCACAGGCATGCACCACCACACCTGGCTAATTTTTAAACTTTTTGTAGACAGAATCTTGCTATGTTTCCTAGGCTAATTGTGATCTTTTTAAAGAACTTTTGGACAGGCGTGGTGGCTCACACCTGTGATCCCAGCACTTTGGGAGGCCGAAGCGGGTGGATCCCTTGAGCCCAAGAGTTCAAGACCACCCTGGGCAACATGGTGAAACCTTGTCTCTACAAAAAATAAAAAAATTAGCGGGGCATGGTAGTGCACACCTGTAGTCCTAGGTACTTGGGATATTGCTTGAGCCTGGGAAGTCGAGGCTGCAGTGAGCCATGTTTGCATCACTGCATTCCAGCCTGCACGACAAAAGTGAGACCCTGTCTCAAAAAAAAAAAAAAGAACTTTGTAGGAAGCTCACACATGGGCTTTGCATTTTAACCTTCTATTAACATTAATCGTGTTATTGCTTTCCCTTGTTTGTCATTGAAGTGAGGCATTATAGAGATATTGCAATACGTTTTGCTTCTTAGAACCATTAGTCACACAACTTCAGGCACCTCTGATCTCATGGCATCCTGTAGAGTTTGCAGAAGAGTGTCATTTGTATGTAATACATGTACATGTAAATGCTACCTCCTAGAGTTCTGCAACTCCATGGCCCTGCCAGTGCCTCCAGAGATGAGTGATACGCAGAAACAGATTACTTGGTAGAATTGAGTATGAATTAATAAAAATTAAGAGAAATTGGGAAAGCCATTGGTTCTTAGTCCTAAATGATGTTCTTAACACGTGATGTCAGACCATACATGTTCATCCCAGGGTTTTGTTCTCTGTTAGATTTTTCTTTTAAATGAATTAGCATTTTGCTCTCAGACTTTGTATAAGTTGTACTCTAAGTGCTTTGCAATTCACTATCGAGTAGGACTTATTTTTGACAATGTTCTCTCTCTGCATTTGGCCATTTTTGTAGGATCTGTATTATGTTTTTCCTTGGGAAATCATCAAAAGTAATACTGATAGTTTTGGATTGAATGTTCTCATTGTTTCCTGTGAGATTTATCCAAAAATTTGGCAAGCTTGAGAGGGTGTGTTTGGGTGTGTGTATATTAATGAAGCAAAGATTTGAACAATAAACAGGAAGCAGTATGAAGCTGATGTCCATTTTGTTTTTCAACATACTTGCTTCTCAGGGAGTTAGTGATTACTGTGTGTGTGTGTGGGTATGGAGACCTTAATTTACTTACTTTCTGCTGTGACTAAAAATAAATATGACCTTAGTTTTTAACTCTGACATAGATAATTTTGTTTTTGTAGCTTTTTTGGCATTACTGACCATACCTTTTTAGCAGCAGGATACAGCACTTCTCATCCCCCATTCTTTTATAGCCAAAAATAATTTCCTGTCTTTCTTTTAGGTACGGATTCCCACATGTCATGACAAGCCTGGGACAACTCAAATAGTGCAGTTAACTCAGCAGGTAGTATGGTACTATGGTAGAATGATCCAGCACATATAGTCTCTTTAACGGAATTTTTAAACTAGCAAATGCAGAGTTTCTTGAGTTTATTACATATTTCTGAATATTACTGAAATGTCCCATTAAATAATTTTTAATGAATTGGTAATATATTCTCTAAAGTTTCTTAGAGTCGTTTTTCTTGTTATTTCTCCAGTAGAGACTGGAGAACTCAGAATTTGTATTTTAATTGTGAGGAAAAGGGGAAAGTGAATTTTTTTCAATAAGCTTTGATTCCGGCAAAACCTCTTAGGAGAGTGACCAGCAGACTTCTGATTTTAGGAAACTCAGTTAAAAGGATTCTGTAGTTACAATTGCCCTTTATTTTTCCAAAAGCACCATCTGTTCATGGGTGGGGTTGAAGTTTTCATTTGAAATGTTTTAACTGGTTTAAATTTTTTTGTTGTACTTTGTTCTTTGAATTGAATAAAAAACAGATAGCAGTAGGAAAACTAGTATTTCTGTTACATATCAACCAATATTAATGGGAGTATTTCATACAGTTGCAAATTAATCTAATTTTGACTATTGGATTAATTTTTTTTTAAACAAGGACAGGGTCTCCCTCTGTCACCCAGGCTGGAGTACAGTGGCACGATCGTAGTTCATTGCAGCCTCCAATTCCTGGGCTGAAGTGATTCTCCCACCTCAGCCTCCTAAGTAGCTAGGACTATAGGTGCATGCCACCACGCCTGGCTAATTTTTAATATTTTTTGTAGAGATGGGATTTCACTCTGTTGCCCAGGCTGGTCTCGAACTCCTGGCATCAAGTGATCCTCCCTCCTGGATTCCCAAAGTGCTAGGATTACAGGTATGAGCTTGGGATTAATTCTTTTTTTTTTTTTTGAGGTGGAGTCTCGATCTGTCGCCTAGGCTGGAGTGCAGTGGTGCGATCTCGGCTCACTGCAAGCTCCACCTCCCGGGTTCACGCCATTCTCCTGCCTCAGCCTCCCGAGTAGCTGGGATTACAGGCGCCTGCCCCGATGCCTGGCTAATTTTTTGTATTTTTAGTAGAGATGGGGTTTCACCGTGTTAGCCAGGATGGTCTCAATATCCTGACCTCGTGATCCGCCCACCTTGGCGTACCAAAGTGCTGGGATTACAGGCATGAGCTACCATGCCTGGCCGGGATTAATTCTTTATCCATGATATCTGCATAATTTTTGATCTTCTGCTATATTAGGGAAGATTGGTAAGACCCATTCCCTCTCTGGCTGTTCCTAAAGGAAGAGAATCTTAAAAGTTAGACAGGGCAGCATGGCTTATTGATCATGAGATAGATAGATTTTAAAATTTTCCTTACATTTTGGTGATATCTTCTCTTATTATTTTTCTTTTCTATCTCTCAGGCGGACACAAACATATCTGTTATTTTACCTACTGTTCATGAGGTGGATATTTTCAGGTAAAGAATAAAAAATTTTGTTAACTGACTTTCTTTTGCTTTGTGGTGGTGGTGTTAATTTATTTAAAAAATGAATATTGTATAGGTTGTGGAAAAAATTGGAAGAAAATAGTTATGTTTTACATGTTATAAATCAATGGTTCATCCCTGGGTACATGTTATAAGCTTTGACAATTAGGGAAATTTAAATATAGGATATGTATTATATGTAAAAATATTTTTGTTTGGTTTAGTGTGAGAATTATATTGTAATGATGTTAGAAAACATGCTTTTTTAAAAAAGAGATGCATTTTATTTGGGAGTGAAATGTCATGAGGTTTGTGTTTTATTTTAAAATACTTCAGTAAGAAAAAATAGATGACGTGAAAAATGGCAAATATTATTAATCATTAAATCTGAGTGATATGTACATGATGTTTCTTACACTATTGTTTTTATTTTTCTGTATGTTTGAAAAATGTCAACATGGAAAATGAAAAAAACAAAAAAGAGATACTGTTAGCACTTAGAAAAGAAATAGAGGAAAAATAAAAAGTAATGTTTGTGCCTTTACGCAGAGCAGCTAAATCTTTGGATTGGTACCCAAGTTCTAGTTCCCCAGGTAGTTCTGATGTATAGGCCAGCTTGAAAAACCACTGCTGTAAATGAGCAGTTACAAAATGCTCAAAAAGTCATGAAAGACTTAAAATGGATTTTTTTGGTGGGATCTTTTTTATTTTTGAGACAGAGTCTCACTCTGTTGCCTAGGCTGGAGTGCACTGCTGTAGTCTTGGCTCACAGCAGCCTCCACCTCCCAGGTTCAAGCGATTCTCCTGCCTCAGCCACCCAAGTAGCTGGAACTACAGGTGCACACCACCATGTCTGACTACATTTTTGTATTTTTAGTGAGATGGGGTTTCACCATGTTGTCCAGGCTGGTCTCGAACTCCTGACCTCAAGTGATCCACCTCCCTTGCCCTCCTAGAGTGCTGGGATTACAGGTGTGAGCCACTGCGCCTGGCTGACCTTTTTGTTTGTTTTTTATGACTTGTAAACTAAATGGAATACTGCTTCAAAAGATTGGTTAGTTAAAAAAAAGATTGGTTAGTTTTATATGTTGCTCTAGCACAGTACAGTCATCCTATTTCTAGGTATTTAGTCAATAAAAATGAAAATGTGTCTACATGAAGACCTGTATGCAAATGTCTATATAGTAGCTTTGTTCATAACAGTATAAAACTATACACAACCGAAGTATCCATCAACTGGTAAATGGCCAAACAAAATGTAATAAATGAATGCACATGGAATACTATTCAGCAGTTTAAAAAAAAAAGAAGGAACAGTTGATATATGCAACAATGTGAAAGACTTCCAAAAGCATTATGCTAAGTGAAAGTTTCCAGATAATTTAAAGATACTGAATGATTCCATTTATATGATGTTCTGGAAAAGATAAAACTATAGGGACAGAAATCAGATCAGTGGTTACCTGGGGCTGGGGGAGGAAATCTACTACATAAGGGCTGCGGGGATTTCGTGAGGTGATGGAACTATAATAGATCTTTGGTAAGGGTAAATTTTACTGCGTATAAATTATAAATGTGACTTTTAAAACAAATTAATTTTCTTAAAAATTACATGTTATAGCATTATTAGGATGAAAAGAGGGAGTGTCCCCAAAATAAATGAATAAATATTACAGGCAAAATATACTAAGAAGAATGTGTACTATTTCTCGTTTTGATACTTGACTCATTAAGGAATAATTTGCAGAATTGGCATAAATTAATACAGAGTTCAATTATCGGACATTTTTTCTTTTGAACTTCTGGGTATGAGTCTTACGCATTGTTTGTTACTGATTATCTTAGCTTTTGTGGTACATCTTGCATATCCCATATCTGAAATGGTCAGAATCAGAAGTGTTTTGGATTTTGGACTTTTTTGCATTTGGGGATTTTTGCATATACATAATGAGATATCTTGGGGATGGGCCCAAGTCTAAACACAAGGGTCACTTATGCTTCATATACACCTTATACACATAGCCTGAATGTAATTTTAAAAAAATATTTTTAATGATTTTGTGCATGAAACTAAATTTTGATTGCATTTTGACTTTGACTTATCTTGAGGTCATGAGTGGAATTTTCCACTTGTGGCACCATGTCAATGCTCAAAACCTTTTGGGTTTGGGAACATTTTGGAATGTAGATTTTCACATTAGGGATGCTCAACCCTTAGTTAATTACCCCCATCACTAACACCTTTGATTAGCACATGTCTCGTCTCCTGGATGTGAATTACATAATATTATTTTAAGAGTGGGGCAAGTTAGTTTGTTGTTTTTAAATTCTTGTTTCCCGCCAGATGCAGTGGCTCACGCCTGTAATCCCAGCACTTTGGGAGGCTGAGGCGGGCAGATCATGAGGTCAGGATTTCGAGACCAGCCTGACCAACATGGTGAAACCCCGTCTCTAGTAAAAATACAAAAACTAGCTGGGCATGGTGGCGGGCGCCTGTAATCTCAGCTACTCAGGAGGCTGAGGCAGGAGAATTGCTTGAACCCAGGAGAAGGAGTTTGCAGTGAGCTGAGATCGTGCCACTGCACTCCAGCCTGGGCAACAGAGCGAGACTCTATCTCAAAAAAAAAAAAAAAAAATTCTTGTTTTCCAAGAGATGAGAAAAACAAATTTTGAAAAATAATCTCACACAGTGATAGTATTATATCAAGCATTTAATATCTAATGATTAGATTAATACTTTATTTGTGACTATGCTTTTTGTTTCTGTAGAGCTTACATTTCACGTTTATTAGTGTGAATGAAAGTTTACATATTTATCCAGTTACATTGAAGGCGATATATTTACACCAAGACTGAGCTTGAAAGCAAAGTAAAGAGACCTCGAAAGGCATTTGAATTGGAGTAGCAGAGATACAGTCGAGTGTAGGCACTCCTTTCGCTAGGTCAAGGTCTATTCCATGGACCACGCCTTTGGTTTCAGCTTTCTTGATCACAGAAATAGTTTCCTCATTCTGTTTTTGAGGTGAGATTAGAATTGAAGGGCAATTTTCTGTTGAAAGAAATAGACATTTTCTTGCCTTAGAGTCAGGGACATTTTACCTGATGATATTTGCTATTTGTGTTTTAGAGACACATCAGTTATCACCTCCCGCCACCTGCTTCTCTGCCCTGTTCCCTATTGTGACTTGAGAAACAAGTTATTTTGGCTTTCTAACGCATTGGCTGAGTAGACAACAGTTATAGCTGTTTCTGTGTTTCAGAGATTGAGAAACCTTGTCACCACATAAAATGTATCTGATGCTATCTGACACATGTTAATTTCCTTTGGGTTTAGGTTTCAGATTATAATAACATACTATATCTTTCTCAAAAGGTTGAAACCACTATTTATTTCTTAGAAGTGAATTTCTGGCTGGGCATGGTGGCTCACGCCTGTAATCCCAGCACTTTGGGAGGCCAAGGCAGGTGGATCATGAGGTCAGGAGATCGAGACCATCCTGGCTAACATGGTGAAACCCTGTCTCTACTAAAAATACAAAAAAAAAAAATTAGCCAGGCATGGTGGCAGGCACCTGTGGTCCCAGCTACTTGGGAGGCTGAGGCGAGGGAATGGCATGAACCCGGGACGTGGAGCTTGCAGTGAGCTGAGATCGTGCCACTGGACTCCAGCCTGGGCGACAGAGCGAGACTCCATCTCAAAAAAGAAAAAAAAAAAGAAGTAAATTTCTAATTATTTTCCCAAGGCATGGCTGTTTTGGTGGTGGGAGCTTAGCATAAAGGCATGGTACTCCAGAATGGGAATATAAATGTGATACTAAAAAAAAAAGACCCAGTGATTTCCTTACAGACCTTCATTTCAGTAATCCTATACTGCAGTTAATTTGGTGCACACTACCTTTTTTTTTTTTTTTTTTTTTTTAGATGGAGTCTCGCTCTGTCTCCCAGGCTGGAGTGCAGTGGTGTGATCTCGGCTCACTGCAGCCTCCGCCTCCTGGGTTCACGCCATTCTCCTGCCTCAGCCTCCCGAGTAGCTGGGACTACAGGCTTGTGCCACTACATCCGGCTAATTTTTTGTATTTTTAGGAGAGACGGGTTTCACCGTTGTTAGCCAGGATGGTCTCAATCTCCTGACCTCGTGATCTTCCCGCCTCAGCCTCCCAAAGTGCTGGGATTACAGGCGTGAGCCACCGCGCCCGGCCTACTACTAATATTTTTTAGTTCAAGACAAGTTTCCTTTCCTGAATATTAAAAATTTACCTCCCACCCAAAAAAACAACTTTGATAACATATTATCAGTATAATACAAAGCTTTCAAAGAATGATTTATCTTGTAACTATACTTCCTATCTTCTATTTGTGCCCTTTGCTAATAATATATTAATATACTTGAAAGACAATAATTTGCAACTTGGTGCCTTAAAGGAATCCCACTATTAAAGTCAATTGGTCAGATGTTTTCATGTAGGCCTTTTTCATTTTTCCTTTGCTTATTTTTACAAACCAACAGAAAAGTAGCAAGTACAATACAGAAGACTTTTTTCCCGAACCATTTGGTAGTAAGCTGGCGACTTGGTGCCCTGTCATCCCTTAATACTTTAGAGTCTATTTCCTACTAACAAGTATACAACGCAACCATCAAGATTGGTAAAATCAACATTGATAAGTTAATATCATCTAGTACTAAGACCAGTTCAAATGTTACCAGTTATTACAATAATGTCTAGTTGAGAATCATGTTGCATGTAGCTGTCACATCTCATTAGTCATCTTCAGTCTAGAATAGTTCTTTAGTCTCTGACTTTCATGATCCTGATATTTTACAGATTACAGGACAGTTATTTTGCAGAAACTCCTCAGTTTAGGATTGTCAGGTATTTACTCCTGATTAGATTGAGGCTCTGCATCTGTCAGGAGGTGGCACACAAGTTGAGCTTGACTTGTTATTGATAATGTTCAGTTTGATCACTTGATTAATGTGGTATCCTCCAAGCTTCTCCACTGATAAGTTAATTGTTTTGGCCGGGCACGGTGGCTCACGCTTGTAATCCCAGCACTTTGGGAGGCCGAGGCGGGCGGATCACGAGGTCAGGAGATCGAGACCACGGTGAAACCCCGTCTCTACTAAAAATACAAAAAAATTAGCCAGGCGTGGTGGCGGGCGCCTGCAGTCCCAGCTACTCGGAGAGGCTGAGGCAGGAGAATGGCGTGAACCCGGGAGGCGGAGCTTGCAGTGAGCCGAGATTGCGCCACTGCACTCTAGCCTGGGCGACAGAGCGAGACTCCGTCTCAAAAAAAAAAAAAAAAAAAAAAAAGTTAATTGTTTTTTCTTTTGTAATTAGGTATTTTGGGGGGAGATATTTGAAACTATGTATGTTATTTATTGATGTGTAACAAATTATCCCAATACTTAGGCTTAAAAGAACAAACATTATTTCACACAGTTTCTGAGGGTTGGAAATCTGGGAGCTGCTTAGGTGGGTAGTTCTGGCTCAGAGTTTTTTTTGTGGTTACATCAAGTTGTTATCTGTGGTTTCAGTCAGTTGGACATAGGAGAATGGAGAGTCTGCTTCCCTACAAGGCTTACTCGCACAGCTGTTGGCTGGAGATCGCAGTTCTTTGTGGCTGTTGTTAGGAGGTCTCAGCCCTAGCCTTATGGACTTCTCCATAGGGCTTCCTAATGTTCTCACAACATGGCAGCTAACTTTTCCCAGAGCAAGCACTGAGAGAAGGCTGAAGCCACAGTGTCCTGTATGACTCAGCCTTCAAAGTTGTACATTGTCATTTCTACCACATTCTGTTAATTACAATCAAACCAGTAATCCAGTCCGCGCTCAAAAACAGGAGAATTAGGCTCCATGTTTTGAAAGGAGTGTCAAATAATTTGTGGACAGATGTTATTTATTTATTTTTATTTTTATTTTATTATTTTTGTAGAGAGGGTGTCCTGCTATGTTACCCAGGCCGGTCTTAAACTCTTGCCTCAAGTGATTCTTCCACCTAGGTGTTGGGGTTCCAGGAGTGAGCCACCATGCACAGCCTGGACATATTTTAAATCACCACACTATTTTTATATGTCTGTTTGGACTCTGATTTCTTGTTTTATTCAATGGATTCTAATCCATTATTACCTGTTTTGATATTCAAATTGTCCCAGTTTAGCCAGTGAGAACTTAATTACAGGCTGGCTTCTATGTTCTTTTGCCATATCTCTGTCATTCTTTGAACACTTTCTTGCTTTCTGGTGTGAGATATTCCAGGTTTATCTTTTTTTTTTTTTTGGTAATTAAATAAACTGGTTTGTAATTATCATACCATACAATATTCAACTTTTTAAAGTACAATTCACTAGTTTCTTAATATATTCACAAAGTTGTGCAACCATCACTGCTAATTCCAGAACATTTTCATCACCTCAAAACGTAACCCTGTACCTATTAGCAGTTCCCATTCCCTCTTCTTCCCAGCCCCTTGCCATTACTAACTTACTTTCTGTCTCTATGGACTTGCCTATTTTGGACATTACATTTAACTAGAATCATACAAAATGTGACCTTTTGTGTCTGTCTTCCTTCACCCAGAATAATGTTTATGAGGTTCATCTGTGCAGTATCATGAATCAGCACAGATGCTCCTAGACTTAAAAGGGGGTTATGTCCTGTTAAACCCATTGTAAGTTTGAAAATTGTAAGTTGAAAGTGCGTTTTTGATATTTTCAGTTTACAATGGGCTTATCTGGAGGTAAGTCTGTCATGTGTTGAGCATACTGAATGCGTACTGCTTTTGCAACATCATAAAGTTGAAAATTGTAAGTCAAACCATTGTAACACGGAGACTGTCTGTACTTCATTTTTTTAAGGGTTGAATAATATTCCATGTGGATGGGCCAGGTGCGGTGGCTCACGCCTGTAATCCCAGCACTTTGGGAGGCCGAGGTGGTCAGATCATCTGAGATCGGGAGTTCGACACCAGTCTGACTGGCATGGAGAAACCCCATCTCTACTAAAAATACAAAACTAGCCGGGTATGATGGCACATGCCTGTAATCCCAGCTATTCGGGATGCTGAGGCAGGAGAATCGCTTGAATCTGGGAGGCGGAGGTTGTGGTGAGCCAAGATCGTGCCATCGCACTCCAGCCTGGGCAACAAGAGCAAAACTCCATCTCAAAAAAAAAAAAAAAAAAAAAAATCCATGTGGATATACTACATTTTGTCTATCCATTCACCTTTTGATGCAGGTTTGGATGGTTTACACTTTTGGTTATTATGAATAATGCTACTGTCCACATTTGTGTATACATCTTTGTGTGGACATGTTTTCCATTCTCTTGGGTTCCAGATCATCTTGTATTTTCTCTTCCCAAGCCCTAGAACCAGCCATTTCTCTAAAAAGCCTTGGTTCTTTTTAGCAGAGAATAAGATTTAGAAGACAATATCTGGGCACTTGGTGTGCTTATTGATATTGAGATATCATTGCTTTTAGACCCTCTCAAGTGAACAAAACTACGATGTGTGTGTGTATGTATGTATGTGTGTGTGTGTGTGTGTGTGTATATATATATGTAAATGCATGTATATATACGCACTCATATATATTAAATTATTCTTTATTAACTGATTTAATCAATACCTCTGTTAGTAATCAATGCCGCATCTCTGCTGCAACTTTTTTTTTTTTTAGGTTTTTTGTTTGTTTATTTCAAAAGGTTTTTGGGGAATAGGTGGCGTTTGGTTGCATGAATAAGCTCTTTAGTGATGATTTCTGAGATTTTGATGTACCCATCACATGAGGAATGTACACTGTACCCAATATGTAGTCTTTTTATCCCTCACCCCCTCCCTCCCTTTCCCCACTGAGTTCCCAAAGTTCATTGTATCATTCTTATGTCTTTGCATCCTCATAGCTTAGCTCCCACTTATGAGTGAGAACATGTGATGTTTGGTTTTCCATTCCTAAGTTACTTTAGCATAATGGTCTCCAATTCCATCTAGGTTGCTATGAATGCCATTATTTCATTCCTTTTTATGGCTGAGTAGTATTCCATGGTGTGTATGTGTGTATATATATATATATATATATATACACACATACACAGAGAGTCAGAGCCCAAAAAGGGGAAGATGGCACCCACTTGGAGACGTGGTCTAGTGGGATAGAGTAACCTGAATGAGACAGGAGGGTATCCATGGCGGGGGGGGTGGGGGGTCAATCCAACAAGGAGAATCAGAGAGTGAGCAGGGTAAGGAGGGTATCCATGCAGAAGGGAAGCCAGGTGTAGAATGTCAGGGCCCAGGGGGATGAGAAAAGTATTAGCATGGGGGACAAATATATATATACACACACACAACTATATATATATATATATTTTTTTTTTTTTCTTCACTCATTGATTGATGGGCATTTGGGCTTGTTCCATATTTTTGCAATTGTGAATTGTGCTGCTGTAAACATGCATGTGCAAGTATCTTTTTTTTTTTTATGACTTCTTTTCCTCTGGGTAGATACCCAGTAGTGGAATTGCTGGACCAAATGGTAGATCTACTTTTAGTTCTTTAAGGAATCTCCATACTGTTTTCCATAGTGGTTGTACTAGTTTACATTCCTACCAGCAGTGTAAAAGTATTCCCTTTTCACCACATCCACACCAACATTTATTATTTTTTGATTTTTTGATTATGGCCATTCTTGCAGGAGTGAGGTACTAGTGCATTGTGGGTTTGATTTGCATTTCCCTGATAATTAGTAATGTTAAGCATTTTTAAATGTTTGTTGGCAATTTGTATATCTTCTTTTGAGAATTGTCTATTCATGTCCCTAGCCCACTTTTTGGTGGGATTGTTTGTTTTGTTCTTGCCGATTTAAGTTCCTTATAGATTCTGGATATTTGTCTTTTGTTTGGATGTATAGATTGTGAAGATTTTCTCCTATTCTGTGAGTTGTCTGTTTACTCTGCTGATTATTTCTTTTGTTGTACAGAAGCAAAATAAATCTATTTATCTTTGTTTTGTTGCATTTGCTTTTGGGTTCTTGGTCATGAAGTCTTTGCCTAAGTTTATGCCTGGATGGGTTTTTTCCAATGTTATCTTCTAGAAATTTTATGATTTCAGGTCTTAGATTTAAGTCTTTGATTAATCTTGAGTTTGTTTTTGTAAAGGATGAGAGATGAGGATCCAGTTTCATTCTTCTACATGTGGCTTGCCAATTATCTCAGCACCATTTGTTAAATAGGGTGTCCTTTCCCCACTTTATGTTTTTGTTTGCTTTGTTGAAGATCAGTTGACTGTAAGCATTTGGCCTTATCTCTGGGTTCTCTGTTCTGTTCCATTGGTCTACATGCCTATTTTTATACCAGTACCATGCTGTTTTGGTGACTATGGCTTTGTAGTACAGTTTGAAGGCAGATAATGTATTGCTTCCAGATTTGTTCTTTTTGTTTAGTCTTACTTTGGCTATGCAGGCTCTTTTTTAGTTCCATATGAATTTTAGGATTGTTTTTTCTAGTTCTGTGAAGAATGATGGGAACAAGCAGTGTAAGGAGGGCATTGATGAGAATTGTGTTGAATTTGTAGATTGCTTTTTGCAGTATGGTCACTTTCACAATATTGACTACGCATCCATGAGCATAGGATGTGTTTCCATTTGTTTGTGTCACCTGTGATTTTTTTCAGCAGTGTTTTGTCATTTTCCTTGTAGAGGTCTTTCACCTCCTTGGGTAAGTATATTCCTAAGTATTTTATTTTATTTATTGCAGCTATTGTAAAAGGGGTTGATTTGATTCTCAGCTTGGTTGCTGTTGGTGTATAGGAGAGCTGCTGATTTGTGTACATTAATTTTGTATTCGGAAACTTTGCTGAATTCACTTACCAGTTCTAGGAGCTTTTTGGATGAGTTTTTAGGGTTTTCTAGGTATATGATGTCATCAGCAAACAGTGACAGTTTGACTTCCTCATTACCAATTTGCATGCTGTTTATTTCTTTCTCTTGTCTGATTGCTCTGGCTAGGACTCTGCTGCAACTTTGTCCCCCATGCTAATACTTTTCTCATCCCCACTGGGCCCTGACATTCTACACCTGGCTTCCCTTCTGCATGGATACCCTCCTTACCCTGCTCACTCTCTGATTCTTCTTGTTGGATTGACCCCCCACCCCCATGGATACCCTCCTGTCTCATTCAGGTTACTCTGTCCCACTAGACCACGTCTCCAAGTGGGTGCCATCTTCCCCTTTTTGAGCTCTGACTCTCAACACCAGGTCAAGCCTCACATGAATGTCCTCCTTACCCTGCTTGTGTGCTTACCCCACTCCAGGGTACTTCTCCATGGAGATACCCTCATTTCTCTGCTCTGACATCCTGTGCCAGGTGGTCCCACATTGTGCCAACCTCCTCAACTCATTCTGTCTTTGATGCTACACATCAGGCTACCCGTCTGTGCTTCCTGGGCTCTGTGAACTCAAACCAAATAATCCCCACACATGTATACATTCCTCACCACATTTGGGCTCTAGCAGTTCCACAGTAGGCCACTATCTGCATGTACATGTCCACCTTACCTTACATAAGCTCTGACACGCCTCCCTGGTCAATACGGCTCACTTTCCCTCGTGGCAGAGATACCTACCACGTTCTGCTTTAGGACTGAGTTGTTTAGGAAGGGAAGAGGAAGAGCTCCTTTGCCTTACCCATGAGCTGTTTTTATGTTGTTGTTTGTTTCTTTTGTGGCACTTATCTTGTTTTTGAATAGTTAAAATTAACTCCCCTAATTTCCATCTCATAATTTGTTGCATATTTTTGCACTTAATTATTGTTTGATTTTTCTTTTCTTTTTATTTGCATGTGTGTCTTTTCAACTGAGTGGATTCGTTGTGATTTTCATAAATAGATAAGATTTCCCCCCAATCTACTAGGAAAAATTTTTACCAAGCCAGGAGGAAATTCCTAAATAAGTGAAAGTTACCAAATGTCTTAGGCCTAGTAACATACTAGCAGAGTTGTGTCCCAACAGGCCTCCACCCAATTCCAGGGCTGCTGTAAAAAGACTCAGCACTTCTGTAGAGGGAGTATCTGCCTAGGAGGTTCGCTCTTGTTCAGCATTAGCACTCCCCCTTGTGATTTGTCATCATTCTTTAATGTCAAAAGTATTGGGTTTTAAATTAAGTATATCCAATAAGTGCCCTTGGAAAATTAATTTTTCTTATTTCCTTAAAAAATTTAAGATTGAAATTCAAAGTATCAAAGCAATATTGATAAAATAGATCTATCATATGGTACAACAATTTGAGCATTATGTGCTTTTATTGTCAGTTATTCTGTGTGTCAATATATTACATTTAATTTTGTAAAAATTAGGATGAGTCAAATTGATAGATATTTTTATGTGGATAAAAGGGACTTCTGTCTCTATACATCACCATATTCTAAATGAATTTGTGTATCAGATCAAGATACAAATAGCAGGAAGAATTTATATCAATGTGGAGTTTTTAGAAAGATTATATAGTAATTTTAAAAACAGGATTGGCTACATTAAAAAATATTTCTACTGTGCATCACCTTTCAGGTGTTTCTGCCCAGTTTTCCTTCATAGTCAGATGCTCTGGGAGCTGGTGCTGTTGGGGGAGCCCCTTGTGGTTATGGCACCATCACCATCGGAATCATCAGAGACTGTATTGGCACTTGTTAAGTGAGTCTATTTGGTTACTATTTCTGGCTTCTTTTTTTTTTTTTTTTTTTTTTGATGCTGCGATACTTAACCTGTTGGTGATATTTGCAGCACTTCCCACCTGTCATATTTTTCCCCACCCATTATTGCATTGATCCATGCAAAAACCCTGTCAGAAGGTAATGCTTATTATAGCACCATTTTATGGATGAGAAAATTGATTCAGGCTCCATGAGGGCTGGAACCATGCCTTTGTTGTTCTGAGTAACAGGCACATTGATTCATTACATGAAGTTGTTCCTTGATAAATATTACTTGTATGAATGATCCGTGTAGAGTCAAAGGCACATAGCTAGTGGACGGTAGAGCCAGAATTTCACCCCATCTTCTGCCCCAAACCGAGTGTGTTCTTTCAGTATGCCATTTCACATTACATACATCTGTCTTTCTAATTCTGTGAAATGAGTTTACCATTTATTAAAACAAAGTATCCCTTTGTGTGTATACCGTTTGTATAGATGTTTTCTAGTTATAGATTAAGACCTTTAATTTCTGTGTCCTTTATTTTACATGTTCTTCCTGCTCCACAGCTGTGTTTCTCCATTAAAGTACTTCAGTGATTTCCGACCTTATTTCACTATTCATGATAGTGAATTCAAAGAATATACTACCCGTACCCAAGCTCCGTAAGTAAACAGAATAACTTCTGTTGACCAGGTATTACCTTTATAACCAAAATTGTGTAGAATTATTTTTGGTAATAAAAGCTTATAGGCAGAATGATCTTATAAAAGGAAAGTTTGAGGAGCTGCTAGAAATAATTTTAGATTTTAAGAGTTAGTACCTTATTTGAGTGACTTTTTGTATTTATTTTTATTTATTTATTTTCGAGACAAAGGTTTGCTCTGTTGCCCAGGCTGGAGTGCAGTGGCACGATCTCGGCTCACTGCAACCTCTGCCCCCTGGGTTCAAGAGATTCTCCTGCCTCAGCCTTCTAAGTAGCTGGGACTAAAGGCACGCGCCACCACGCCTGGCTAACTTTTCTATTTTTAGTAGAGACGGGGTTTCACCATGTTGATCAGGCTGATCTCGAACTCCTGACCTCATGATCTGCATGCCTCAGCCTCCTAAAGTGCTGGGATTACAGGTGTGAGCCACCACACCCGGCCCACATGATTTTATTTATTAATGGAAGCTATATTGTCATTAATAGCCACTGGGTTGTACTTTCAATTCTACCTTTTTATGAAAAATCTTTTCAATCTGTAAAAAGAAAAAATAATCTTACCCTTTCCCTTTTAGCTCTTGCTCTATTGCTCACCTTTTTACAGCTCGATTTCTAAAGCAACAACAAAAATCTGCATGTACTATCTCCACTTCCTGATTTTCTGGTTGCTTCTAGTCAACTGCGGATTGACTTCTTCATGTTCACTGAATTTGTTCTTGCCAAATCATCAAGACCCTTCTCACTGTTTCACCCAGTGGGCATATCATTACCCTGTTTTTCCTTTTTCTGTCTTTCCCCCTCCCCCCCTCCCCTCCCCTTCCCCTCCCCTCCCTTCCCCGTTGCCCAGGCTGGTCTGCCACCTCTTCTTTCTTGTAACATTTACACTTTTAACCTTAAAAATATTTTAATCACCAGCTGGTCGTGATGGCCCATGCCTGTAATCCCAGCACTTTGGTAGGCCTAGGCGGGCAGATCACTTAAGCCCAGGAGTTAGAGACCAGCCTGGGCAACATGGCAAAACTCTGTCTCCACAAAAAAAATACAAAAATTAGCTGGATGTGGTGGCATGCGTCTGTAGTCCCAGCTACTCATGAGGCTGAGGTGGGAGGATGGCTTGAGCCTAGGAGGCAGAGGTTGCAGTGAACTCAGATCGTGCCACTGGACTCCAGCCCTGGGGGACAGAGTGAGTCCTTGTCTCAAAAAAAATTTTTTTTTAAATCTCTAATACCATTCTCTCCTGGGCTGTCTTGTGGTACATCCCAATCTTCTTTGCAGACTTTTCTCTACGAATCCCTTAAATGTTGGTGTTCGCTAGGTATTGTGTTCTGAGTTCTGATTTCAGACTGATAGTTTTTTTTTTTTTTTTTTTGAGACGGAGTCTGGCACTGTCACCCAGGAGGGAGTGCAATGGCGCCATCTTGGTTTACTGCAACCTCTGCCTCCCGGGTTCACATGATTCTCCTGCTTTAGCCTCCCAAGTAGCTGGGATTACAGGTGTACACTATCACGCCCAGCTAATTTTTTGTATTTTTAGTAGAGACAGGGTTTCACTATATTGGCCAGACTGGTCTTGAACTCCTGACCTCATGATCTGCCCACCTTGGCCTCCCAAAGTGTTGGGATTACAGGCGTGAGCCACCGTGCCTGGCCGATTGATCTTTCTAATAAGCACTTTTTCTTTAATGCGTCATTCCTCCACTTGGTTATCTAGTAGTTTCCCTTTGCCTGTAAGATAACATCTAAACTTCTTAGCATACTAACATGGTACTAACGATCGGGCAACAATATTCTCATTTCTGACTATTCATCCTTTCTGCTTTTGCTCCAGGAATGCTAAACTCTGTGTAGTTCTACAGACAGGCCATAATGTCACTTCATTGCTTTGCACATAGTTTGTTCTGCATCACTCTTCCCTCTCTCATCCACTTGGCAAAAAACACCTACTTATCTTTCATGTCTTCCTGTAAATATTACCTCTTTGGTGAGGCTGTCCTTTAATCCCCTGGTAGACATAGGTTCTCCTTTGTGATTATTGTGCCTTTTTTTTTTTTTTTTTTTTTGAGCTAGAGTCTCACTCTGTTGCCCAGGCTGGAGTGCAGTGGTGCAATCTTGGCTCACTGCAACCTCCGCCTCCTGGTTTCAAGCGATTCTCCTGCCTCAGCCTCCTGAGTAGCTGGGATTACAGGCGCCCGCCAGTACGCCCAGCTAATTTTTTGTAATTTTAGTAGAGATGGGGTTTCACCATGTTGGCCAGGTAGGCCTCAAACTCCTGACCTCGTGATCCGCCCGCCTCGGCCTCCGAAAGTGCTGGGATTACAGGCGTGAGTCATCGCGCTCGGCCGATTGTTGTGCATTTTAAACCACCTTCACTGTCTTCTAATTTTGGCATCATAACTGGGTGTGTATACCTTTCTTCCTGTGTGCTGTTGGAAGGACCGTGTCCTTTCATCTTTATATGTCTAGTGTAAAACGTGTTGCCTGGCATGTAGTTGATATGTAATATGTTGAATAAAGGAAAAAGCAATCTGTATATTGTTCATTGAAAAAAATGTAAACTATTCTTCACTGATTTAACATTCATCTTTTTCTCACCTTTTTTATTTTGTTTTGTTTTGTTTTATATAGGCCCTCAGTTATATTAGGAGTAACCAACCCTTTTTTTGCTAAGACACTCCAGCACTGGCCACACATTATTCGAATAGGAGACCTTAAACCTACAGGTAAAGTATAAACTTGGTGTTCTGTTTTTGGTGTGCAGTGTTGCTGAACAGGTTTCTTTCTTTTCATCCTTGATTATTTTTTATGTTGATGGCAGCTTTCTTCAAGGCCTTTGGAGAAGAGTATAATTTCCTGCTAATCTCCCACTAAAATATGCAGGCTCTTATATATGTATAATCTGTCATGTCCTCCTACCAAAAAATATACTTATAGTGTTATAGACATTGAATGAATTATAGTAAAATGAAGTCTCAAAAATGTTAGCTTTATATATATTAAATATTATATATTTAAATATATATTTAATATATTAAATATAAATATATATTTAAATATTTAAATATATAATATAGATATTTAAAAGCCCAATAAAACAGAACTTTCTATATATATATAGAAGCCCAATAAGACAGAACTTTCCAATACTGCTTGAGTAAAACCTTATAGAAAACTAGAATTATCCCCGACTTGTCACAAAATACTCAGCTAGGTCTCAAAACAAGTATATGTCCCTGTAGCACAGGTTATTGATTTAGGGAGCAGTTCAAAGTGTCTTTTCATATGGAAAAGACATACAGTACCTTGTTCATGGTAGGAGTTTAACAAATGTTTAAGTATATGAATTCTGAGTTTGGAAGTTTTCTTAACCTAGATGACAACTAAATGGTACATTAATTAAGGACATGAGTCTTGGGTATGAGAAGATATGAGAAAATTTTTTAAATCTTAATTTAATCTTGACATTTATTTTCATGGTTTGGGCGTAGTAATTTAGACTATTTTGCTAATTGTAATGTAGCAGACTACTGACTATTTTCTCCTTCCCATGGAAGACATCTCTCTGACATGACAATGGACATTCATGAATTTTCCACTGAAAAAGTTGGGATTATAAAGTTATTTTCTAATAACTTTATAATGTACTACATTTATTTATTTATGAGACAGAGTCTCAGTCTGTTGCCCAGGCTGGAGTACAGTGGCACTATCTCGGCTCTCCCAGGTTCAAGTGTTTCTCCTGCCTCAGCCTCCCAAGTAGCTGGGATTACAGGCACCCGCCTCCGTGCCTGGCTAATTTTTGTATTTTTAATAGAGACAGGGTTTTGCCATGTTGGCAAGGCTGGTCTCAAACTCCTGACCTCAGGTGAGCTGCCCACCTTGGCCTCCCAAAGAGCTGGGATTACAGGTGTGAGCCACCACTCCCGGCCACTACCTTTTTTGTTTTTTGTTTTGTTTTTTTGTTTGTTTGTTTTTTGGGTTTTTTTTTTGAGACAGAGTCTCACTCTGTCGCCCAGGCTAGAGTGCAGTGGCGTGATCTCGGCTCACTGCAACCTCTGCTTCACGGGTTTGGGAGATTCTCCTGCCTCAGCCTCCCAAGGAGCTGGGATTACAGGCGCCCACCACCACGCCTGGCTAATTTTTGTATTTTTAGTAGAGACTGGGTTTTACCATGTTGGCCAGGCTGGTCTCAAACTCCAGACCTCCCGTGATCCGCCCACCTCGGCTTCCCAAAGTGCTGGGATTACAGGCTGAGCCACTGTGCCTGGCCAGCAGCCACTACTTCTAAAACTTGTTCCTTTTGTTATACATAGATATATTTAAAACATGACTTAATAATCTGATTTTATAAGATTTTCTTTCTGGTATATACATATATCTAAATGGAAGTATTAGAATCAAGGATAACATTTTAAATAGTACTGTTTACAAATTCTGGACTTGGTCTTATTGAAATTTTTAGAAGCCTTATGAAATAGAGGAAAAAGCAAAGGGCTTCACCTTGGCAATCAGAACTGTGTGCTAATAGGCTGAATAGCATCTTTAAGCCTCAAATTTTTTGTCTGCTAGGAGGATTAAACACAGTGCCTGATGCATGGTACTCTGTAAATGGCATGGTCCCCTGCCATTCTGTTACTGTTCTGCCTGAGTATTAATGATAGTTCAGAGAACAACAGTTACTAGAGTCTTGGATATGAGATGATATGATAAATTTTTTTTAATCTTAATTTAATCTTGACATTTTCATGGTTTGGGCCTACTAATTTAGACTATTAATCATAATGTAGTAGACTACTGATTGTTTTCTCTTTCTGGTGGAAGAAGTCTCTCTGCTAGATGTAGGTAGATAACTTTTGCACAAAGTCATTGGTAGAGCAGCATGAATTGATAAATCTGTTTAAGAAATCACCAAACTGTTTGCCAAAGTGGCCCATCAGTTTACATTCTTACCAGCAATGTATGAGGGTTCCTATTTCTTAACATCTCTGCCAACATTTGATGTTGTCGTTTTCATTATGGCCATTCTAGAATGTTTGAAATGGTGATTTTAATTTGCTTTTCTCTAATGACTAATGATGGTGAGCACCTTTTCATCTACTTCCTTTCATTCATATATCTTTGGTGAAATATCTATTTAAATATGTTGGCTTTTTTTGTGTGTGTGATAGGGTCTTGTGCTGTTGCTCAGGCTGGAGTGCATTGGCACAATCATAGCTCACTGTAACCTTGAACTCCTGGGCCCAAGTGATCCTTTTGCCTCAGCCTCCTGAGTAGCTGGGAGTACAGGTGCACACCACCACGCCTGGCTAATTTTTTATTTTTTCTGTAGAGACAGGATCTTGCAATGTTGCTGGTCCTGAACTCCTGTGCTCCAGCAGTCCTCCTGTGCACAAGTAGTCCTCCTGTGCTCAAGCAGTCCTCCTGCCTTGGCCTCCCAAAGTCTTGAGATTACAGGTGGGAGCCACCACACCTGGCCTGTTATTTTCCATTTTTTTGATAGTAGCCATCCTAATGGGCATGAGTTAGTATTTTATTGTGGGTTTCATTTTCATTTCCCTCATGATCGGTGATATTGAGTATCTTTCCATTGTTTATTGGCCATTTAATTTATTTATTTATTTATTTATTTATTTATTTATTTATTTATTTATTTATTTTTGAAACGGAGTCTCACCCTGTTGCCCAGCTGGAATGCAGTGGTGCAATCTTGGCTCACTGCAATCTCCACCTCCCGGGTTCAAGCAATTCTCCTGCCTTAGCCCCTTGAGTAGCTGGGATTACAGGCATGAACCACCACACCCAGCTAATTCTTGTATTTTTAGTAGAGATGGGGATTCACCATGTTGGCCAAGCTGGTCTCGAACTCCTGACCTCAGGTGATCCACCCGCCTCGGCCTCCCAAAGTGCTGCAATTACAGGCGTGAGCCACCACGCCCAGCCTGTTTATTGGCCATTTATATATTTTCTTTGGAGAAATGTCTATTCAAGTCCTTTGCCCACTTTTAATAGAGTTGTTTGGGTTTTTTTTTTTTAGTTATAGGAATTCTTTATATATTCTATCCTTATTAGATATATGCGTTGTGAATATTTTCTTCTATTTTGTATTGTCTTTTTGCTCTCTTGGTGGTGTCCTTTGATGCACAGAAGTTTATTTTATTTTATTTATTTATTTTTTGA
This sequence comes from Hylobates moloch, assembly GCF_009828535.3. Lineage (NCBI taxonomy): Eukaryota > Metazoa > Chordata > Mammalia > Primates > Hylobatidae > Hylobates > Hylobates moloch. The sequence goes on from NW_026652280.1 coordinate 93,590,251, forward strand.
GATGGAGTCTTGCTCTGTCTTCCAGGCTGGAGTATGGTGGCATGATCTTGGCTCACTGCAAACTTTGCCTCCTGGGTTCAAGTGATTCTCCTGTCTCAGCCTCCCCAGTAGCTGGGATTACAGGTGTGCGCCACCACACTCAGCTAATTTTTGTATTTTTAGTAGAGATGGGGTTTCACCATTTTGGCCAGGCTGGTCTTGAACTCCTGACCTCGTGATCCACTCACCTCAGCCTCCCAAAGTGCTGGGGTTACAAGCGTGAGCCACCACGCCCAGCCTGTGCACAGAAGTTTATAATTTAATGGTCTTATTTATCTTTTTTTGTTTTCTTCTGTTTTTTTCTTCTGTTTTTTTTTTTTCTTTTGAAGTCTTATTTTTTCCTTGTATTGCTTGTAGATTTGGTGTCATAGTCATGAAATCTCATATATCTTTTTAATTTATGAGTGGTTTATATCTTGGAGTATTTTTCTGCTTGTTGAGTTAAAAAACAGGCAGGCCCACTGCAAATGCTGCACAAGTTGTGCAACACAGCCCTGCTCAGGATTCTGGCTTTGAAACCTGAGATAGACTGTGAGTTCTATAAGGAAAAAAAAAATTTGGCAGGGTCAGTAAAATTATAGAAAAAAGCATCTTCTTTAGGACCAAGAGGGAAGGCACAGCAGAATTAAGATTTTGCTCTCCTGTGTCCTGAAACTTTACCAGAAACATATATTTAGTGTTAACCTTGCAGAAGGATCATTCCTCCTGATACAAAAGGATTGCTTTTTCTGGATTGTACCTAGTTTTAGTGCACCCATATCCTTGACAAGATGTTCCTTTGTGTCTGGTTATGACAGAGCTAACAACCTGTCTTAATAGGGCACTCATTAATCAGAATGAATGATGGCAGTAACCAACTGGTTCTGGTGCATACCAGGTAAATATCAAGTTCTGCCCATGCTTTAGTTTCTTCATCTGTGAAATCGGCATCATAAATAAACTCTTATTGTGAAGATTAAATGTGATAATTTGTGCAGTGTTCTTGGACCAGAGACTGGCACGGAGGACATCTTCAGTAAATGGTGGCTATTATTGTCCTTACCATTATCTGCAACTCTTTAAGCAACATGTTCATGCTTCCGTATTTAACTTTTTACTCAAAAGGCCTTTTCTCCTTCCTATGGATAACTTTTTTTTTTTTTTTTTTTTTTAAGACAGAGTCTCGCTCTGTCACCCAGGCTGGAGTGTAGTGGCACAATCTCGGCTTACTGCAGCCTCTGCCTTCTGGGTTCAAGTGATTCTCCTGTGTCAACCTTCCGAGTAGCTGGGACTACAGGCGTTTGCCACCATGCCCAGCTAATTTTTGTAGTTTTAGTGGAGACAGCGTTTCCCCATGTTGGCCAGGATGGTCTGGAACTCCTGACCTCAGGTGATCCACCTGCCTCAGCCTTCCAAAGTGCTGGGATTACAGGCGTGAGCCACCACACCCGGCCAACTTTGTATCTCTCTTATAAATTGGCTTAAATGTTACCTCCTTTAGGAATCCTCAATAATTTTCTTACTCCTCTTTGGCCAGGACACTCTTCTGTGTCTCCATAGTATTTTGTTCATAATTCTATCCCAGCACCTCTCCCTCTGTATTGTCATTTCTCTGTATCGTATTTTGCTGTTAGGCTGTGGCTCATTGATATGGGTAATTAGCTGTTTTGTTCCTGTATTGCCAGTATCTTGCATTTACTTAATATTTACTCAATCAGTGAAAAAATAAGTCTGTGTATCCATGATACTGCTTTTTTAACAAGTATCTGTTTAAAATTATTATTGGGGCAGTTGACATATTTGGAGTATAGACTAATTTTCTTTTAATCTCTTTCACTCTTTCCTTTATAGACTGTATTACTTGGCAGCTTCTCTGCAAGATTGAAATTACAATTAACCCTTGAACAACACAGGGATTAGGAATGCCAACTTCCTGTGTAGTAGAAAATTTATGTATACCTTTAACTCCTCCAGAACTTAAGTTCTAACAGCCTACTGTTGATCAGAGCCTTAGCAATAACATAAACAGTCAATTAACACACATTTTGTATGTTTTATGTATTATATACTGTATCCTTATAATAAAGTAAGCTGGGGAAATAAAATGTTACTAAGAAAATCATGAGGAAGATAAAATATATATTGACTGTTCATTAAGTGGAAGTGGATCATCATAAAAGTCTTCATCCTCATAGCCTTCCCATTGAGTAGGTTGAAGAGGAAGAGGAGGGAATGGTCTTGCTAACTCAGGGGTGGCAGAGGCAGGAAAAAAAATCATGTATAAGTGAATATGCAGAGTTTAAACCCATGTTGTTCAATGTTCAACTGTATTTCAAAGTAAAAAGTTTATAGAAATAGCTGTTTTATCATAATACATACTCTTAACATTTTTTAGCAATATAAGATTGCAAAGGAAAATGTTCCTTGTTCTTAAAATCTTACCCCCAGATATACCACAATTAGCAGTTTGATCTATGTAACTATTTAAACAAAGGTATTTTGTGAATTTAGAGGCTTGAATTATATTATAATTTCTATAATAATATAATCTCTAGATTGTCTTTCAGTTCTTAGGTTCTTTTAACCCTTATGCAGAGAAGAGGTAGGGTGGAGAAAATCTTTGAAATTAGGTTTTTCATGACACTTTTAAGTGTGTATCTTGAGGCATTTTTCTGCCTGTTATAAGGGTTGTTTAGGTGTTAGCTTTCTTTGACCCTAAGATCAGGGCCTACATATACTACACAAGCTATTCAACGTAGCAGCCTGCTCAGGAGTCCTGTCTATCTGTGGCTCAGACCTGTGGTTGCTGCACACATCATCACCACTTGCTGGCAGTATAAGTTTCTATAATGGAAAAGCCAAATTTGAGGAGGCATCAAAAACAAAACAAAACAAAACAAAAAAACCCCACAAACCCTTGAAGACTACATCTGCATAGTCATTTAAGAATTGCTCTCTATTCCATTTATACTTAAAGGGTATTTTATTCCTATTCAGCATCTAAATTTTCAGTTTTATGTATTTGGCATATAGATTTTAAATTACAGGTTGAGTGACAAAAAGGGAAAAATTTAAGTAATGATAGATATTAATGAAAGATCAAATATCCATTTTATATAATTTACATGAATTGTTTCTGTACTGTTGTAGTAATCCAGTATTCTTGTTATCCAGTTTTAAAATACCAAGAATGAACCCTTAACATATTAATAGATGTTAAGAATGCTTTCATTATAACATACTTAAGTAATAAACAGATTATAAATCTTATAAAGTTCCAATTTTGTAATATGTATGATTAGAATAATTATAAAAATCTTTATGCTGCTTCCTTCAGGTGAAATTCCTAAGCAGGTTAAAGTGAAAAAACTGAAGAATCTAAAGACTCTGGATTCTAAACCTGGTATTGACTGTTACTGATTTTTAAATATATATTTATATGGTACTTGGGTTTTTTTGTTTACCTTCTTTTCTTTGCTCTTAGGAGTTTATACTTCATATAAGCCATATTTAAATAGAGATGAAGAGATCATAAAACAATTACAGAAGGTAATTAGTTGCTCATATTATTAATTTAAATTTCCTTGTTCATGTATGTAATATCCAGTTAGGCAATATGTCCTTTATGTATACTAATGTGAAATAGGATCTCTCCTTTTTTTTTTTTTTTTTTTTGGGGGAGACAGAGTCTCACTCTGTCACCCAGGCTGGAGTGCAGTGGTGTGATCTCAGCTCACTGCAACCTCCACTTCCCGGGTTCAAGTGATTCTCATGCCTCAGCCTCCCGAGCAGCTAGAATGACAGGTGTGCACCACCATGCCTGGCTAATTTCTGTGCTTTTAGTAGAGATGGGGTTTCACCATGTTGGCCAGGCTGGTCTCGAACTCTTGGCCTTAAGTGATATGCCCATCTCAGTCTCCCAAAGTCCTGGGATTACAGGCGTCAGCCACCATGCCCTGCTGGGGTCTCTTTTTTGACTCAAAGTTTTATGAAAATCAGGAGACTAAGTTAGCAACAGTATGGGCATTAATTTGGGGCTGTAGCTACACATGAGTGTCAGTCTTTCTAGAAACTTGGAGGTTACAGTGAAAAAGCCATAGATTCTACCACAATAGCATCTAACAGTAGGGGATTGTTATCATTTTTTTAAATGTAAATAATATAATATAGCAAATATAAAATAAAGATTGTCTTTATTGTGAACTCACTTTTTTTTTTTTTTTGAGATAGAGTTTCGCTCTTGTTGCCCAGGCTGGAGTGCAATAGCACGATCTTGGCTCACTGCAACCTCCACCTCCCCGGGTTCAAGCAATTCTTCTGTCTCAGCCTTCCAAGTAGCTGGGATTACAGGTGCCCGCCACCACACCCAGCTAATTTTTGTATTTTTTAGTAGAGACGGGGTTTCACCATGATGGCCAGGCTGGTCCTGAACCCCTGACCTCAGGTAATCCACCCACCTCACCTTCCCAAAGTGCTGGGATTACAGACGTGAGCCACGGTGCCCAGCCATGAACTCACATTTTCACAGTATGGGATGAACAGTATTCCCTAAGCTAAGAACTCTGATGTTTTGTTCTGGTAAAGATTATTTTCACAGGATATTGCACAATGAACTTCACATTAAATTACTTCAAGGTGAAGTTCTAGTTTTTTAAATATCAAGTATAAATGTATATTTACATAGCAGTTGAATGTGATAATTATCCATTGTTTTATATTCCAACACTAGAATACAGATTCTCATTATTTCCTCTTTTAAGGGCGTGCAACAGAAACGTCCTTCTGAGGCTCAAAGTGTTATTCTTCGACGCTATTTTTTGGAACTGACACAAAGTTTCATCATTCCATTAGTAAGTTAATAAATACATTTTTGCATAATTTAATGATTTGGTGAAGGGTATATAAATGTTTTTCCCGCCCTCCAAAACCATATCTTAAGTTGTGTGTTTTGCCAGCCTGGTATATTTCGTGATTAAAAGTAAACCCCTTTGCAAGAGACCTGGATTATTTGTTCTAGTGTTAACTGTTCAGCTTTGGTAAGTCACTCCCTCTTGCTGACCCTCAATTTTCTTACCTGTGTAATGTGGCTGATTCCACTTTCCTAAGTACCTTTTAAGACTATTGTGAATCTTAAATGATATACTTTATATTGAAATGTTATGTAGTTACTACATTTTTCACCTTAAAAGATTATAGTAGAGCTTCTTTCTCTTGATAGTTATCTTGAATACAATTTGACATAATGTCTATGAGGCTGTAGCTCTATGATAACAGGGACTATATCTGTCTTGTTCATTATTAATTCGTCAGTCTGGCATATGGTAGCACTCACATATTTATGGAATAAATGACTAGACGATATGGTTATTCTAAGAAATTCAGAAGGATGTCATATTAAAGTATAGGGAGTACCATGATGTGGCCCTACTCTGGAGACTGCATCATAGAGAAACTTTCTGCAGTTATTAATATAAAGTAATATATCTATGAATATTATATAGGGCATCCTGAAGATCTTTGCTGTTATATTTTAGAAAGAAATATTATTTCTTGGTCTATGGGTGTCAATTTATTTATTCCATTAAATCTATTTGTTTGAATAAATAAACTTTACTGTAGTGCTTATGAGCATGGACTAGGCTGGGCACAGTGGCTCAGGCCTGCCATTTTGGGAGGCCAAAGTGAGAGGATTGCTTAAGGCCAGGACTTTGAGACTACAGTAGTCTGTGATTGCACGACTGCACTCCATCCTGGGCAACAGCAAACTCTTAAAAAAAAAGAGCATGGACCGGGCATGGTGGCTCACGTCTGTAATCCCAGCACTTTCGGAGACCGAGGCGGGCAGATCACGAGGTCAGGAGATCGAGACCATCCTGGCTAACACGGTGAAACCCCGTCTCTACCAAAAATACAAAAAATTGGCTGGGCATGGTGGCACGCACCTGTAGTCCCAGCTGCTCTAGAGGCTGAGGCAGGAGAATCACTTGAACCTGGGAGGCAGAGGTTGCAGTGGGCTGAGATCGCGCCACTGCACTCAGCCTGGGCGAAAGAGTGAGACTCTGTCTCAAAAAAAAAAAGAGAAAGCAGAGACCAAAGTCAAGTAGACCTCAATTGAAGTCTAAATTGTATTACCTTGGTCAGGTTACTTAGCCTTTTGAAGAAGCCTCAGTTTCCCAATAATACCTACCACATAGGATCATTCCAAGGATTACAAGAGATCATGCGTGTAAAATGTTGAGTGCATTATCTGGCCTATAGTTACTCAGTAAGGTTAACTATTATCATTAAAAAATGGACTGCATTGCTGGGCGCGGTGGCTCACGCCTGTAATCCCAGCACTTTGGGAGGCTGAGGCAGGTGAATCATGAGGTCAGGGGTTCAAGACCAGTCTGGCCAAGATGGTGAAACCCTGTCTCAACTAAAAATATAAAAATTAGCCAGACGTGGTGGCGGGTTCCTGAAATTCCAGCTACTCGAGAGGCTGAGGCAGATAATTGCTTGAACCCTGGAGGCAGAATTTGCAGTGAGCTGAGATAGTGCCACTGTGCTCCACTGCCACGTGCCACTGGGCAACAGAGTGAGACTACATCTCAAAAAAAAAAGGGCTGGACACAGTGGCTCACACCTGTAATCCCAGCACTTTGGGAGGCTGAGGCAGGCGGATCATGAGGTCAGGAGTTTGAGACCAGCCTGACCAACATGGTAAAACCCCCTCTCTACTAAAAATACAAAATTGGCCAGGCGTGGTGGTGCACGCCTGTAATCCCAGCTACTTGGGAGACTGAGGCGGGAGAATCGCTTGAACCCAGGGGGCGGAGGTTGTAGTGAACTAAATTCAAGTTAGTGAACTAAATTCAAGATTTAGTTGAATTTTTATTTGAAATCTGACTTCCCAAGTCAGTCTAAATTTAGCTATATCTCTTGTGGGGAGTGATGGAGTTGTTGCTGTCCATTGAAAGGGCATATGATTAAAAACTTAAAAGACCCATTCCTTTTAAGTAGGTCTGTTTAAATATTTTTGAAGACACTCCTTTTATTAACTTTTTTCTTGGTTTTAGGAAAGATATGTGGCAAGCTTGATGCCTTTGCAGAAAAGTATTTCCCCATGGAAGGTATGAATATATTCAAATCTATTTGGGTCCTCTAACTGTAATTAACTTCTGTGAAGATATCCACTCCTAATTTCTAAATATTATATGTCCTGTTTTCTAGAGTCCACCTCAATTAAGACAGTTTCTTCCAGAAGAATTTATGAAAACACTTGAGAAAACAGGACCTCAGCTAACCTCTAGAATAAAAGGCGATTGGATTGGACTTTACCGGTTAGTCTTTTTTCCCTGTTTTACACCCATGTGTCGTGCTTTATTTAAAAACAAAACAAAAAGCTAAACTTAAGCTTATTCTTTTTAAAAAATTCTAAAGTTTGACATGGTTCTCTGACTAGGAAAGGTATTGAGGAAAGGAAATAAGTTATAATCAAACTTTACTTTTTTAAAATGTATTTTTATAGGCATTTCCTAAAGTCTCCAAATTTTGATGGCTGGTTTAAGACCCGGAGGAAGGAAATGACCCAAAAATTGGAGGCACTCCATCTAGAAGCTCTTTGTGAAGAGGTTCGAAAACTGTGTGTTTGTGTAATGATTAACAACTGTTGAAAATAAAGATAATTATGCTTAGAGGTTGAAGATTGTACCCTTTATCCACTCTTTATAAATAGTAATAATGACTAACTTTTCTAGATCATGTGCTATGTGCCAAGGACATTATAGGGGCTTTATATAGATAATCTCTTTTAATCTTTACAATGATTCTTTGAGGTAGGTGTGTTATGAACTGCATTATGGGAAACTTTTGGCTTAGAAGTTAAATGACTTGCCTCATATCACATCCCTGCTAAGTAGTGGAGCCAACAGTGTGCTGCAGTCCACTTGCATTGGCTCACAAGAGCCTACTGTGTACATCTCTTCTCAGCTCTGTATTCAGTGACCTCAGGTTGGCAGCTTGAAATAGCCTACAGTGGGAGTACTACACCACAGAAATTGGCAAATGCTACAAACCAGAGACCTCTTTTGGAGAACCACTTGTTAAATATTTACCAGCACATTACTGGGTAGAGTAAGGATTCTAATCCAAGAAGCCTAACTCCACATCTTTTTCTGTATGACGTATTTACCTTTTTTAGTTAGGATTAACACTTTTAAAAATGCGGACTGGCTGGGTGCGGTGGCTCACGCCTGTAATCCCAGCACTTTGGGAGGCTGAGGCGGGCAGATCACGAGGTCAGGAGATGGAGACCATCCTGGCTAACACGGTGAAACCCCATCTCTACTGAAAATACAAAAAAAAAAATTAGACAGGCGTGGTGGTGGGCGCCTGTAGTCCCAGCTACTCGGGAGGCTGAGGCAGGAGAATGGCGTGAACCCAGGAGGCGGAGCTTGCAGTGAGCTGAGATTGCGCCACTGTGCTCCAGCCTGGGCAACAGAGCGAGACTCCGTCTCAAAAAAAAAAAAAAAAAAGTGGACTGATTTTTTTTTTTTTTATGTTCTGTATTACCAGCCTATTTTAAATTAAACTACTTGTGAAAATAAAAGGAATAGTCTCACTTTCATTTATATTTAGCTTTAAATGTGAGGTGTGCTAACCTCAGTGTTAACTTTCTACTCATAAACTCCCAGTGACTGTGGCTTTGAGAAAAGGAATATGATGAATGCACCTGCAACATAAGCCCAGGAAGAGCATATCTGAAAACACGAAGTTTACATCCAGTAGTAAATTCATGTTCGGTTCTCTTGATTTGTTAACTAATGTTCCTTATAAATTAGTCACTGCTTAGTGGCAGTGGGGGTTACTATTACAGTTTGAGCTGCAATTTTGTTTTTCTTGCTTGATCTAAAAAAGCCACCTCAGTACATTTTGTTTTACTTCCAAATATGAGACAATTATTCTGGCTAATGCAGAAAATTATCTAACAGTTATTAGAATATTATGAGAATTATTCTTGCACTATAATGCTATATCTGGGTTAAATACTTTGTTCTCCTTTTCCTTCTTGTCTTTCCTTCACAGTAGCCTTACCTATTGAAATAGAGAGGTTTGAATATTATTTTGAGAACTTACTGATTTGGGATTTTATTTATTCTAGGACTTACTTCTCTGGATCCAGAAACACACAGAAGTAGAAACAGTAGACCTTGTCTTGAAGCTGAAAAATAAGCTGGTATGTAGCCAAAACAGCCAAAGATTAAATTGACTTTTCTTTGAAGACATTTTCCTCTCATGTGAGCTGACAACCCATGATAGTTCGCAGAAGTAACTTTTTAAATGAGAGGGTTTGAAGTTGGTCAATTGATGGTAGATACTGCTGAAAATACTTGGTCACTGAAACAGACCATAATGATGCCATATTATTCTAACGTTATCTATATAGAATCTAATAAGCTCTATAAAAACATTGTCGCTTATATTTCTAGGTATTATTATGAATTTACGTAGAAGCCTTTTATTGAGCTCAATAACGTATTGTTTAAATAGAATGCTCCTTGCTTTTTTAGTTTCTGTAAATTCTGGTCTAAGACTGAAAGTATCCAATTGTTAGACCTTTAAAATGGTTTATTTAGAGAATGTAATGTATTAATAAAGATTCTGAGGATAATTTAAATGCTATGAAATGTTCCTTATGTAGTTGCAGGCTGATCGAGAGCACTTACCTGTGAAACCTGACACTATGGAGAAGTTACGGACACACATAGATGCCATTATCTTAGCATTGCCAGAGGACCTGCAAGGCATACTGCTCAAAACGGGCATGACATGATATTTGCCAAGATTTTCCAGCCAAAAAGGATTATGCATCATGAAGCATACTGACATTTCAACCAGACGCACAAAGGAGATCTCTCAGTGGCAGCAGAGTGGAAAATTGCCATGAATGCTAGTTACAGGGTAGAAAGACTGTATTGTATACACAGACCTTTTTAGTGCATTACTTTTCAAAGTGGATACCTGTGGTGGTTCCACTTTAATACTGAAACACCGAAAGGCATTTCTATATTTTTAATCATGTTCTAAAGTGCTCTTATGAGAGACTTGTGGGCCATCAGTATTAGTGATTTCATACTGCAGTGCTGGCATTGCAGATATTTTTTTAAATTGGTGCTGCTTTGCCCAATCATGTTAAAACTCAGGGGGATATAAAAATAACATTCACACTGGCTATCTTCTTAAGAACAGAAAGACTGAACTGTCCTATGGTTAGAAGGAATTGATGCTTACGTAGTGCCTTCTGTTGTCCTACATGTTTCACAGTTCAGCTGCTAGTCTTGAAGCTTTTCTTAGCTTCATTATGATATGTAATTTTATAAGGTATTCTGTTGAGTGATCATTGTTTAAAAAAATGTTTTTTGCTACCCATTGTGTTTATTAATAGACATGATGGGTTTTTTTCAGTTGTCATATAGATTTTCATTATTTTCCCTTCCATTTTCAAAATTTAATCTTACCAGTTTCTCCAAAGACAAGAAGGCATCTAGTATTAATTATGGAAGAGTTTATTTTCTCTTACCCTTTACTAATTTAAACATTAGGCCGGGTGCGGTGGCTCACGCCTGTAATCCTAGCACTTTGGGAGGCCAAGGCGGACAGGTCACTTAAGGTCAAGAGTCCAAGACCAGCCTGGCCAACATGGCGAAACCCCGTCTCTACTAAAAATACAAAAATTAGCCAGGCATGGTGGCACGTGCCTGTAATCCCAGCTACTTGGGAGGCTGAGATGTGAGAATCACTTGAACCTGGGAGGCAGAGGTTGCAGTGAGCTGAGATTACACCCCTGGACTCCAGCTTGGGTGACACAGTGAGACTCCGTCTCAACAAAAATAAAAAATTGAAAAATACTAATTTAAATATTATTAAATGTTTAAACTAATGAACTTGGATGCTTTTCAAAGACATTTTAATTATAAATCTCATAATCAGCTATTTTTTTAAACGGAACTATTCTTATTTCAAAGGCATTCATGAGTTTTTTATGTGACACTTATTTGAGTGATGATAAGATTGATTTCTGGCATTATTTGTTTCGTAGTGTTTTATTTTTCCCAACATTAATGTTTCTTAGAATACTTTTCCTACTGTTGTTTGACATGGGGACTTTTGCCTAAGTCACTGTTATGGTTAGCTTTTGTTGTTGTTGTTTGTGTTTCTGTTTTGTTTAAACAATACTACCTTGCCAAAAATAGAAGAATGTGATTTGGTAGAGTAAGGTTGTTTGGTTTGTGTTTGAATAAGAGTATCCTGCAGAAGCCACTTTTTTTTTTTTTTTTTTTTGAGATGGAGTTTCGCTCTTGTTGCCTAGGCTGGAGTGCAATGGCGCAATCTTGGCTGACTGCAACCTCTACCTCCTGGGTTCAAGCGATTCTCCTGCCTCAGCCTCCTGAGTAGCTGGGATTACAGGTATGTGCCACCACGCCCGGCTAATTTTGTATTTTTAGTAGAGACGGAGTTTCTCCATGTTGGTCAGGCTGGTCTCAAACTCCCGACCTCAGGTGATCCGCCCACCTTGGCCTCCCAAAGTGCTGGGATTACAGGCGTGAGCCACCGCGCCTGGCCAGAAGCCGCTAATTAAAATGCACACACATGACACAGCATGTGGTTAATAGCTGTGTCTTGAATTATCCTCTAAATAACCAAATTTAGTTGTATATATTTGTAAAGGATATGGCTTCAGAAGCTATCTTTTGTTCTCTGTCGATATCACTCTTAAGGGCATTCCTGACCCAAGAAAGACTCCTTGCGTTTGTAACTGTGGTCTAATACCCAAATGTGCCCTGTTCTTATGGATACAGTCTCTTGAAGCATACCTCCAAGTCATAGAGAGAATATGGCATTTGAAAGAAATCATTTGCCTTGGATCATGTGAGTTATTTTGTGAAACAACAGCTGACTTTTCAGAAAAGGGGCAACTACTTTTATATGCTAAAAGTATTTCATAACTTTCTGGGAAACCTTATTTAGGTATAAATGGTCATCTTATTATTTTTCAAAAAGGTATATTTTAATAATTGTACAATTTATATACAGTTTGTGACCAGAATTTGCAAGTTGTTGGTGTCATATCAGGATCTTTTAAATTATACCACTACAGGATGTATCATTTCAAGTTTATTTTGCACAGCTAAACAGTAGCAAAAGATGCCAATTAGCATGATAATGGTGTCTTCATTTTTACTGTATTTAACTGAAACCTAACACATGTTGAAAACCGTATCATACCTAGTTTATCTCTTAATTTCAAACTATGTACTTGTAAAAATGATGTAAATTTGCATTGGGAACCTGAGAAAGACTGACTGATAATTTTTGGTGTGTGATTTTCAGATTTGTCTTTTTTTTTTTTTTTTTAAGAATAATTTGTTACTATGTAAACCCTGACATTAAATGTTTTATCTCTACCAGCATCAGGAGGAATCACTGCTTTAAGGGTATTATGTAATGCCTAGTGCCTTCTATTTACAGTGAAAAAGAGGTTTTGTGAAGGCATTTATGGTCATTACCAAAAACTAAATTAAAGGCCTTGGATTTTAAAGCACTTGGATATTTTATTTCTGAGTGGGGTTGGACTGCTTGGAGAAAATGCATAGTTAATGAAACTCGTGCATTATGAGATTCCTTTAGTTTCCTGCCAGGTTGTTTGTTTTTTTAAGGACTTCAAATGAAAACCCTGTGTACTTCACTATGAACAGGTGAACAGTTCTGTTTAGACAGATCAGTTAAGCGACTTCATATCTTTCCTAGCAGTGCATTGATTTTATGAAATATTCTGGTAAAAATATTGGTTGTATGTGGTGGCTCATACCTATAATCTCAGCACTTCAGGAGGCTGAGGCAGGAGGATCATTTAAACTCAGGAGTTCAAGATCTGCCTAGGCAACAAAGTGAGACCCCGTCTCTACAAGAAATCAAAAAATTAGCAGAGCATGGTGGCACATGCCTGCAGTCCCAGCTACTCAGGTGGCTCAGGTGGATAAGGGGATGGCCTCAGCCTAGGAGGTTGAGGCTGCGGTGAGCCATAACCACACCACTGCACTCCAGCCGGGGTGACAGAGCAAGACCTGTCTCAAAAAAATAATTATTTTACTTGAATAATCTCAATTATTGCTAGATTCTCCTTCATTTGCTACCTTTTTAAAAACCCAAATCTCCAGTTATTTTTACTTCTTCCTTTTCTTTTTTAAAAGCAGCAACTACATCATGTTATTCTTTTTTTTTTTCCTTGAGACGGAGTCTCGCACTGTCACCCAGGTTGGAGTGCAGTGGTGTGATCTCTGCTCACTGCAATCTCCACCTCCCAGGTTGAAGCCATCCTCCTGCCGCGGCCTCTCAAGTAGCTGGGATTACAAGTATGTGCCACCACACCTGACTAATTTTTGTATTTTTAGTAGAGACGGGGTTTCACCATGTTGGCCATGCTGGTCTCGAACTCCTGACCTCAAGTGATCTGTCTTGGCTTCCCAAAGTCCTGGGATTACAGGCATAAGCCACTGCACCTGAGACCCCATCTCTAAAAAAAGTTTTTTAAAAGTAGTCAGATGGCTGGGCACGGTGGCTCACGCCTGTAATCCCAGCACTTTGGGAGGCTGAGACAGGTGGATCACAAGGTCAGGAGATCGAGACCATCCTGGCTAACACAGTGAAACCCTGTCTCTACTAAAGATACAAAAAATTAGCCGGGCGTGGTGGTGGGCGCCTGTATTCCTAGCCACTCGGGAGGTGAGGCAGGAGAATGGTGTGAACCCGGGAGGCGGAGCTTGCAGTGAGCCGAGATCGCGCCACTGCACTCCAGCCTGGGCGACAGAGCGAGACTCTGCCTCAAAAAAAAAAAAAGGTAGTCAGACATGGTGGTACATGCCTGTGGCCCAGCTACTTGGGAGGCTAAGGTGGGAGGATAGTGCATGCCCAGGAGTTCGAGGCTACAGTGAGCTGTGATATGCCACTTCACTCAGCCTCAGCAGCAGAGTGAGACCCTGTCTATAAAAGAAAAAATATTAAAATTTTTTTTTTTTTTTTTTTTTTTTTGAGACGGAGTCTCGCTCTGTCGCCCAGGCTGGAGTGCAGTGGCGCAATCTCGGCTCACTGCAAGCTCCGCCTCCCGGGTTCACGCCATTCTCCTGCCTCAGCCTTTGCGAGTAGCTGGGACTACAGGCGCCCGCCACCACACCCAGCTAATTTTTTGTATTTTTTAGTAGAGACGGGGTTTCACCGTGGTCTCGATCTCCTGACCTCGTGATCCGCCCGCCTCGGCCTCCCAAAGTGCTGGGATTACAAGCGTGAGCCACCGCGCCCGGCCAAAAAATTTTGAAAGATTTTGTTGTTTGATAATCATGCCTCATTCCATTTTACTAGCTTCACCACTAGACTTGTGTTGTTCTGTTTATTTTTGCCTCCCCATTCTTGTCATCATTATACTATTTCTGTGTTAACCATTAGAAAGCCGGAGTTCATGGATCCTACATGTTTTTGCCTATCCCTTTCTATGTCAGCCAGTCTGAATACATTATGGTATAAATTGCTTCTACATTTACTGAAATACTTTTGGAAAATAGTAACTTTATATTCCATAGTTATACTTCTTATTAAGTGAATGATTTTTTTTTTTTGAGAGGAAGTCTTGCTCTGTCACCCAGGCTGGAGTGCAGTGGCGCCATCTCAGCTCACTGCAACCTCCACCTCCCAGGTTCAAGCTATTCTCCTGCCTCAGCCTCCCCAGTAGCTGGGATTACAGGCATGCGCCACCACACCCAGCTAATTTTTGTACTTTTAGTCAAGATGGGGTTTCACCATGTTGGTCAGGTTGGTCTCAAACTCCTGACCTTAGGTGATCCACCCGCCTCAGCCTCCCAAAGTGCTGGGATTACAGATGTGAGCCACTGCGCCCAGCCTTAAGTGAATGAATTTTTATACTTCAGTAGGAAACTTGATTGCATTCATTTAGTGAAATGGGTAAATATTTTTATAATCAAAGGCTCTGGTGCTAGAACTCAACAAATCAGTTTTTTGTTTGTTTGTTTGTTTGTTGTTGTTTTGTAGAGATGAGTTCTCACTGTGTTGCCCAGGCTGGTTTGAAACTCCTTGGGCTCAAGCAATCTTCCCACCTCCACCTCCCAAAGTGCTGGGATTACAGGCATGAGCCACCTTTCCCAGCCACAAATCATACTTTTTAAAAACAGCTTTATTGAGGTACAATAGACATACAATAAGCTGAACATATTTAAAGTGTATAATTTGATAGGTTTTCACATTTGAATATACCCATAAAACCATCATCACAGCCAAGATAGTGAACATATTCATCACCCCCAAAATTTCCTTATGCCCATTTGCACTCCTTTCTGTCTCCCCCAAACAACCATTATAGATGTTTTCCGTCGCTATAGTTTGTATTTTCTAGAGTTTTATGTAAGTGGAATCATACAGTATATACTCTTTCTGTTTTTTGGGGGGAGGGGTTCTGACTTCTTTGACTCAGCATTATGATTTTGAGATTCATTCATGTTGTTGCCTGTATCAGCAGGTCATTTCTTTTTATTGGTAAGTAGTATTTTGTTACATGGGTGTAACACATTTTTTACCCACTTACCTGTTGATAGACATTTGGATTGTTTCTAGTTTTTGGCTATTACAGATAAAGCTGCTGTGAACACTCATGTACTAGTCCTTGGATGGATATATATTTCCTTTTTTCTTGGGTAAATACCTAGGAGTGGTATGAGGGGGATGTCTGGGTCATATGGTGGGTGAACGTTTAACTTTTTAAGAGATTGCCAAACTGTTCCAAAGTAGTTGTATTATTTTGTTTTCTATAAGTATTGTATGAAAGTTCCAGCTGTTCCACATCCCAACTAACATTTTGTATGGTCAGCTTTCTAATGTCAGCCATTCTAATAGGTTTGTATTACTGAGATTTTAATTTACATTTTGCTAATGACCTTTGATGCTGAGCATCTTTTCATGTGCTTATTAGCCTTCTCTGTATCTTCTTGGTAAAGTGCTCAAACCTTTTGCTTATTATGTAACTTCCTACGGTTGTGCCTTGAGAGTTCTCTATAATGTTCTTTTTGTTTGTTTGTTTTTGTTCTGTTTTGTTTTGGTTTGGTTTTTGAGACAGTCTCACTCTGTTGCCCAGGCTGGAATACAGTGGCACTATCTTGGCTCACTGCAACCTCCACCTCCCGGGTTCAAGTGATTCTCCTGCCTCAGCCTCCCGAGTAGCTAGGATTACAGACACCTGCCAGCATGCCTGGCTAATTTTTGTATTTTTAGTAGAGATGGGGTTTCGCCACGTTGGCCAGGCTGGTCTTGGACTCTTGACCTTAAATGATCCACCCACCTTGGGCTCCCAAAGTGCTGGGATTACAGGCATGAGCCACTGAGCCCAGCCAGAGCTCTCCATGTGTTCTTGATACGAGTTCTTTTTCAGATACATGCATTGCAAAGATCCCCCCACCCCTAGTTTATGGACATTTTTTTTCATTTTTTAAAGTGTCTTTTGAAAAGCAGTTTTTAATTTTGATTTAGTTCTACTTATGAATTTGTTCTTTTAAGTGTTGTATTCTTACCCAAGGTCACAAAGACCTATGTTTTCTTCTATTATTTTTATTTTATTTTATTTTTTTGAGACAGACTCTTGCTCTGTCACCCAGGCTGGAGTGCAATGGTGCAATCTCAGCTCACTGCAACTGGGTTCAAGCAATTCTCCTGCCTCAGCCTCCCCAGTAGCTGGGATTACAGGCGTGCACCACCACGCCTGGCTAATTTTTGTATTTTTAGAAGAGATGGGGTTTCACCATATTGGCCAGGCTGGTCTCCAACTCCTGACCTCAAGTGATCCACCTGCCTCAGCCTCTCAAAGTGCTGGGATTACAGGTGTTCGCCAACGCGCTCAGCCTCTTCTAGCAGTTTTACGGTTCTAGGTTTTGCATTTAGGTTTATAACTATTTGGAACTAGTTTTAGTGTGTACATGAAGTATGGATTTAAGGATTTTTTGTTTGTTTTTTTGCATATGAATATCCAATTGTCCCAGCACCATTTGTTGAAAGGTTATTATTATTATTTCCAAAAATCAGTTGCATTGGCTTTGTTGTACCTTTGTCGGAATTCAGTTGTCCATATATATATGTGGGTTTATTTTTACACTTCCTATTCTATGCCACTGGTGTATATGTCTATCTTTATGCCAATACCACATTGCTTGATTACTGTAGCTTTATTGTTGAAACTGAGTGGTGTTGGCCCTCCAGTTTGTGTCCTTTTTAAAGGCTGTTTTGCTTACTTAATTACTTTACATTTCCATACAAATTCTAGAATCAGCTTATGAATTTCTACACAAATTCCTGCTGGGATTTTGATTGGGATTGCATTGAATTTATAGATATATTTGAGGGAGAATTGAGTAATTTCAAGTCTTCTGAACCATGAACAAAGTGTATGTATGTTTGTTTTCCATTTATGTATGTTTTAATTTCTCTCAGCAATGTTTTGTAATTATCAACACGTCTTTCATATCTTCTGTCAGATTTATCTCTAAGCGTATCATATTTTTGATGTTGCAAATGATATTTTTTTTTTTTTTTTTGAGACGGAGTCTGGCTCTGTCACCCAGGCTGGAGTGCGGTGGCGCGATCTCGGCTCACTGCAAGCTCCGCCTCCCGGGTTCACGCCATTCTCCTGCCTCAGCCTCTCCGAGTAGCTGGGACTACAGGTGCCCGCCACCACGCCCGGCTAATTTTTTTGTATTTTTAGTAGAGACGGGGTTTCACCGTGGTCTCGATCTCCTGACCTCGTGATCCGCCCGCCTCGGCCTCCCAAAGTGCTGGGATTACAAGCGTGAGCCACCGCGCCCGGCCGCAAATGATATTTTTAAAAAATTTAAATTTACAATTTTTCAAAAATTTAGTTCAAAATACTAGTACTGTCCATATAGTTTTTATATATTGATCTTGTATCCTACAATCTTGCTATACTCATTTATTCTAGTAGCCTTTTTTGAAGATTCCATCAGATTTTTTACATAGAAGTCTATGCCATCTGTGAATAAAGACTGTTTTACTTCTTCTTTCCAATCTGGATGGCCTTTATTTTTCTTTGATTGCACTGGCTAGAATCCCCAATGCAATGTTGAATAGCATTGGTAAGAGCAGACATACTCATTTTTTAAAAAATTTTCTTTTTTCAAACCTTTTTTTTTTTTTTTTGGAGAGGGTATTTTGCCATGTTGCTGAGGGTGCTCTCAAACTCCTGGACTCAAATGATCCTCCTGCCTCAGCCTCCTGAGTAGTTGGGATTACAGACATGTATCACTTTGTCCAGCTCCTTGTTTCTGATCTTAAAAGAAAAGCATTCAATTTTTCTTTCTGTTTTCTTGAGATGGAGTCCTGCTCTGTCACCAGGCTGGAGTGCAGTGGCACGACCTCAGCTCACTGCAACCTCCATCTCCCAGGTTCAAGTGATTCTCCTGCCTCAGCCTCCCGAGTAGCTGGCATTACAGGCACCCGCCACTGCGCCCGGCTAATTTTTGTATTTTCAGTTGAGACGGGGTTTTACCATCTTGGCCAGGCTGGTCTCAAACTGCTGATCTCGTGATCCATCTGCCTCAGCCTCCCAAAGTGCTAGGATTACAGGCGTGAGCCACGGTGCCCGGCCTCAATTTTTCATCACTAATTATGATACTAGCTGTAGGTTTTTTGTAGGTGTTCTTTTTAAAATTTTTTATTTGATTGATTGATTTATTTTTTGGGACAGAGTCTTGTTCTGTTGCCCAGGCTGGAGTGCAGTGGTGTGATCTTGGCTCACTGCAACCTCTGCCTCCTGGGTTCAAGTGATTGTCCTGCCTCAGCCTCCTGAGTAGCTGGGACTACAGGCCCACCACCACGCCCGGCTAATTTTTGTATTTTAGTAGAGGTGGGGTTTCACCATGTTTGCTAGGATGGTCTCCATCTCCTGACCTCATGATCCACCTACCTTGGCTTCCAAAATGCTGGGATTACAGGCATGAACCACCGCACCCAGCAAAAATAACGATGGTTAGATGCTACGAAGTAGGTGGCAATGCCTTAACCATATGCATGTTGTCAGGCCTGAGGGCCTCTTCCATCCTTGCCAAGGGAAGTGCTAACCTTCTCTCCTTTCATACAACACGGAGATGTTCTTTATCAAGTTGATGAAGTCCCTTTCTGTTTCTAGTTTGCCTGAGAGGTGTTTTTTGTTTTGTTTTGTTTTGTTTTGTTTTGTTTTGTTTTTTTCCCAGATGAAGTCTTGCTCTGTTGCCCAGGCTGGAGTGCAGTGGCACGATCTTGGCTCACTGCAACCTCTGTCTCCTGGGTCCTCCTGAGTAGCTGGGACTACAGGCACCTGCCACCACACCCGGCTAATTTTTTGTATTTTTAGTAGAGACGGGGTTTCACCGTGTTAGCCAGATGGTCTCAATCTCTTGACCTCATGATCCGCCCACCTTGGCCTCTCAAAGTGCTGGGATTACAGGCGTGAGCCACCGCACCCATCCTGCCTGAGAGTTTTTATCAATAATAGGCTACATATAAAGTATTTGACAAATGTATTTAATTTGTTAAATGTATTTATCAAATAATTTAATTTGTTAAATGTATTTATCAAATAATTTAATTTGTTAAATGTATTTATCAAATAATTTAATTTGTTAAATGTATTTAACAAGTGTGTATATTAATGCACATTTAACAAATATATTTGACAAACACATTTGTTGGCCGGGTGGAGTGGCTTACACCTGTAATCCCAGCACTTTGGGAGGCTGAGGCAAGCAGATCACTTGAGCCCAGGAGTTTGAGACTAGCCTGGGCAACATGGTGAAACCCTGTCTCTACTAAAAATACAAAATTAGCCAGACATGGTGGTGCACACCTGTAATCCCAGCTACTCAGGAGACTGAGGCAGGAGAATCGTTTGAACCCGGGAGGCGGAGGTGTGGTGAGCTGAGATCGCGCCATTGCACTCCAGCCTGGGCAAGAAGAGCGAAACTCCGTCTCAAAAAAACCAAAAACAAAAACAAACTAAAATTAAGCAGGTCATGGTAGTTCATGCCTGTAGTCCCAGCTACTTGGGAGACTAAGATGGGAGGATTGATTGAGCCTGGGAGGTTGAGGCTGCAGCGAGCCATCACCATACCATGCACTCAAGCCTAGGCAACAGAGTGAGACCCTGTCTCAAAAAACAAACAAACAAAATCTACCATAAAACAAATGCATTTGTATCTGCTTCTATCGAGATGACTGTATAGCCTTTTTAATTTGTAAATATGATTGATTTATGTTAAACCAACTCTATTCCTGTTATTAACCTCATTTATCAAATCAATAGAATTTCTTTAAGATTCAGAGAGGATATGTGCAGGTTTGTTACATGGATATATTGTGTGATGCTGAGATTTGGGCTTCTAAGGATCCCGCCGCTGAAGTAGTGGACATAGTACCTTATAAGTATTTTTTCAACTGTTGCCTCCCTCCCTTCCTCCTCACTTTTGGAATCTCCAGTGTTCATTTTTCCCATCTTTGTGTCTGTGTGTACCCAGTGTTTACTTCCTACTTATAGGTGAGAACTTATAGTATTTGGTTTTCTGTTTCTGCATTAATTTGCTTAGGATAATGGCCTCCAGCTGCATCCACCTTGTTGCAAAGGACTCGATTTTGTTCTTTTTATGGGTATATAGTATTCCTCGGTGTATATGTACCACATTTTCTTTATCCAATCCACTATGGTTTTCTTTCTTTCTTTTTTTTTTTTTTTTAAAGCAGAGTCTCACTCACTCTGTTGCCCAGGCTAGAGTGTGGTGGCACGATCTCGGCTCACTGCAGCCTTGATCTCCCAGGCTCAAGGGGACCCCCACCTCAGCCTTCCTGGTAGCTGGGACCACAGGTGTGTGCCACTACACTTGGCTAATTTAAAAAAAAAATTTTTGTACAGATGAGCTTTCACAGTGTTGCCCAGGCTGGCCTCAAACTCTTGGGCTTAAGTGATCCTCCCACCTTGGCCTCCCAAAGTGCTGGAATTACAGGTGTGAGCCACCGAGCCTGGCCCTATCCACTCTTGATGGGCACTGGGTGGATTCCATGACTTTGCTATTGTGAATAGTGCTGCAATAAACACATGAGTGCAGGTATTTTTTTGGTAGAATGATTTATTTTCCTTTGAGTATATACCCTGTAATGGGATTGCTAGGTCAAATGATAGTTCTATTTTTACTACTTTTTATTAGACAGGGTCTTGCTTTGTCACCCAGGCTGGAGTGCAGTGGCTTGATCATAGCTCACTGCATCCTTGACCTCCTGGGCTTAAGCAATCCTCTAGCCTCAGCCTCCAAGTAACTGGGACTACAGGCTTGTGTCACTACACCTGGCTAATTTTTAAATTTTTTGTAGCGATGAGGTCTCACTATGTTGCCCAGGCTGCTCTCGAACTCCTGAGCTCAAATGATCCTCCCACTTCAGCCTCCCAAAGAGCAAGGATCACAAACATGAGTCACTGTGCCTGGCCTAGAATATTTTTTATGATCTTTGCTAAATTCTTTTTTGAATTTTTACATCTATGTTCATGAGACATACTGGTTTGTCATTTTGTTTTGTTTTGTTTTGTTTGGAGATGGAGTCTCGCTCTGTCACCCAGGCTGGAGTGCAGTGGTACGATCTTGACTCACTGCAACCTCCGCTTCCTGGGTTCAAGCAATTCTTCTGCCTCAGCCTCTTGAGTAGCTGGGACTACAGGCATGCACCATCATGCCCAGCTAATTTTTTGTATTTTAGTAGAGACGGAGTTTCACTGTGTTGCCCAGGCTGGTCTTGAACTCCTGAGCTCAGGCAATCTGCCTGCCTTAGCCTCCCAAAGTGCTAGGATTACAGGCATGAGCCACCACACCCAGCTGGTTTGTCATTTTTTTGGTAATGTCTCTGTCTGCTTTTGGTATCAGGCTTCACAGAATGAGTTGGAAGTTTGTGTCAAATTGGTATTATATCTTCCTTAAAGGTCTGGTAGAATTTAGCAGTTAAGCTATTTGGACCTAGAATTTTCTGTGGGATGGTGTTTAACTACATTTTTAATTTTTAAAATAGACACAAGGCTTAGGTAGTCTGTTTCTTCTCCTTCTCCTCTTCCTCTTCCTCCTCTTCCTCCTCCTTCTCCCTTCTTTCTCCTCCTCCTACTCTTCTTTCTCTTCCTTCTTTTCCTCCCTCCTCCTCCTCCCCACTGCCTCCTCCTCCTCCTCCTTCTTTTCTTCTTCTTCCTTCTTCTTTTTTCTTTGAGACAAGGTCTCACTTTGTAGCCCAGGCTACTACAGTGGTGCAGTCATGTCTCACTGCAGCCTCTCTCTGCTGGGCTCAAGTGATTCTGCCACATCAGCCTCCTGAGTAGCTGGGAGTACAGCCGTACACCACCACACCTGGCTAATTTTTTGCATTTTTTGTAGACATAAGGTTTTGCCATGTTGCCCAGGCTGCTCTCCAACTACTGGGCTCAAGTGATCCTCCTGCCTTGGCCTCTCAAAGTACTAGGATTACAGCCATGAGCAGCACGCCTGGCCTGTTTATTTAAAGTGAGCTTTGGTAGTTTGTCTTTGAAGAAATTTGTCCATTTCATCTAAGTTGTCAAATTTATGGACATGAAATTATTCCCTCATTATCCTTTTAATATCTGGAGACCCTATAGTGATGTAACCTCTCATTCCTGATATTAGAGGCTTATCCATTTTACTGATCTCAAATAACCATGTTTTGGTTATATTTATTGTATTTATTGATTTTCTGTATTTTTTTTTTCTTGAGATAGAGTCTCACTCTGTCATCCAGACTGGGGTACAGTAGCATGATCTTGGGTCACTGCAGCCTCCGTCTCCCGGGTTCAAGCAATTCTCCTGCCTCAGCCTCCTGGGTTGCCGAGATTACAGGAGCACGACACCATGCCTAACTAACCTTTAAGTTTTTAGTAGAGACGAGGTTTCACCATGTTGGCCAGGCTGGTCTCAAACTCCTGACCTCAAATGATCCGCCTGCCTCGGCCTCCCAAGGTGCTGGCTCACACCTGGCCTGTGTTTTTCTTTCAATTTCACAGACTTCTGCTTTAGTCTTTCTTTTGTTTACTTTGGTTTTAATTTTCTCTCTTTTTTTAGTTACTCAAGGTAGAAGTTGAAGTTGTTGACATGAGACCATCTTCTTTTCTAATATAAGCTTTTAGTGCTATAAACTTCCCCCTAAGTACTGCTTTAGTGTCATCACACAAATTATAGTATATTCTGTATTTATTTTCATTCAACTCAAAATACCTTATAATTTCTTTTTCCATGTGTACATATTGTTCAGCTCATACTTATAAGTGAGCTCATTAGTATTAACTTTCTGTTTGAGTTATTTCATTTAAGATAATGGCTTCCAGTTCTTTTTCCTAGCACTTTGGGAGGCCGAGGGGGGCGAACTGCCTGAGCTCAGGACTTCGAGACCAGCCTGGACAACACGGTGAAACCCCATCTCTACTAAAATACAAAAAATTAGACAGGTGCAGTGGCGGGTGCCTGTAGTCCCAAGATTACAGGTGGAGCCACTGCCTGGCCATAAAAAAACTTTTTTTTTTTTTGAGATACAGTCTCACTCTGTCACCCAGGCTAGAATGCAGTGGCACGATCTCGGCTCACTGCAACATCTGCCGCGCGGGTTCAAGCGATTCTCCTGCCTCAGCCTCCCAAGTGGCTGGTATTACAAGGGCCTGCCACCATGCCCGGCTAATTTTTGTATTTTTCATAGAGACGGGTTTTCATCATCTTGCTCAGGCTGGTCTTGAACTCCTGACCTTTGTATTTTTAGAAAAGATTACACCCGCCTCTGCCTCCCTCTACTAAAAAATACCAAAAAATTTAGCCGGGCGTGTTGGCAGGCGCCTGTAGTCCCAGCTACTTGGGAGGCTGAGGTGGGAGAATGGCGTGAACTCAGGAGGTGGAGCTTGCAGTGAGCCGAGATCGTGCCACTGCACTCCAGTCTGGACGACAGAGCGAGACTCTCAAAAAAAAAAAAAAAAGGACTGCAGGTGTGAGCCACAGTGTCTGGCAGGTGTCTTTTTTATATAATGACTTCTTGATCCAAGAGTTATTTAGAAGGGTGTTACTTTCCAAATATTTGGAGATTTCTCCTTCAAATTTTTTTTCTAAAAACACAAACTAAAGCAGCAGATTTTCCAAAAATCTTTTTGTTATTGACTTCTAATTTAATTTCAATGTGGTCTGTGAACATACTTGGTATGACTTGAATCCTTTCCCATTTAAGATTTGTTTTATGGCCCAGAATATAGTTTATCTTGGTAAATGTTCTGGGTACACACTTGAGAACAATGTGTATTTTGCTGTTGTTGGGTGGAGTGTTTTATAAATGTCAGGTCAGGTTGGCTGATAGTATTGTTCATGTCAGATTTTCTGCCTGTCTGTTGTATATATGAGAGGGCTATTGAAATCTCTTGACTATAATAACTGTGGATTCATGTATTCTTTGGTCTAAAATCTACTCTATCTGATATTAGTAGAATTATCCTGGCTTTCTTTTCACTAGTGTTAGTTAGCAGAGTATATCTTTTCCATACTTACACTCTTAACCTATTTGTGTCTTCATATTTCTTTTTTTTTTTTTTTTTTGAGATGGAGTCTCGCTCTGTCATCCAGGCTGGAGTGCAGTGGTGTGATCTCGGCTCACTGCAAGCTCCACCTCCCGGGTTCACGCCATTCTCCTGCCTCAGCCTCCCAAGTAGCTGGGACTACAGGCACCCGCCACCATGCCTGGCTAATTTTTTTGTATTTTTAGTAGAGATGGGGTTTCACCTTGTTAGCCAGGATGGTCTTGATCTCCTGACCTCGTGATCCGCCCTCCTCAGCCTCCAAAAGTGCTGGGATTACAGGCGTGAGCCACAGGCGTCTGGCCTATGTCTTTATATTTTAAAAGTTTTTCAGTCCAGGCGTGGTGGCTCACACCTGTAATCCCAGCACTTTGGGAGGCTGAGGTGGATAGATCACAAGGTCAGGAGTTCAAGACCAGCCTGACCAAGATGGTGAAACCGTCTCTACGAAAAATACAAAAATTACCCAGGTGTGGTGGCAGGCGCTTGTAATCGCAGCTACTTGGGAGGCTGAGGCAGGAGAATCACCTGAACCCAGGCGGCAGAGGTTGCAGTGAGCCGAGATCGCGACGCTGCACTCTAGCCTGGGTGACAGAGTAAGACTGTCTCAAAAAAAAAAACAAACTTTTTTTTTTGGCCAGGCAGTGGCTCACGCCCGTAATTCTAGCACTTGGGAGGCCGAGGCAGGCAAATTGACTGAGCTCAGGAGTTTGAGACCAGCCTGGGTAACATGGTGAAACACCATCTCTACTAAAATACGAAAAATTAGCCAGGCACGGTCACAGGCGTCTGTAGTCCCAGCTACTTGGGAGGCTGAGGCAGGAAAATCGCTTGAACCCGGGAGGTGGAGGTTGCAGGGAGCCGAGATCATGCCACTGTACTCCAGCCTGGGTGACAGAGCGAGACTCCGTCACCAAAAAAAGAAAAAAAAGTTTTTTGTATGTAGCCTATAGTTCATTCTTGCTTTTTTACTCAATGTTTGCCTTTTTAATTGGTATGTTTATTTCATTTCATTAACGTAATTATAGAGTTAGGATAGAGTCTATTATTTTGCTATTTGTTTTCTGTTTGTCTTATCTGGTCTTTGTTCTCTTTCTTTTTCCTGGGTTCTTTCAAATTAATAGAATTTTTTTTTTTTCTTTTTGAGGTGAACTCTCACTTTGTCACCAGGCTGAAGTGCAGTGGCATAATATCAGCTCATTGCAACCTCCACTTTCCCGGTTCAAGTGATTCTCTTGCCTCAGCCTCCCGAGTAGCTGGGACTACAGGCGTGCACCACCGCACCCAGCTAATTTTTGTATCTTTAGTAGACACAGGGTTTCACCATGTTGGTCAGGATGGTCTCAATCTCCTGGCTTTGTGATCCACACGCCTTGGCCTCCAAAAGTGTTGGGATTACAGGCATGAGCCACCGTAATGGAATATTTTTAATGGTTTCACTTTATCTCTTTTGAGTGACTATTAAATATATATTCTTTTATTATTTTACTGGTTACTTTAAGGTATATTGTATACATCTTTTTTTTATTATACTTTAAGTTCTAGGGTACATGTGCACAACGTGCAGGTTGGTTACATATGTATCCATGTGCCATGTTGGTGTGCTGCACCCATTAACTCGTCATTTAGCATTAGGTATATCTCCTAATGCTATCCCTCCCCCCTCCCCCCACCCCACAACAGGCCCTGGTGTGTGATGTTCCCCTTCCTGTGTCCAAGTGTTCTCATTGTTCAATTCCCACCTATGAGTGAGAACATGCGATGTTTGGTTTTTTGTCCTTGTGATAGTTTGCTCAGAATGATGGTTTCCAGCTTCATCTATGCCCCCACAAAGGACGTGAACTCATTCTTTTTTATGGCTGCATAGTATTCCATGGAGTATATGTGCCACATTTTCTTAATCCAGTCTATCATTGATGGACATTTGGGTTGGTTCCAAGTCTTTGCTATTGTGAATAGTGCCATGATAAACATACATGTGCATGTGTCTTTATAGCAGCATGATTTATAATCCTTTGGGTATATACCCAGTAATGGAATTGCTGGGTCAAATGGTATTTCTAGATCCTTGACAAAGAGCCACACTGTCTTCCACAATGGTTGAACTAATTTACACTCCCATCGACAGTGTAAAAGTGTTCCTATTTCTCCACATCCTCTCCAGCACCTGTTGTTTCCTGACTTTTTAATGATCACCATTCTAACTGGTGTGAGATGTTATCTCATTGTGGTTTTGATTTGCATTTCTCTGATGGCCAGTGATGATGAGCATTTTTTCATGTGTCTGTTGGCTGCATAAATGTCTTCTTTTGAGAAGTGTCTGTTCATATCCTTTGCCTACTTTTTGATGGGGTTTTTTTTTTCTTGTAAGTTTGTTTAAGTTCTTTGTAGATTCTGGATATTAGCCCTTTGTCAGATGAGTAGATTGCAAAAATTTTCTCCCATTCTGTAGGTTACCTGTTCACTCTGATGGTAGTTTCTTTTGCTGTGCAGAAGCTCTTTAGTTTAATTAGAT
The DNA here is from genome assembly GCF_009828535.3 of Hylobates moloch. Classification (NCBI taxonomy): domain Eukaryota; kingdom Metazoa; phylum Chordata; class Mammalia; order Primates; family Hylobatidae; genus Hylobates; species Hylobates moloch. Next base: position 93,617,451 of record NW_026652280.1, read on the forward strand.
CCCATTTGTCAATTTTGGCTTTTGTTGCCATTGCTTTTGGTGTTTTAGACATGAAGTCCTTGCCCATGCCTATGTCCTAAATGGTATTGCCTAGGTTTTCTTCTAGGGTTTTTATGGTTTTAGGTCTAACATTTAAATCTTTAATCCGTCTTGACTTAATTTTTGTATAAGGTGTAAGGAAGGGATCCAGTTTCAGCTTTCTACATATGGCTAGCCAGTTTTCCCAGCACCATTTATTAAATAGGGAATCGTTTCCCCATTTCTTGTTTTTGTCAGGTTTGTCAAAGATCAGATAGTTGTAGATGTGTGGTATTATTTCTGAGGGCTCTGTTCTTTTCCATTGGTCTATATCTCTGTTTTGGTACCAGTACCATGCTGTTTTGGTTACTGTAGCCTTGTAGTATAGTTTGAAGTCAGGTAGCATGATGCCTCCAGCTTTGTTCTTTTGGCTTAGGATTGTCTTGGCAATGTGGGCTCTTTTTTGGGTTCCATATGAACCTTAATTTTTTCCAATTCTGTGAAGCAAGTCATTGGTACCTTGATGGGGATGGCACTGAATCTATAAATTACCTTGGGCAGTATGGCCATTTTCACGATATTGATTCTTCCTATCCATGAGCATGGAATGTTCTTCCATTTGTTTGTGTCCTCTTTTATTTCCTTGAGCAGTGGTTTGTAGTTCTCTTTGAAGAGGTCCCTCACATCCCTTGTAAGTTGAATTCCTAGGTATTTTATTCTCTTTGAAGCAATTGTGAATGGGAGTTCACTCATGATTTGGCTCTCTGTTTGTCTGTTATTGGTGTATAAGAATGTTTGTGATTTTTGCATATTGATTTTGTATCCTGAGACTTTGTTGAAGTTGCTTATCAGGTTAAGGAGATTTTGGGCTGAGATGATGGAGTTTTCTAAATATACAATCATGTCATCTGCAAACAGGGACAATTTGACTTCCTCTTTTCCTAACTGAATACCTTTCTTTCTCTTGCCTGATTGCCCTGGCCAGAACTTCCAACACTATGTTGAATAGGAGTGGTGAGAGAGGGCATCCCCATCTTGTGCCAGTTTTCAAAGGGAATGCTTCCAGTTTTTGCCCATTCAGTATGATATTGACTGTGGGTTTCTCATAAATAGCTCTTATTATTTTGAGATACATCCCATCAATACCTAATTTATTGAGAGTTTTTAGCATGAAGGGTTGTTGAATTTTGTCAAAGGCTTTTTCTGCATCTATTGAGATAATCATGTGGTTTTTGTTTTTGGTTCTGTTTATATGCTGGATTATGTTATTGATTCACGTGTGTTGAACCAGCCTTGCATCCCAGGGATGAAGCCTACTTGATCATGATGGATAAGCTTTTTGGTGTGCTGCTGGATTTGGTTTGCCAGTACTTTTATTGAGGATTTTTGCATCGATGTTCATCAGGGATATTGGTCTAAAATTCTTTTTTTGTTGTGTCTCTGCCAGGCTTTGGTATCAGGATGATGCTGGCCTCATAAAATGAGTTAGGGAGGATTCCCTCTTTTTCTATTGATTGGAATAGTTTCAGAAGGAATCATACCAGCTTTCCTTGAACCTCTGGTAGAATTTGGCTGTGAATCCATCTGGTCGTGGACTTTTTTTGGTTGGTAGGCTATTAATTATTGCCTCAATTTCAGAGCCTGTTATTGGTCTATTCAGGGATTCAATTTCTTTCTGGTTTAGTCTTGGGAGGGTGTATGTGTCCAGGAATGTATCTATTTCTTCTAGATTTTCTAGTTTATTTGCATAGAGGTGTTTATAGTATTCTCTGATGGTAGTTTGTATTTCTGTGGGATTGGTGGTGATATCCCCTTTATCATTTTGTATTGTGTCTATTTGATTCTTCTCTCTTCTTTATTAGTCTTGCTAGCGGTCTATCAATTTTGTTATCTTTTTAAAAAACCAGCTCCTGGATTCATTCTTTTTTTGAAGGATTTTTTTGTGTCTCTATCTGCTTCAGTTCTGCTCTGATCTTAGTTATTTCTTGCCTTCTGCTAGCTTTTGAATATGTTTGCTCTTCCTTCTCTAGTTCTGTCAATTGTGATGTTAGGGTGTCAATTTTAGATCTTTCCTGCTTTCTCTTGTGGGCATTTAGTGCTACAAATTTCCTTCTACACACTGCTTTAAATGTGTCCCAGAGATTCTGGTATGCTGTGTCTTTGTTCTCATTGGTTTCAAAGAACATCTTTATTTCTGCCTTCATTTCGTTATGTACCCAGTAGTCATTCAGGAGCAGGTTGTTCAGTTTCCATGTAGTTGAGCGGTTTTGAGTGAGTTTCTTAATCCAGAGTTCTTGTTTGATTGCACTGTGGTCTGAGAGACAGTTTGTTATAATTTCTGTTCTTTTACATTTGCTGAGGAGTGCTTTACTTCCAACTGTGTGTTCAATTTTGGAATAAGTGTGATGTGGTTCTGAGAAGAATGTATATTTTGTTGATTTGGGGTGGAGAGTTCTGTAGATGTCTATTAGGTCTGCTTGGTGCAGAGCTGAGTTCAATTCCTGGATATCCTTGTTAACTTTCTGTCTCGTTGATCTGTCTAATGTTGACAGTGGGGTGTTAAAGGCTCCCATTATTGTGTGGGAGTCCAAATCTCTTTGTAGGTCTCTAAGGACTTGCTTTATGAATCTGGGTGCTCCTGTATTGGGTGCATATATATTTAGGATAGTTAGCTCTTCTTGTCGAATTGATCCTTTTAGCATTATGTAATGGCCTTCTTTGTCTCTTTTGATCTTTGTTGGTTTAAAGTCTGTTTTATCAGCGACTAGGATTGCAGCCCCTGCCTTTTTGTTTTCCATTTGCTTGGCAGATCTTCCTCCATCCCTTTATTTTGAGCCTATGTGTGTCTCTGCACATGAGTCTCCTGAATACAGCACACTGATGGGTCTTGACTCTTTATGCAATTTGCTAGTCTGTCTTTTAATTGGAGCATTTAGCCCATTTACATTTAAGGTTAATATTGTTATGTGTGAATTTGATCCTGTCATTATGATGTTAGCTGGTTATTTTGCTCATTAGTTGATGCAGTTTCTTCCTAGCCTGGATGGTCTTTACAATTTGGCATGTTTTTGCAGTGGCTGGTACTGGCTGTTCCTTTCCATGTTTAGTGCTTCCTTCAGGAGCTCTTTTAGGGCAGGCCTGGTGGTGACAAAATCTCTCAGCATTTGCTTGTCTGTAAAGGATTTTATTTCTCCTTTGCTTATGAAGCTTAGTTTCGCTGGATATGAAATTCTGGGTTGAAAATTCTCTTCTTTGATTATGTTGAATATTGGCCCCCACTCTCTTCTGGCTTGTAGAGTTTCTGGCAAGAGATGAGCTGTTAGTCTGATAGGCTTCCCTTTGTGGGTAACCCGACCTTTCTCTCTGGCTGCCCTTAACATTTTTTCCTTCATTTCAACTTTGGTGAATCTGACAATTATGTGTCTTGGAGTTGGCTCTTCTCGAGGAGTATCTTTGGGTGGTTCTCTGTACTTCCTGAATTTTAATGTTGGCCTGCCTTGCTAGATTGGGGAAGTTCTCCTGGATAATATCCTTTAGAGTGTTTTCCAACTTGGTTCCATTCTCCCCATCACTTTCAGGTACACCAATCAGACGTAGATTTGGTCTTTTCACATAGTCCCATATTTCTTGGAGGCTTTGTTCATTTCTTTTTACTCTTTTCCCTAAACTTCTCACTTCATTTCATTCATTTGATCTTCAATCACTGATACCCTTTCTTCCAGTTGATCAAATCGGCTACTGAAGCTTGTGCATTCATCATGTAGTTCTCGTGCTACGGTTTTCAGCTCCATCAGGTCATTTAAGGACTTCTCTACACTGGTTATTCTAGTTAGCCATTCGTCTAATCTTTTTCAAGGTTTTTTACTTCTTTGTGTAGGCTCGAACTTCCTCCTTTAGCTTGGAGAAGTTTGATCGTCTGAAGCCTTCTTCTCTCAACTCAACAAAGTCATTCTCTGTCCACCTTTGTTCTGTTGCTGGTGAGGAGCTGTGTTCCTTTGGAGGGGGAGAGGCACTCTGATTTTTAGAATTTTCAGCTTTTCTGATGTGTATTTTCCCCATCTTTGTGGTTTTATCTACCTTTGGTCTTTGATGATGGTGACGCATAGATTGGGTTTTGACGTGAATGTCCTTTCTGTTAGTTTTCCTTCTAACAGTCAGGACCCTCAGCTGCAGGTCTGCTGGAGTTTGCTGGAGGTCCACTCCAGACGCTGTTTGCCTGGGTATCAGCAGCAGAGGCTGCAGAACCGTGAATATTGCTAAACAGCAAATGTTGTTGCCTGATCATTCCTCCAGAAGCTTTGTCTCAGAGGGGTACCCGGCCGTGTGGGGTGTCGGTCTGCCCCTACTGGGGGGTGCCTCCCAGTTAGGCTACTCGGGGGTCAGGGACCCACTTGAGGCAGTCTGTCCATTCTCAGATCTCAAACTCCATGCTGGGAGAACTACTACTCACTTCAAAGCTCAGTTGGAAATGCAGAAATCACCTGTCTTCTGAGTCACTCGCACTGGGAGCTGTAGACTGGAGCTGTTCCTATTCGGCCATCTCGGAACTGCCCTGCTATTATATACATCTTTAATTTACTAGTCTACCTTCAGTGATATACCACTTCGTGTATAGAATAGGAACCTTACAATAATGTGTTTCCATTTTTTTCTTCCAGTCTTTATATTATTGTTCATAAATTTTACTTTTATATGTTATAAATCTCATAGTATGTTATTTTTGCTTAAACAGTTATCTTTTTTTGAAAAAAGTTTTAAATTAAAAAGTTTACGGCCAGGCGTGGTGGCTCACGCTTGTAATCCCAGCACTTTGGGAGGCCGAGGTGGGCGGATCACGAGGTCAGGAGATTGAGACCACGGTGAAACCCCGTCTCTACTAAAAAAAAAAAAAAATACAAAAAATTAGCCGGGCGTGGTGGCGGGTGCCTGTAGTCCCAGCTACTTGGAGAGGCTGAGGCAGGAGAATGGCGTGAACCCGGGAGGCGGAGCTTGCAGTGAGCCGAGATTGCGCCACTGCACTACAGCCTGGGCGACAGAGCGAGACTCCATCTCAAAAAAAAAAAAAAGTTTACATATACACTACTATACTTAATCTTTTCCCATGCTATTTATTTGGGTAGATCCATATGGTATCATTTTTCTTTTGCCTGAAAAACTGCCTTTAACATTTCTGGTAGTATAGGTTTACTGTCAAGGAATTCTTTCAACTTTTGCATGTCTGAAAGCATCTTTATTTTTCCTTCTTTTTATAAGATATTTTTGCTGAACATAGATTTCTAGGCTGACCTTTTTTACTTTCACTATTTTAAGATGTTACTCCACTTCTTGTCTGCAATGTTTCCAGTGAGAAATCTGATGTCACCCTTATCTTTGTTCTTATATGGTTCCTAAGTCTCTTTCTCTGACTGCTTTTAAGATTTCCTCTTTATCACTGGTTTCAACTTATTTGATAACAATATACTTTGATACAATTTTCTCCATGTTTCTTGTGCTTGTAGTAAAGCATCTATACCTGTGGCTTAACCAAATTTGGGAAAATGCGGGTCATTGGTCATTATTTCTTTTTCGTTTGTTTTTTTTTTGAGACGGAGTCTCGCTCTTTCACCCAGGCTGGAGTGCAGTGGCGCGATCTCGGCTCACTGCAGGCTCCGCCCCCCGGGGTTCACGCCATTCTCCTGCCTCAGCCTCCCGCGTAGCTGGGACTACAGGTGCCTGCCACCTCGCCCGGCTAATTTTTTGTAATTTTAGTAGAGACGGGATTTCAGCGTGTTAGCCAGGATGGTCTCGATCTCCTGACCTCGTGATTCACCCGCCTCGGCCTCCCAAAGTGCTGGGATTACAGGCGTGAGCCACCACGCCCGGCCTGGTCATTATTTCTTAACATATTTTTTTCTGTCCCTCTTCCCTTCTTTTAGGGACTTCAGTTACCCATGTATTAGGCTACCTGAGGCTATTTCATAGCTCACTAATGCTCTTCGTTTTTTCTTTTTGACTCTTTTCTGTTTCATTTTGAATAGTTCCTATTTCTATGAGTTTAAGTTTATTAATCTTTTCTTCTGTGTAGTTTAATCTATTAATTCCATCTAGTGTACTTTTCATCTCATTGTGGTTTTTACTTCTAGATGCTCAAGGCTTTTAAAAATATCTTACATGTCTTTACTTATTTAAAATAACATCTCTGTCAGTTCTGTGTTGGTTTCAATTGATCAATTACTCCCATGATGGTCATGTATTCTTCCTCTTTGCATGCCCAATAATTTTGGATTAAATGCCAGAATTTTACCTTGTTCGATATTGTGTATTTTCGTTTTACTTTAAATCCTTGTGAGGTTTGTTCTAGGATGTAATTAAATGACTCAGAAATAATTTGATCTTTTCAGGTTTTTTATGATTTTTTAGGTAGGTCCAGAGTAGTGCTCAATCTAGAATTAATTATTCTTCATCAGTGAGGCAAGACCTTTTTGAGTACTCTACCCACTGTCCCACAGGTTGTGAGTTTTTTTCAATCTGGCTGATAGAACCAGGCATTGTTCCCAACCAACCCTGGGCAATGTTTCCTCTAAACTTATCTGTTGATTTTCCCCTTGGTTTTGGGTAGTTTGCTCAGATTCATGTGCTAATAATTACTCTGCTGAATATTCTAAGGAAACTTCTGCAGATCTCCCTCTTTCTGTGCTGCTCTCTCCTCTCTGGAATTCTGTCCTAAGGTTTGGTTTTCCTAGACTGTTGGCTCAAAGAGTCCACCATGCTAACTCTGTTCCCTGTTTCTGTGCTGCAACTTGGACACATTCCCAAGGAAATAAACTGGGGCAATCTCCCAGCTCCCTGCATTTGTGCCCTCTCTTTTAGGAATCATTGTCCTTTGATGCCTGGTGTCCAGTGTCTTCAAAAACCATTATTTCATATTTGCTGCCTAGTTTGTTTCTGTTTATTTTAGGTGAGTGGGTAAATCTGGTTTTTGTTACTTGATCTTGGCTATAAGTGAGAGTCCCAGCAATTTAGTTAGTTATTTTGTTTTAAAAGATGGAGTCTTGGCCGGGCGCGGTGGCTCACACTTGTAATCCCAGCACTTTGGGAGGCCGAGGCGGGCGGATCACGAGGTCAGGAGATCGAGACCACGGTGAAACCCCCGTCTCTACTAAAAATACAAAAAATTAGCCAGGCGTGGTGGCGGGCGTCTGTAGTCCCAGCTACTCGGAGAGGCTGAGGCAGGAGAATGGCGTGAACCCGGGAGGCGGAGCTTGCAGTGAGCCGAGATTGCGCCACTGCACTCCAGCCTGGGTGACAGAGTGAGACTCCGTCTCAAAAAAAAAAAAAAAAAAAAGATGAAAGATGGAGTCTTGGCTGGCATGGTGGCTCACACCTTTAATCACAATACTTCGGGAGGCTGAGGTGGGAGGATTGCTTGAAGCCAGGAGTAAAAGACCAGCCTAGGCAACAAAGCAAGACCCTATCTCTAAAAAAATTTTTAAAATTAGCCAGGCATGGGGGCACATGCTTATAGTCCAAGCTGCTCAGGAGATTAAGGGAAGAGGATCACTTGAGCCCAAGAGCTCGAGGTTGCAGTGAGCCATGATTATACCACTGCATTCCAGCCTGGGTAACAGAGTGAGACTCTGTCTCAAAAAAAAAAAAAAAAAAAAAGAAAAGAAAAGAAAAGAAAGAAAGAAAAAGAAAGACATGAGACAGGAGGTCTTGCTTTGTTGTCCAGGCTAGACTCTAACTCCTAGGCTCCAATGAGCCTCCTAAGTAGCTGGGACTACAAGTGTGGGCCACCATGCCCAGCTTTTAGCATTCCAGTTTTAACAAACCCTCAGGCTTAAGTTTGAGAGTTCTGTTAAAATTTGAGAACTATACAGATACATGAATTTAACATTAGATGATTATTTCATTAACACTATCAACCACCATTTACCATGAAGACAGTATTACATGAATCAGTAAATCTAATTTTTAGAGGAAAAAAATTTGTAGATTAATTCTCGTTTCTATGTTTTGTAGCTTGGAAGATATTTAAGTAATTGTGATACACTAAAAAAAATTTCTGCTGGGTGTGGTGGCTCATGCCTGTATCCCAGCACTTTGGGAGGCCAAGGTGGGTGGATCACGAGGTCAGGAGTTCAAGACCAGCCTGGCCAATATGGTGAAACCCTGTCTCTACTAAAAATACAAAAATTAGCCAGGCGTCATGGCAGGTGCCTGTAATCTCAGGTACTTGGGAGGCTGAGGCAGAGAACTGCTTGAACCTGGGAGGCAGAGGCTGCAGTAAGCCGAGGTCGTGCCACTGTATTCTAGCCTGGGCAACTGAGTGAGACTCCATCTCAAAAAAAAAAAAAAATTCTGGGCTGGGTGCAGTGGCTCACGCCTGTAATCCCAGCACTTTGGGAGGCTGAGGTGGGCGGATCACCTGAAGTCAGGAATTTGAGACCAGCCTGACCAATATGGAGAAACCCCATCTCTACTAAAAATACAAAATTAGCCAGGTAGGGTGGTGCATGCCTGTAATCCCAGCTAGAGAGGCTGAGGCAGGAGAATCACTTGAAACCGGGAGGCGGGGGTGTTGGTGAGCTGAGATTGCACCATTGCACTCCAGCCTGGGCAACAAGAGCAAAACTTCCTCTGAAAAAAAAAAAAAAAAAAAAAAAAATTTCTGGCCAGCTCTGGTGGCTCATGCTTATAATCCCAGCACAGATCACTTGAGACCAGGAGTTTGAGACCAGCCTAGCCAACATGTGAAACCCTGTCTCTACTAAAAATACAAAAATTAGCCAGGCATGGTGGCTCATGCCTGTAGTCCCAGCTACTCTTGAGGCTGAGGCACAAGAATCACTTGAACCTGGGAGGGAGAGGTTGTAGTCAGCCAAGTTCATGCCATTGCACTCCAGCCTGGTGACAGAACAAGACTCTGTCTTAAAAAAATAAAATAAAAATAAAAAATAAACATGAAAATATTTGTAAAGTCAGGAAGGATGGAGATTTGGGCAAGGGGAGGAAGATTTTGTGAAATAACCTTATTAATGTTGCAGTGGTACCTGGTAAATTGTCTTGGATATTTAGCTTTAAGCTACCTAATTTCTTTAATTGTGAGGAGAGCTTGAGTTGTTGAGAGATAATAGGGTGGGCCAAACAATCCAAACACTCAGAATTCACATACCAATCCCCTTCTGGAAGGGAAAGTGGGTGGACAAGACACTGTAGAATCACAGATATTCTTGTACTGTGCAGATAAATAACAATGTTTAGAGAATGTGATCTTTAAACAAGAGCAGTGGTGAATTACACCAGATGAGATCAAAGTAGAGTTTACAAAGGTTAGGAGGAAATGGCAAAAATTATACTGTCATGCAATGAATAAGGGGACTAAAACAGAATTGAATCAGTCTCAAAGAGAACAAGGTGAGTGGCATGGATTAAACTGTTGAGAGGATTAAATGGGATAATGCACATTAAGTACAATGGCATATTGTAAGTGCTCAATAACCACTTATTGCTATTAAATAGTACCGCTATTTATAGAATATATCTGCTCAAATGCTTTAAAAAATTCAAAGGCAGGCTTGCGCGGTGGCTCACACCTGTAATCTCAGCACTCTCGGAGGCCGAGATAGGCAGATCACTTGAGGTCAGGCATTCAAGACCAGCCTGGTCAACATAGTGAAACCCCATCTCTACTAAAAATAGAAAAAAAAAAAAATTAGCCAGGTGTGGTGGTGTGCACCTGTAGTCCCAGCTACTTGGGCAGCTGAGGCAGGAGAATCACCTGAACCCAGGAGGCAGAGATTGCAGTAAGCTGAGATAGCGCCACTGCACTCCAGCCTGGGTGACAGAGCGAGACTGTCACAAAAAAAAAAAAAAAAAAGGAAAGAAAAAAGGAAGCGATATGGTTTCCTTAATAAGCTTGCATTCTAATGAGACATAACAATCAGCAAAAATAATTATAGTTGTCCCTGGGTATTTGGGGAGATTGGTTCCAGGATCCCCGTGATACCAAAATCTAGATGCTCAAGGCCCTTACAGTCGCCATTCTGCATCTGCAGGTTCCACATCTGCTATTGGCTGAATCTGTGGGTTTGAAACCTGAAGATACAGGGGGTCTGCTGTCTGTACATTATTAAACCCAAGGGACTGGAATGTAAATTCTGTATACGTATTTGTGACTAAAAGATCTCAGTAAGAAAAATAATCAGAGGCTGGGCGCGGTGGCTCACGCCTGTAATCCCAGCACTTTGGGAGGCCGAGGTGGGTGGACCACCTGAGGTCAGGAGTTTGAGACCAGCCTGGCCAACATGGTGAAACCCCCTCTCTACTAAAAATACAAAAATTAGCCAGGCGCGGTGGCATGTGCCTGTAATTCCAGCTACCCCGGAGGCTGATACAGAATTGCTGGAACCCAGGAGGCAGAGGCTGCAGTAAGCCAAGATCGCCCCACAGCACTGCAGCCTAGGTGACAGAGCAAGACTCTGTCTCAAAAAAAAAAAAAAAAAAAAGAAAAGAAAAATAACCAGAGATGAGGAAAACATAACACCTAGTGTAGTATGTTATGAGTACATGCTTTTGAGTCTGGGCAACTTTATACAACACTGTGTTCAAAAGCGATGATTAAATGAAGTACATGGCTTAGCAAGTGATCAATAAACTATGGCAATTTTTCTTGTGGGGCTCAATTTCCTCATTTTTAAAAGTAAGAAAGATTCTCTTCTGGGTTTGTATTGACAAAAGAAAGTTGAATAGAAAAATATTTTATTTTTTAAATATTTTTAAAAATAGAGATGGCATCTCACTATATTGCCAAGGCTGGTCTGGAACTTCTGGGCTCAAGTGAGTCTCCCATCTTGGCCTCCCAACATGCTGGGATTACAGATGTGAGCCACCATGCCTGACCTAGAAAAATAAAATAAAATAAAAATAAATTTGGGGCCCGGGCATGGTGGCTCACACCTCTACTACCAACACTTTGGGAGGCCAAGGCGAGTGGATCGCCTGAGCTCAGTAGTTCGATACCAGCTTGGGCAACATGCTGGTCTCTACAAAACGCCAACTCTACCAAAAATACATAAAATAGCTGGGCATGGTGGGATATGTCTACGGTCCCAGCTACTTGGGAGGCTGAGGCAGGAGGAAAAAGGGAGGGGAGGGGAAGGATGAGGAGGGAAAAGGGAAGGGAAAAGGGAATAGAAAGGGGAAGGGAGGGGAAAAGGGAAGGGTAGGGAAAAGGGAAGGGAAAGGAAGGGGAGGGAAGAATGAAGGAAAGAAAAGAAAGAGAAACAAAGAAAAGAAAGGAAAGAAAGAAAAAGAAAATAAATTTGGCCGGGAACAGTGGCTCAGGCCTATAATCCCAGTACTTTGGGAGGCCAAGGCAGACAGATTGGTTGAGTTCAGGAGTTTGAGACCAGCCTTGGCAACATGGCAAAACCCTGTCTCTACAAAAAATAACACTACTTAGTCAAGTTTGGTGGCATACCTGTAGTCTCAGCTACTTTGGGGGCTGAGGTGGGAGGATCACTTGATCCCAGGAGGTTGAGTAAGCCGAGATGATGCCACTGCACTTCAGCTTGGGTGACAAGGTGAGACCTTGTCTCAAATAAGTAAATACATAAATGTAAGAAGGTAGTATAGTGTAGTGGTTAAGAGTGTTAATGGCCGGGTTCACTGGCTCACGCCTGTAATCCCAACACTTTGGAGGCTGAGGTGGAAGGATCACTTGGGCCCAGGAGTTCCAGACAGGCCTGGGCAACATAGCCAGAATCCACTTATTTATTTAAAAAAAAAAAAAAAAAAGAGTGTTAATACCAATTAATACCAGAACAAATGGGTTCTTATACCTGTTCCACTGCTTTTAGCTGTGTGACCTTGGGCAGAATATTTAATCTCTCTGACCCTGATTATTTTTATCTGTACAATAGAAATACTACAGTCTGCCATTAACATCCTGTTTTGTAATTTACATTAGCCACTTGATGTGTAGCGTATTCTTACTGAAAAATCTGTTTTGACAACTTTTGTTTTGGTTCAGGTTTTGGAGGCTAGAGATGGAGAACAGAATTCTTTCCATTTATTTTGCATAACTAAACAGAAAACATGGATTAAGATTTGGAATAAGTTACAGGGAGGAGGGCTCATACGATTTGTCTTTTGAATTTAAGAAGACCCTGAGAATTAGTTGAAGATTGTTTTAAGGAATTCTACTATATAAAACTAAAAACAGACATAAGGCCTAAAGTGTGAAAGGAAAATAAATCTTGGGGCCTCCACCCCACTAAGCTAAAGAGAAAAAAGTCAAGCTGGGAACTGCTTAGAGCCAACCTGCCTCCCATTCTTTTAAAAGTCACCCCTGTGCTCACTGAGATAAATGCATATCTGACTGCCTCCTTTGTAGAGGCTAATCAGAAACTCAAAGGAATGCAACCATTTGTCTCTTATCTATCTATGCCCTGGAAGCTCCCTCCCCACTTAGAGTCTTCCTGCCTTTGCTTTGAGTTGTCCAGTCTTTCCAGAATGAACCAATGTTCATCTTACATATGTTGATTTATGTCTCATGTCTCCCTAGAATGTATAAAACCAAACTGTGCTCTGATCACCTTGGGCACATGTCTACAGGACCTCCTGAGGCTATGTCACGGACGCGTGTCCTCAACTTTGGCAAAATTAACTCTCTAAATTAACTGAGACCTGTCTCAGATTTTGAGGGTTCACAAAAGGATACAAGAAGGTCTGTCATTTAGCAAGCTTCCAAAATGCAATTTTGAGTTATTCAACTGCTAAGCAACTCTTTACATGTATCTCCAATACCAAGGAGGGTACTTCTGAGTAAAGAAGTTTTTGGGGTTTTGTTTGTTTGTTTGTTTGAAAACAGAGTCTCACTCCGTCGCCCAGGCTGGAGTGCGGTGGTGCGATCTCCGCTCACTGCAACTTCCGCCTCCCGGGTTCACGCCATTCTCCTGCCTCAGCCTCCCGAGTAGCTGGGACTACAGGCGCCCGCCACCACGCCCGGTTAATTTATTCTACTTTTAGTAGAGACTGGGTTTCACCGTGTTAGCCAGGTCTCGATCTCCTGACCTCGTGATCCGCCCGCCTCGGCCTCCTAAAGTGCTGGGATTACAGGCGTGAGCCACTATGCCCGGGCAGAAGTTTTTGCTTTTAATTGCCCAGGGCCACTCCTAAGAAATAACAGTCTCTGAAGGGTAGATAAGGTAGTGCTACCAAGAGAAGCGTTATTCAAAAAGCCTTCAAAAATATAAAAATAGCTTACTGTTTCTGAAAGTTTGCAAGTTTTTCTTATTCAGCTCCATCCTATGGAAATATATCAGTTGGAATAAGCAACTACAGAACCACATAGGACGGCACTACTAGGAAAATAGATTAAATCTTTATCCTGGCAATGAGTCTAATAGATTTATCATTGTTGTGAATTTTAAAAGGTGTAGCAGGCCGGGCGCGGTGAGTCACCGCGCCAGGCCTGATTATAAATACTTTTAAAGTGAAGAGACTTTCCGCTTCCTCAACATAACGAGTGAATCTTTCATGCTGCTTCTAGGAAAAAAAGTACGAGAAAAGCAAGACCTCCTCGTTGCCTTCTCTTTAAAAAGCAACAGCCGATGAACATGTGTTGGAGCGCTCTCGCCTTGACAACATTAGAGATCTTCAGAATCACTTGGCGTGGTGGTCGAAGCGTCTAGCCCTAGCTCATTAGGGTGCCACAGTTTCTCGGCCCACAAGTCAGCTTTTAACCATTTTTCTCCGCAAAAGGCCGGGCCTGTCTTCATGCGTTAACTAAGGCAAGCGTCTGGTCCCGTGTGTGAGACATGTAAGTTCATGGCATCAGGGAATCCCCATCGCGCGTACCGTAATAGAAGAGGGCGAGGTTCCTCACCTAACCCATAATGCTCAGCTCGCCTTTCCGGAAGCAAGGACTATCACCCCGACAATACCTTCATCCGGGCGGAAACGTCTCACCCTGAATCCGATTTGGAAGTGACGAAGGGAGGTATTGTGGGACTTTGTCCGTCTCCCAGTACGCATGTGCCCCAGCCGGCCTCTCCCGGCTCTTGGAGCCACGTCCGGGCGATGGCGTCGTCGAGAGATGCACGTCAGCGAAACTGGCCAATCCCCTGCGTGCGCAAGCGCAGTGGCTCGGGCGCACCGGAAGCGCAGGGGGATGGGGCGGTGGTGACGCTATTCTGTCCGCGTTGGAGGGGCCGGGCCGCTGCTGGAGTCGCCGCGGCCGCCGCGTGACGTGGCACAGATAGAGCCTAAAGGCTAGAGCCGGAGCTGCCGCTCCAGTCGCCTAGCAGGTCCTCTACCGGCTTATTCCTGTGCCGGATCTTCATCGGCACAGCGGCCAGCGAGACGTACCTGCCTCCCTCTTTCTTCCCCCGCTCTTTCTCTTCCCTCTTTAGTTTGCCTCGGAGCTTGAAAGGAGAAAGCACGGGGTCGCCCCAAACCCCTTCTGCTTCTGCCCATCACAAGTGCCACTACCGCCATGGGCCTCACTATCTCCTCCCTCTTCTCCCGCCTATTTGGCAAGAAGCAGATGCGCATTTTGATGGGTGAGTGAGGGGCTGCGAGTCGAGGCGGGACCTGGGAAAGGCAGGGGCTCCACAATTGGGGTGGCCTCTGGGCCTGTTTTTCCCTCCGCCCGCTGTGGTGGGGGAGGGGCGCCGGGTCGGGGGTCGGGAGGAATTCTTAAGGGGGAACAATGGAGCGGAGGGTGAGCGATCCCCCTCCCGCCCCCGATCTGTCGCCAGACGAGACAGGGACAGGGCTTCGGGCAAGACTTCTTTCTGGACTTGGCTTTTTCTCCTTGATCTTATTGGAGGGTGGACAACATTGGGCAGAGATGTGGAGAAAGCCAACTCTGGGAAGCAAACACTTGGGGAGGCCCTTTCTGGGGGTGCGATCTGCATATCTTCTTGCCCGGGTGTGGACAGCGGTCAGGAGGGAGGCAGAGCAACTCCAGCCTTTTCCCTCCCCCTCTGCGTTTCGTGTACGGTCCCTGCGCACTCCATTGGTATGTGAACCAGCGGCCACCCGGAGCCTGGAGCCGCCCGGGGCAGGAAGTTGCGGTGGCCAGGGAGCACCCAAGGTTTCCGAAGAGTCTGGAGTCCTTCAGCGCTCACTTTGCTAAACTTGGCCTTGCGCTGGATTCCGTTTCAAGTTTTTCCCTCCTTGTTAATCTCATTCTCCGAAAACTGAGCTTATCTTCTATTTCTTTGGCTATTTTCAAAAACTTTAAATGTATTTGGTTTATTCTCCTAGGTTTTCAAGCTTATTTTTAGCCGGCCTAAGGTCTAATGCAAAGAAATTTTAGAAACGAATTTTTAAAAAATACCTGATAAATTTTCAAGTAACAACTGAACATCATGACGCTGAATTTTATAGTAGCCTTGTTAAATAGTAACTACAATTTTTTTTTAAATTTCTTTTTAGAAAATTAACTTTTTAAAAACTACTTTTTAGGGGGCGTGTTTTTGCTCAGCTGAGGGAGAAAGGCTGTCAGTTGGCTGAAGTAAGCAACCGCTCCCGCTTACTGTGAGCGGTCTACATCACAGCTGAGCTCCATGGACTAGAATAACGCTGAAAGAAGCCCCTCTAACTTTGAACGTTGAAGCTTGTTGGTTCATTAGCTTGTTTTCTACCGGAGGAGGTTTTATTTTCTCTCTTTTTTTTTTTTTTGGAGACGGAGTTTTGCTCTTGTCACCCAGGCTGGAGTGCATGGCGCAATCTCGGCTCACTGCAACCTCCACCTCCCGGGTTCAAGGGATTCTCCTGCCTCAGCCTCCCGAGTAGCTGGGATTACAGGCATGCAACACCACGCCTGGCTAATTTTTTGTATTATTAGGGGTTTCACCATGTTGGCCAGTCTGGTCTCGAACTCCTGACCTCAGGTGATCCACCTACCCAGTCCTCCCAAAGTGCTGGGATTACAGGCGTGAGCCACCGCGCCCGGCCGGAGGTTTTATTTTCGAGCTGTACTACCATCAAAAGCTTGCAAACACAAGCTTCTGTAATATTTCAGGGTATATAAAGAGTAACAGTATATACATTGGCTCATGTTTATTTTCCTCTTAGCATACTTACACTTTGTGAATCAATTGTTTATGATTCATTCATAAAGTATTTTTCAGGGTTTCTTAGATTTCATTTGTCAAGAGGACAGAATTATTTTAGGAGGGCAAGCATATTTAAGTTTTAAGTGGCTGAAAGTTGGCAGTCTGAAAAAGGATCGGAAGTTAATGGGAGGACTTCGGACTGTGATAAATGAATTTCCAGTCTGTTCCTTAAAGAGATTTAACAATATGTGGTTATGTTCCAGAACACAGTATATTGGTCTTTTTACTTAAGATTTATTATAAATGAATTGCTATTTTTCATTTCCTTAGTCTTTTGTGATTGATGAAAGTATGGGCAAAGGTTTGTTTTTTGGGTTTTTTTTGTTTGTTTTTTTGAGACAGAGTCTTGCTCTGTTGCCCAGGCTGGAGTGCAGTGGCGCGGTCTGGGCTCACTGTAACCTCCGCCTCCCAGGTTCAAGCGATTCTCGTGCCTCAGCCTCCCAAGTAGCTGGGATTACAGGCGCCAGCCACCACACCTAGCTAATTTTTGTATTTTTAGTAGAGACCAGGTTTCACCATGTTGGCCAGGCTGGTGGCGAACTGCTGACCTCGTGATCCGCCCACTTCAGCCTCCTAAAGTGCTGGGAGTACAGGCGTGAGCCACGGGGCCTGGCCTTGTTTGAGACAAGATCTTGCTCTGTTGCTCAGGCTGAAGTGTAGTGGTGTGATCATGGCTCGCTGCAGCCTTGATCCCCTGGGCTCAAGGGATCCTCCTGCCTCAGCCTCCCATGTAGCTGGGAATATACCCTGCCTAATTTTTGTTTGTTTTGAGACAGGGTCTCAACTCTGTTGCCCAGGCTGAAGCACAGTGGTGCAATCACAGCTCACTGCAGCCTTGACCTCCTGGGGTCAAGTGATCCTCCCATCTCAGCCTCCCCCAGTAGCTGGGACTACAGGCATGTGCCATCACACCTGGCTAATTTTTTTGTTTTTTGAGACAGAGTTTTGCTCTTGTTGCCCAGGTTGGAGTGCAATGGCGTGATCTCGGCTCACTGCAACCTCCGCCTCTCAGGTTCAAGCGATTCTCCTGCCTTAGTCTCCCAAGTAGCTGGGATTACAGACATGCACCACCACACCTGGCTAATTTTGTATTTTTAGTAGAGACGGGGTTTCTCCGTGTTGGTCAGGCTGGTCTCTAACTCCTGACTTCAGGCGATCCACCTGCCTTGGCTTCCCAAAGTGCTGGGATACAGGTGTGAGCCACTGTGCCCCACTCACACCTGGCTAATTTTTGTATTTTTTTTGTAGAGACAGGGTTTTGCCATATTGTCCAGGCTGGTCACAAACTCCTGAGCTCAGGCAATCCACCTGCCTCAGCCTCCCAACATGCTGGGATTACAGGTGTGAGCCACCATGCACAGCTTCCCAGCTAATTTACTTTTTCTTCTTTAAAGATGGATCTCGCTATGTTGACCAGGCTGGTTTCAAACTCCTGGGCTCAAGCGATCCGCCCGCCTCAGCCTCCCAAAGTGCTAGGATTACAGGTGTGAGTGACTGCCTGTCTGGCAGATTTCTGAGGTAGTTTTCCTGCTATAGTAACACTTTGGTCAAAGTACAGGTCTAGTTAAGGAGAACAAGTATTCCAGTACATCTTTAAATACAGTTGCTTGTTTGTGGACATGGAGGGGAGGGAGACCATTGCTGGGCTATACAGATTAGTCTTATCTCGGCTAGTTGAAAATTGGTAATAGTTTTCATTTTGTGGAGAAATTTCATTGCCAAATATTGCAACATTAAGGAAATACATAAGAAATGACTAAAGTGGCTCAAAATTGTTGGACCAATATGTTTTTGAGTAAAGAACTATAAGTTTTAAGTGATGACTGTATATGTTTAATTCGTGCATTAAAGCTTATAAATACCTTTTTAAAAAAACTCTTAGTTTGCATTTATACAGCATTGTTATTTTTGATACAACTGCATAAGATACATTCTGTGTTGCTGTGAGCCATTAAACTGTTGTCTTGTAATTTATATTTAGAAAATAATTTGTGGATACTTAAAAGTCATTATGGGTGCATTATTTTTTCCCCTTGAATTCTGGGGTGACATAGAAATGGTTGCATGATTTTGTAAACACTTCCCTTTTTAAAAAAGTAAAATGAGTATGTAAAATATTATATATTTAAAGCCCTTAAGCAGTCGTCTTCAAAAAGATACATCAGGAAATGTAAACAGCCCAACATTTTAATAAAAAAAAATCTACTTGGACAATTTTCTTTCTCTTTTCATAAAAGTAATACATGTTTTTTGGGTAAAAAAAATTCCTATCAGTAGAGAAGCAAGGAAACTAATTATTCATACAATATTCATACAAGCACATATAAAACCTATTAAAAGAAAACTTGGATTACCTACATGCATTTGTATAATTTAAAATGATATAATCATGATTTGTCTTGGATTTCTTCCATTCTTTGTCAATATTTTTGGATTTACTTTTTTTTTTTTTTTTTTGAGACCGAGTTCCGCTCTTGTTGTCCAGGCTTGAGTGCAATGGCATGATCTCGGCTCACTACAACATCCACCTCCTGGGTTCAAGCGATTCTCCTGCCCCAGCCTCCCGATTAGCTGAGATTATAGGCATGTGCCACCACATCCAGCTAGTTTTTATATTTTTAGTAGAGATGGGGTTTTACCATGTTGGCCAGGCTGGTCTCAAACTCCTGGCCTCAGGTGATCCGCCCACCTCAGCCTCCCAAAGTACTGTGATTACAGGCATGAGCCACAGTGCCAGGCCTTACATTGTTTTTAAATGACAATCTGAGGTCCAGTTGGACCTCCGGTGATAACTGGCAGGTACCATAGTTTTGTGTGTGCGTGTGTGTGTGTGTTTCCTAATCAGCGTCTCAGTTTCAATTCTGACTTGGCTTAATCATATTTGAATTTAAAGGTTAATTTTGGTTAACTTAAAAATCTGATGCTTTCAAGAGACAGCTTTGTTGAACCATTTGAAGATCCAGTTGTTTTTTGCCACCCCCCCTTGTTTTATATCTTGTTACTAAAGATGCCAAACTTTAATGTAGCTCCTTTTTATGTATTTTTTAGAATTATGTTTTCTGATTTTTTTGATAATGTTCCATGCTCAAAAAATAAAACACTTTTATAACAGTTGGTTTTTATTATTATGCTCATGAATGAGGGCTTGATGTGGGCTGATCACACTGACTAGTATTTGGGAAGGAATAAACCTGTATCCGAGTACGAAGTGGGGAACAGGGTTTTACAGGACAAAGGAATAAAAGGCTTGAGTCTCCAAAAAGAACTTAAAGTTATTCTTGGTAGGGTACAGAGTAGAAAGGGTTGTTAAGAGGGTAGAAGGAATCAGAATTGCCTGTAGCCTTCAGTTCTGTTTTGAACTGATAAAAGATAGACTTACTTGCATAGGAATGTAAATTAGGTAAGTGAGAGCTAAGTCATGCTTTGATTTAAATATTAAGAAAGTGTCCTTGCTTAAATCAATACTCGATTGAATCAATACGAAAATCTGTGATAAGATAAATCCAGGTGACCATATATGATATCCTAAGAACAAGATAGATTTAGTGAGGTTATTAGATATTGATCTTTCATTTGTGAGGGCTTTAGCAAACACTGCAGAATATTCAGGTTTTGAGAGATTCATACTTACAAGCATTTAATTTGTTCTTCACTGTCACCCTAAAAGGAGGTATAGCCTCTTGTTCTAGTGTGGATTTTTTTTTCACAAGCAAACACATTCCTCCCTACTTGTACTTCTGCCTCAAATGAATCATTTTAAGAATTTTGGCCAGGCACAGTGGCTCACACCTGTAATCACAGCACTTTGAGGTGCTGAGGCGGGCAGATCTCCCGAGGTCAGGAGTTCAAGACCAGCCTGGCCAACATGGTGAAACCCCGTCTCTACTAAAAATACAAATTAGCTGGGGTGTGGTGGCACGTGCCTGTAATCCCAGTTACTTGGGAAGCTGAGGTAGGAGAATCGCTTGAACCTGGGAGATGGAGGTTGCAGTGAGCTGAGATCACACCATTGCACTTCAGCCTGGGTGACACAGTGATACTCTGTCTCAAAAAAATATATATATAAAATTTAGATATTACTTATATTGTAGATGAATGTGATAGGGTCTTTTTTAAATTATACTTTAAGTTCTAGGGTACATGTGCACAACGTGCTGGTTTGTTACATATGTATACATGTGCCATGTTGGTGTGCTGCACCCATTAACTCGTCATTTACATTAGGTAATATGATAGGGCCATTTTTATAACACAGGTTAATCAGACTTTGGTTTTCATTTTGGCACATTTAATGTTAAAACGGATTTAAGCAGGGGTAAAATTGGCTTCATCTTCCGTTATTATCATTATAAGGTCACTAGGACATAGTTATATTAAGTTCATTAGAACATAGTTACAACCACTAGGACGTAGTTATACCATTGTATTTTTACCCCTTAGCATCAAAATCTGTTACCCATATTTTACTCTGTAAATAAGAGAAAATATTTTTACAAATCTTAAGATAATTCTTTATTCACTTACGTGTTGTCTGAATCAACTTCTAATTTGTGTTTTTAAAAATGGTAGTATGGCTGGGCACGGTGGCTTACGCTTGTAATCCCAGCACTTTGGCAGGTCCAGGCTGGCAGATCACTTGAGGCCAGGAGTTTGAGACCAGCCTGGCCAACATGGTGAAACCCCGTCTCTACTAAAAATACAAAAATTAGCCGGGCGTGGTGGTAGGCGCCTGTAGTCCCAGCTACTCGGGAGGCTGAGGCAGGAGAATTGCTTGAACCCCGGAGGTGGAGGTTACAGTGTGCTGAGATCATGCCACTTCACTCCAGCCTGGACAACAGAGCGAGAGTATATCCCCCGCTCCCCTGCCCCCCTCGCCCCCCCAAAAAATGCTGGTAGTTCATAGAATTTAATTGGAAGAGATCTTAGATGATCTGATCCAGTCCCTTTATTTATGGCTAATTTCTCTGGCCTCAGTATCCTAAAGTCACTCAACTAGTTTGTCGCAAAGCTAGAGATTAGAGCCTAAGCCAGCTATATACTTGTTTCCTTTTACTAGTACATGCTGTCTCTCTTGGTCTAGAAAGAAGAATGGAAAGGCTTTCTGTAGGAAGTGTTGCCTTTGGGAATCAGAAATAAGATCATTTCATTTCTAACTCATTTAGAAGTTGTCTTGAACAGTCAACTTCTACTTTTGAACTATAAATTTATTGTAAAATTATTTCTTGGAGTGTGCTTTTGGTCTGGATTTTAAATCTATAATGTCTTCTTCTAGTTGGATTGGATGCTGCTGGCAAGACAACCATACTGTATAAACTGAAGTTAGGGGAGATAGTCACCACCATTCCTACCATTGGTAAGAAAGTTTACAGATGACTTTATATCATGATGATGTGTTGTAAAGTGAAATATATACAGTCTAGTTTTGAGATTGTCTTTTTGTTAAGCGTGTTGATTATCTTAGAAGTACTTTTAAAACAGGCTGGGTGTGGTGGCTCATGCCTGTAATCCCAGCACTTTGGGAGGCCGAGGCGGGTGGATCGCTTGAGCCCAGGAGTTCAAGACCAGCCTGCGTAACATAATGAGACCTTGTCTCTGTTGATGTTTAGGTTTAAATATTTTTTTAAAAAATAAAACGAAGTACTTTTAAAACACTATTCTAAGAAAATTCCACAATAAAAGGTTTTATTTTCTTAATGACGCTGCACAGCGGTCATTTTTGTTTTTCTTTGTAGGTTTTAATGTGGAAACAGTAGAATATAAGAACATTTGTTTCACAGTATGGGATGTTGGTGGTCAAGATAGAATTAGGCCTCTCTGGAAGCATTACTTCCAGAATACCCAGGTAAGGGATACTGTATGTCTTTATAACTTTTCTCTTTGGGTTTCGTGCTCTAAAGTTTATATTAGTATCTAGTATTTACTTGGATATTGGTGTTTACTATGAGTTGGCATTTGTCTTATCACCACTTCCACATTCTTCAGTGGACTCTCACTTATGCCTTGAAGACTAACTTATGTAGGGTGGAAGAGTTGTAAAGCAATTACGGTAAGTGTTTGGAAGATGGGGTGGGTGCTGGTGTACTTCCCAAGAATGAATTAGGTCTCTTATCCATAGTTCTTTGCTTTCCATCTTAGTTTAGAAAGTAAGGTCTATATAAACTGTCATTGTAGTTTCTGATGAATGTAAGACAATTGATAGTCCTTTGTTTAGCCCAGTTACTTGTTTACTTTATTAAATACAGTAAGGTCAGTTCGCTGCATTGATTTGTAAGATATTTTTATATTGCCACATAGTATGTATATATAATACTGGCATGGAAGAGACTTTAGTGATCCTGTAGAACAGGAGTTCTCAAATTTGGGGGTGGCACATAAGAATCACATGGGGAGCTTTGAAAATCGCAAGACCTGGATCGTCCCCTAGACCACTTGAATCAGAATCTTAGGGGATATAATCCAGGTACAGTAGTGTTTCTTAAACTTTAATATGCGTATCAATCACCTGGGTATTTGTTAAAAATATACATTGAGTCCACAGGTCCTAGCTAAGGCCTGAGATTCTGTATTTCTAGCAAGTTCTTGGGTTGTGGTGATACTACTGGTCTGGTATATTACAGCACAGCACTATTGACATTTTGGGCTGGGTTATTCTTTGTTGTTGGGTATGGGGAGGGCTCTCTATGCATTGTAGGTTGTTTAGTGGCATCCTTGTCCTCTACCCACTAGACGGCAATAGCAGCTGCCCTCAACTAGCAGCCAAAAATCTCTCCACACCTGCAAAATATCCCCTGGGGGCAAAATTGCTCCCTGCTGAGAACCACTGTTCTAATCTAACTCTCTTACATATGAGGAAACTGAAACTTGGAATGACTTACCCAAGATGGGAGAGTTTGTTCTCACTCTGCCTTTGTTTAACCTGGTCCCACCTCGATTGTTTTTTCCACCACCCAAGGAATTTCTTGTCAGTTTTTGTTTACTACTTAAGTTAGTAATTTTTTTTTAAGTGTAATATCACTGCCACTTTAAGATTTGCAATGTCATCTTGTTATCAGCTTCTTAAAACATTGCATACAAGTGGGGTTTATTGCCATCAGTGGCAGTGAATACCCTAGGTGAGTGGCTGGACAACCAGGTTTACATAGTATGTCATATTAAATAAGTGGTATACTTTTTAATTTAAAAATGAGAATGTTTAGGCCAGGCGCGCTGGCTCACGCCTGTGATCCCAGCACTTTGGGATGCTGAGGCGGGCGGATCACGAGGTCAGGAGTTCAAGACCAGCCTGACCAACAGTGAAACCCCATCTTTACTAAAAATACAAAAATTAGCTGGGTGTGGTGGCGCGTACCTGTAATCCCAGCTACTCAGGAGGCTGAGGCAGGAGAATCGCTTGAACCCGGGAGGTGGAGGTTGCAGTGAGCCAAGATCGCACCATTGCACTCCAGCATGGGCGACAAAGCGAGACTGTGTCTCAAAAAAAAAAAAAAAAAGTAGAATGTTTATGGTCATCAATATAGCTGTGACTAGAAAAGATATTTGATACAGAGGCACGTGCTTTAAAAAGCTTCCTTATGGAAAATGTTAAATACAAGGTGAACATTCCTTATCCGAAATTCTTGGGACCAGAAACCACTGTTTCTGATCTCAGAATTTTGGGGTTTTGGAATATTTGCATTGTATCCAGTTGAGCATCCTAAATCCAGAAATCCAAAATCCGATATACTCCAGGGAGTTTTTCCTTTGTTATGTTGGGGCTCAGGAAGTTTTGGATTTGGATTTTTGGATTAAGGAAACTCAATCTGTACACATACAAATAGAATAGCATAATAAACTCACAGGTATGTATTATGCAGCTTCAGTTACTAGGATGTAACCAGTGCTGTGTTGTTTGATACTCATCTGTAATGTGCTCTACCGTCTAGACTGTTTTTTTATTTTTTTTGAGATGGAGTTCTCGTCATGTCACCCAGGCTATGGCTCAATCTTGGCTCACTGCATCTCTGCCTCCCGAGTTCAAGCCATTCTCCTGCCTTAGCCTCCCAAATAGCTGGGACTTCAAGCATGCGCCACCACACCTGGCTAATTTTGTATTTTTAGTAGAGACAGGGTTTCACCATGTTGGCCAGGCTGGTCTCAATCTCCTGACCTCATGTGATCCACCTGCCTGGGCTTCCCAAAGTGCTGGGATTACAGGCGTGAGCTACTGCGCTTGGCCAATATATTTTGAAAGAGTTAGATATGAAGTAAAACCTTGCTAATCCTTAAGCCTAATAATTCTTGACCAAGGGTAACCCTGGGTTTATCCCTAGATTTGTTTAGAATGCTTTGTAATTTACTTTGCATTCTTAATTTGAGATTAGACCCAATTCTGGCCTCTTTGGACCACCTTAGAATTAAAAGTCCAAGTACTACTTCCTAGGGAGTTCACGCTAGCTGGAGAAAGGTTTATGTGTTACCTGATAGAATCAAAGCTAAGCTCTTAGCTTGCATTCCCAGCATTACTGATCAGTTCTTCTAGCTATAAAATTTAAAAGAAACTATAGCTTTAACCATGTTTCTAACTTGTACTAACAAACCATGGCACAGTGTGTAGTAAATTCCTCTTATGAGATAATTCCAACTAATTTGCCATTGTAAATAAGCAAATATTTGGCTTTTAAAATAATCTCATAGCAGCTGGGCTTATCTGTAGAATCCTAGCATTTCTTCAGTCTTGATTCTAGGCTGTTCCAGGAAGAAAATAATTAGGGATTAATTCCTAAAATAATTCTCCTTCTCAATAATGTTACTTTGGGACTGATAGCATTATTTGCATTTTAAAACAAATAAAGGCTGGGTGCAGTGGCTCATGCCTGTACTCTCAGCACTTTGGGAGGCTGAGGTGGGAGGATCGCTTGAGCTCAGGAGTTTGAGGCCAGCCTGGGGAACATAGCAAGGCCCTGTCTTTACATTTAAAAAAAAAAAAAAAAGAATAAAAATGGAAAGTTAGTAGTCAAGATAAAATTAAGTCCCTTTTAGGGGCATTACCTCTTGTAAAGGGTAGGTTTCAGGACTGGGTGCTATGGCTTGTGCCTGAAACACCAACACTTTGGGAGGCCATGACATGAGGATCACTTGAGGCCATTAGCAGTTCAAGACCAGTCCAGGCAACAGAGTGAAACCCTGTCTCTACAAAAAAAAATTTTAAAAAAATTACCTGGGCATGGTGACATACTCCTGTAGTCCCAGCTACTTGAGAGGCTGAGGTGGAAGGATCACCTGAGCACAGGAGTTGGAGGCTGAAGTGAGCTATGGTTTTGCCTCTGTACTCCAGCCTGGGGGACAAAAGGAGACCTTGCCTCTTTTTTGAAAAAAAGAAGAAACAAAAAAATGGAAGGTTTGGTTCTAAAAAGAAGTAGCTTTTGAAATATGGAAAGGAGGAGACATATTTGCTAAATAAATGCCCATGATCAGCCAAGAACAGTGATAGATCTTTTATACCTCTGTGATTGCATTTAATCTTTAACAAGCTTATGAAGTTAGTAGTATTTTTATTTTATTTAGATGAGGCATATTCAAGGATTAGGTAATATATATATAACAAGTAGTGTAAGATTTGAATTTGAGTCTGTCTTCCCACCACACTGTATTGGCTCCCAAAGCATCAAACGTTATTTTTTGTTTTTGAGATGGGGCCTCACTCTGTTGCCCAGGCTAGAGCGCAGTGGCATGATCATGGCTCACTGCAGCTTCAGTCAATCTCCTGGGCTCATGTGATCCTCTCTTCTCAGCTTCCTAAGTAGCTAGGACTATAGACATGTGCCACCACGCCCTACTAAAATTTTAATTTTTTTTGTAGAGACAGGGTCTTACTCTGCCCAGGCTGATCTTGAACTCCTGACCTCATGTGATCCTCCCACCCCAGCCTCCCAAAGTGGTGGGATTAGAGGTGCCATGCCAGCCAAAAGTTTTCTCAAAGGATAGGATATTTAAAGTGATGGTTTTCCAGGTGGTGTAGATGCAGTGTAAAATAAAATAAAAAAATTAAGTTATGGTTTCCAACAGAGATAAAGGAAATGGACTTATAATTTGCTAAAACAAAGGAAATTGTCATTTAATGGATGTAAAATAAGTGTTAGATGCCCCTGGAGAGCCCAGTACTGTGATAATCCTGAGAGGTAAATAGAAAATGATGTAGGATGGGGCTGGGCGCGGTGGCTCACACCTGTAATCCCAGCACTTTGGGAGGCCAAAGCAGGCGGATCACCTGAGGTCAGGAGTTCAAGACTAACCTGGCCAACATAGTAAAATTCCATCTACTAAAAATACAAAAATTAGCCAGGTGTAATGGTGGGCGCCTGTAATCCCAGCTACTCAGGAGGCTGAGGCAGGAGAATTATTTGAAACTGGGAGGAGGGGTTTGCAGTGAGCTGAGATGGCGCCACTGCACTCCAGCCTGGGCGACAGAGCGAGACTCTGTCTCAAAAAAAAAAAAAAGATGTAGTATAGTCCTTTGCCCTTAGTGGTGTAGTTTGCTCTTGTCGCCCAGGCTGGAGTGCAGTGGCGCAATATCAGCTCACTGCAGCCTCTGCCTGCCAAGTAACTGGGATTACAGGTGTGCCACCATGCCCGGCTAATTTTTGTATTTTTAGTAGAGATGGGGTTTCACCAGGCTGGTCTCGAACTCCTGATCTCAGGTGATCCACCTGTCTCGGCCTCCCAGAATGCTGGGATTACAGGCGAAAGCCACTGCACCCAGCCTAGTTACTTACATAAATCAGTAGTGCAAGACAATCTGTGATAAGTGACATGATCAAAAGTATTTTAGGAGTCAGGGTTTATCTTTTTTATTATTTTATTATTTTTATTTTTGCCCCCTTTTTCTAGCTGAAAATTCTATACTTTCCCATTTGAAAGTTTTTAGAAAAACAGTTCAATTAATTGCTTCCTAATTCCTTCCATTTATCTTGTAGTATAGAATTCTAATAATGAGCCAGGTGCCATGGTTCATGCCTGTAATCCCAACACTTTGGGAGGCCAAGATGAGGAGATCACTTGAGTCCAGGAGTTTGAGACCACATGGGCAACATGGTGAAACCCCATCTCTACAAAAAATAGAAAAATTAGGTGTGGTGGCATGCACCTGTAGTCCCAGCTACTTGGGAGGCTGAGGCGGGAGGATCATTCGAGCCCAGGGGATCAAGGCTGCACTGAGCCAAGACTGCGCCACTGTGCTCCTAGGCAACAGAGTTGAGACCCTGTCTGAGAAAAGAAGCTAATGTTTGTATCTCTAAGAATTGATACTACCTTCCTTTTTTTAAAGAATGTCTTACTCGATCAAGTAAATCTTGAATTTTTCTATTTTTTTTTTTAAGAGATAGGGTTTTGCCATATTGTCCTGGCTGGTCTCAAACTGCTCGGCTCCAGTGATCCTCCTGCCTTGGCTTCCCAAAGTGCTGGGATTACAGGAGTGAGCCACTGCGCCCAGTCTTGGATTTTTCTTGCTATCATTTTCTTAACATGTCCTCCTGATCTAGAGTTGTCAGGCAGCATTCTGAAGCAAGTTAATTTTTTCCTTCCATGATGAAGCAGATAAAAACTGTAGTGTAGGCCGAGGCGGGTGGATCACGAGGTCAGGAGATCGAGACCACGGTGAAACCCCGTCTCTACTAAAAATACAAAAAAATTAGCCAGGCGTGGTGGCGGGCGCCTGTAGTCCCAGCTACTCGGAGAGGCTGAGGCAGGAGAATGGCGTGAACCCGGGAGGTGGAGCTTGCAGTGAGCCGAGATTGCGCCACTGCACTCCAGCCTGGGCGACAGTGAGATTCCATCTCAAAAAAAAAAAAAAAGTGTACACACTCCCGCTATCCCACCCCCTTTTTATTACACTCTGTACATGCCTTTGAGTCAGTAAGCTAATTCAGTTAGTAAATTCATGGGGTTTTTTTGTTTGTTTTTTGAGATAGGGTCTCGCTCTGCCACCCAGGCTGCAGTGCAGTGGCGCGATCTCAGCTCCCTGCAACCTCCGTCTCTCGGGCTCATGATCCCTCCCACCTCATCTCCCAAGCAGCTGGGACTAAAGGCATGCACAATCACACTTGGCTAATTTTTATATGTTTTTGTAGAGGTGACCTTTCGCCATGTTGCCCAGGCTGGTCTCGAACTCCTGAGTTCAAGCAATTTCAGGCCTGATCGTTTGACTGCCTTGGCCTCCCAAAGTGCTGGGATTACAGGATAAGCCACCATGCCTGGCCAAATTCACGATTCTTTAGGATCCTTGATTTGTTATTTTTCTTTTTGTTCCTACTTTGTGGCTATTTTGGTACCTTCACTTAAATGTGAGAGTGCAGAGGGAAGGGGGAAAATAGATACAATTTATTCTTAGGGTAGTTGAGAAAAGTAGTTAATTGGTGAAGAATAAAAATTTTTTAGATTTGAAATAGCACTAATAAATTAAACTTACAAATAGTTCTCAAATCAGTTTTTAGCATTATAGCCTTAAATTCTTACTTTTAAAGAGACATTTTCTTCCTAATGTCTAACCATTGGTACCATTTTGCTGCCTACACTTCTGTTTCATATAGAGAGTGTCGTTTAACTGTTAAAATTTACTGAAACAATTTTTCCCCAGGGTCTTATTTTTGTGGTAGATAGCAATGATCGTGAAAGAATTCAGGAAGTAGCAGATGAGCTGCAGAAAATGGTAAGAATATACTTTAAGTTCATCATTTTCAAGGTGTGCTTTTCTGGGTGAAACTGGTGGTGTTTTAGTACATTTTGACTATGATTAGATTACACAAATGGATTTGGGGGGCTAGAAATAAACTTAAGAAACTATATTATTCACAGGTTCTTAATAATGTACTTCAAAATCTCTTATAGAGCGTTTTAAAAAACACATGGAAGAGTAGCTACTTCAGTAAGTTGGGAGGAAGGCAGAGCAGTGTTGTGTTTTTTTAGAATGCCTCATGGGTAATCTTGATGCCTATCTCTGGCTGAGGATATCTGATTTAGCTCAGTCCCTTATTTTACAGATATCAAATCTATAGTGCTGTAGCAGTTTTGACCCTAGAAATCTTGGTTCAGATGTTTTGTTCCCAAGGTCATCGGTTCCATTTTCTCTATGCTGTGCCAATAATTACTTCAGAAATGTTTTTTAATAGTAACCATTTAAGGATAAGGAATTCCTTCTGAAAGTAGAGACAAATGTTTGGTTCACAGTGGCATTTTGCAGCCTTGCCATAGATTGGATTAATGTTTTCATGTGTTCATGTTGTTAAATGTACTAAATGGAGGAAGACTGCTGAGAATCCTTGTCATGATTTTAAACTTGTAGCCATAAAATATTTACTGAAATGAAATCTTAATTCTCATTCATTCCTCCTAAGATTAGAGGGCAGTTTGTAAAACCATTGTGCCAGTATATGTGTAACTAAGTCGTTGTTGGATTTTTGCCTGAGTCAAACGTCACCAGCTTTCCCTCTTAAAAAAAAAAAAAGCTTTGTTGAGACATACTTCACATACTATAAATGTCATCCTTTTAAAATGTGCATATCAATGGCTTTTAGCAGACATAGTTGTTTTAGCATACATACAACCGTCATCACAGTCTAATACTAGAAAATTTTCATCACCCCCAAAGAAATCTTGGAACCATTAGCAGTCACTCCCATTTCCTTCCTCTCCTACACCACACTCCCAGCCTCTGACAGCCACTAATTACTCTGTCTTTATACAGTCACCTATTCTGGACATTCATATAAATGAAAACATACAATGTGTTCTTTTGTGACTGACTTTTTTCACTTAGCATAATTTTTCAGGGTTCATTTATATTGCATCATGCATCAGTGCAACTTCTGTTCTTGGTACTTTTTTTTTTGTATTTTTCATGATACTGCCAACACCCAGATAATTGTGTTATTGTCCCACTGTAGTTGGAAAGGATTAGAAGTCCGAAAAGAATCATCATCTATCTAAGTACTTCTGCTACTAAGCACCATAAGAGCCTGCCATAAACATCTTACTCCTGTATGTGTTTCTTGCCCTTATCAGTCCTGACAATGGGTAATCATGAAGGCTGAATGATGAGTGATTTGCTTTAATGGGGTGTAGGATGACTGACTTGGAAAACAGTTCTGTCTTACTTGAAGGCATATGATTGTTTGCTCTGGATTTAAAAACTGAAGGATATGAGACTTCAGTTGTAAGAGTGAACTTTGTGTTGAGAAATTAGGTTAATGTTTAATAATGTATTCAATGCTGAGTAAAGTATATATAGGAAGACAGTTTCAAAAATCGGATTCCAGTTGGTAGTTGTTAATGCCTTACCTTTTATTTCCAGCTTCTGGTAGATGAGTTGAGAGATGCAGTGCTGCTACTTTTTGCAAACAAACAGGATTTGCCAAATGCTATGGCCATCAGTGAAATGACAGATAAACTAGGACTTCAGTCTCTTCGTAACAGAACAGTAAGTATTTGGAGGTTGATATTAATCTCTTGACTATTAAGACTTACTAGGATAGTTGTGTAAGCTAGTATTCAGTTTAAACATTTATTATCTCCTTTGGACAAATAATGAGCACATCATTTATTTAAAAATATGGTAATAAACTTTAAATACCTTTATTTGATTTTTGTAAAGATACAGAAAACTACTGTAGAATAGGTCTAAAGATTATTGATAGTTTAATTTTTCTTTTTTTTTTTTTGAAGGGGGAGGTGGAAGGAATGGAAAGATTATTGATAGTCTTAATTTTCATTTTGTATCCTTTAAGTAATCCTACAGCAAATATTTTGAACTCTGGCTTTCTTATTAAGGGTCCAGTAATGTTTGTTTGCTTGTTTTAAAAGTGGAGATGGGGGGCTGGGCGCGGTGGCTCATGTCTGTAATCCCAACACTTTGGGAGGCCTAGATGGGCGGATCATCTGAGGTCGGGAGTTCGAGACCAGCCTGACCAACCAGGGAGAAACCCTGTCTCTACTAAAAATACAAAATTAGCCAGGTGTGGTGGTGCATGCCTATCCCAGCTACTCAGGAAGGCTGAGGCAGGAGAATCACTTGAACCTGGGAGGTGGAGGTTGCGGTGAGTCTCGATCGCACCACTGCACTCCAGCTTGGGCAACAAGAGCAAAACTCAGTCTCAAAAAAAAAAAAAAAAAGTGGAGATGGGGGCAGGTCTCACTTTGTTGCTAGGCTGGTCTTGAACTCCTGGACTCAAGCAATCCTCTCACTATCTCAGCCTACCAAAGCGCTGGGATTCCAGCCATGGTGCCCAGCCTTGTTTGCTTGTTAACATAACAGCTTATGGAGGAGACCAGGTCCCACAGCTCACACCTGTAATCCCAACACTTTGGGAAGCCAAGGCAGGAGGATTGCTTGAGGCCAGGTGTTCCAAACCAGCCCGGGCAACAAAGCAAAACCCTATCTCTACAAAAATAAAAATTAGCTGGGTGTGGTGGCCTGTGCCTTTAGTCCCAGCTACTTGGGAGGCTGAGGTGGGAGGACTGTTTGAACCCAGAAGTTGGAGGCTGCAGAGAGCTGTGATTGTGCCCATTGCACCCCAGCCTGGGTGACAGAGCAAGACTGTTTCTTTAAAAAAAAAAAAAAAAATTGTACCTCTCTAAAATTGCTTATCATTGTAGATCAGTGATTCAGTGGTGGAGATAAATTATCAGAAATTTGGTGTCAGGCTTTTTACAGTAGTTTTGCATTAACTTGTAAATAAGGGAAATACGCCGGGCGCGGTGGCTCACGCCTGTAATCCCAGCACTTTGGGAGGCCGAGGCGGGCGGATCATGAGGTCAGGAGATCAAGACCATCCTGGCTAACACAGTGAAACCCCGTCTCTACTAAAAATACAAAAAATTAGCCAGGCGAGGTGGCAGGCGCCTGTAGTCCCAGCTACTCTGGAGGCTGAGGCAGGAGAATGGCGTGAACCCCGGGGGGGCGGAGCCTGCAGTGAGCCAAGATCGCGCCACTGCACTCCAGCCTGGGCGACAGCGAGACTCTGTCTCAAAAAAAAATAAAATAAAATAAAATAAAATAAAATAAAATAAAATAAAATAAGGGAAATACTGTGGCTACCGTAAAAAATGAAACAAACAACAAAGAACCTATTGCATGCAGGCTGGATGCAGTGGCTCACGCCTATAATCCCAGCACTTTGGGAGGCTGAGGTGGGTGGATCACGAGGTCAGGAATTCAAGACCAGCATGGCCAAGATGATGAAACCCCATCTCTACTAAAAACTACAAAAAAATTAGGCGCAGTGGCAGGCACCTGCAAGCCCAGCTACTCTGGAGGCTGAGGCAGGAGAATCACTTGAACCCAGGCGGCAGAGGTTGCAGTGAGCCAAGATCGCGCCACTGCACTCCAGCCTGGGTGACAGAGCGAGACTCCGTGTCAAAAACAAAAAACAAACAAACAAAAAAAAACCTATTGCCTGTTTGAGATATCTCAGGCTGATTTGAAGAACATAAACTGGGCGGGGTGTGGTGGCTCACACCTGTAATCCCAGCACTTTGGGAGGTGAAGGTGGGTGGATCACTTGAGACCAGGAGTTCGAGACCAGCCTGGGCAACATGGTAAAACTGTCTCTACTAAAATTACAAAAATTAGCTGGGTGTGGTGGTGCATGCCTGTAACCCCAGCTACTTGGGAGGCTGAAGGCAAAAGAATCTCTTGAGCCTGTGAGGCAGAGGTTGTAGTGAGCCGAGATCACGCCACTGCACTCCAGCCTGGGCAACAGAGTGAGTACTCTGCCTCAAAACAATCAATCAATAAATAAGCAAGCTACACTAACTGTAAATGATACAAGTTTTCCATGCTGTGAAGGTATGAATTTGAGCCTTTCCCCAGCCTCCTAGGTTACTGAGATTTGGTATTCAAATAATTGGCAACATGGTATACCTGCAGTGACCTTGCAACATTAAACTGGTAAAAAAAATTAATAAAAGTAAACTATGCCTTAAATGTAAATTGTTTTCTAGGTTTTTTTGATACTTTCACACAGTTACTAGAGATAACATTCATTGCCATTTAAAAGCAAGAACTTTTTGGAATGCATGAGACTAAAGATACTGAAATTGTCAGAAAAGCTTGCCCTTAAAATATCAACAAACCCTACTCTTTCTTTTTTTTTTTTTTTTGAGATGGAGTCTCGCTCTGTCACCCAGGCTGGAGTGCTGTGGCACGATCTCGGCTCACTGCAAGCTCCGCCTTCTGGGTTCATGCCATTCTCCTGCCTCAGCCTCCTGAGTAGCTGGGACTACAGGTGCCCACCACCAAGCCTGGCTAATTTTTTGTATTTTTAGTAGAGACGGGGTTTCACTGCGTTAGCCAGGAAGGTCTCGATCTCCTGACCTCGTGATCCACCCCCCTCAACCTCCCAAAGTGCTGGGATTACAGGCGTGAGCCACCACGCCCGGCCTAACAAACCCTACTCTTTCAAAAATTTGCCTCTTCTACTTTGAGTTTAGTTTTATGGGAAACGAGAGTTATAAAAACCAGATGGGTAGTTTATTAGTTACTAATTTCCCCATGATTTCTCTTTTCAGATTAAGTGGTAGAAAGTTTACTAAAAGGGAACCAAAAACCAGTACTGAAAAGAAAGCTGAATGACTGAGGGGGGAAAA
This sequence comes from Hylobates moloch, assembly GCF_009828535.3. NCBI lineage: Eukaryota > Metazoa > Chordata > Mammalia > Primates > Hylobatidae > Hylobates > Hylobates moloch. The sequence goes on from NW_026652280.1 coordinate 93,651,194, forward strand.
TCTTGTCTAAATATAATGAATAGGTAGAAGTAGCTTGATTGATTGAGACGGAGTCTCACTCTGTCGCCCAGGCTGGAGTGCAGTGGCACAGCCTCGGCTCATTGCAACCTCCAGAATAGGTAGAAGTGGCTTTATTTTTAAAAAATAATTTAATCTAAAAAAATAGAGACAGAGTCTTACCATGTTACCCAGGCTGGTCTCAACTACTAAGCTCAAGTGATCCTCCCATCTCCACCTCCCAAAGTGCTGGGATTTATAGGTGTGAGCCACCACGCCCAGCCAGAAGTAGCTTTAAATATGGGAGAGTTTTGTGAGGATCAAGAGGTGTGAAAAGACTCTTAAATTTGATAAGAAAGTTTAAACACTGGTGTTATATATTATCTTTGTTAATCAAGTATTTTCTTGTCTTTTCTTTACAGTGGTATGTTCAAGCCACTTGTGCAACACAAGGAACTGGTCTGTATGAAGGACTTGACTGGCTGTCAAATGAGCTTTCAAAACGTTAAATGAAATTGGATATCTAACCAAGGACATGTTTGATAAAATTGGTCTAGGCTTGTTACAACAAAATTAGTTTGTATCTTGGTTATTAAACAGTATCTGGGACTGGTTTGGGCAGAATATTAAACTTATTTTGTTGCCAATTATTGTTTACCAAGTATAATGTTGCTATTTAGCAATGTGCTTGGTTTTAAAGAAATTCTCCTTGGGAAAAAAGTATCCTCTTTTAATTTTACTTCCCATAAGTGTAAATGCCTGGACATAGCTCTTGTGAAACCTTTAAATAAATTGTTTTGAGTGTTTTTTGAGCCCCAGACAAATAATGTTTTAAAGTTATCCCCTTGCTACTTTACTGATACCTTTATCATTCCTGAGACAGTTTGCTAATTTAAAAATGTAGCATTCCATTTGTATTTATTTCTCTCCCTTGCCAAAAAGATTTTCTAATACTGCTTGTACCAGCCAGAGAAAGATCCAAAACACTACTCAGCTCTCTTGCACTGAGGAAATTTTTCCCCCTACATTGACTCCTGGCCTACATCAGCCAAACTTAACCTTGGCGGGGTTTGGATTTGATAGCTAATTAGTTCTGTGCTGGTTGCAAAGAATTGATATTTAGATGGTTTTTAATACTCAGCAGATTGTCTTCCTTTATATTGTGTCTTTTTTATGTTGCATGTTGCTTTTGTTATCAGCCTGATTTTTTGCTCAGTATATGATAGTTCTGCTGATGTTCTGTTTATTGGGCAGACATATCTTCATTAAGAGTTTTTGGAAAACTCATCAAATTCGATGAATACATTTTCTTCATAACCCATTTGGAATTATTCCTAATAAAATGATAAAATACGTAATTGTGTGTGTTCTTTTTGGGTTTTGAAGGTATTTGAAATGTATTTTCTTATGTAGCCAACTTTGCTTGCATATTTCATGTACTGTGAACAGTAACACAGATGCCACTGGTAGGTTACTAATTGTATAAAGTGGAGATCTAGGTTGTTTTCATGTGTATAACAGCATGGGGAACACTATTAAAAACGTAGTTTTCTAAAGTCAGATCTAGGGTAAAAGGAGGGCCTGGCATGGTGGCTTACACCTGTAATCTAGCACTTTGGGAGATTGAGGCAGAAGGGTCACTTGAGACCAGGAGTTTGAGATCAGCTTTGGCAACGTAGTAAGACCCTGTTTCCCCGTCTCTACTTAAAAAACTAAAAACAGCCGGGCACGGTGGCTCACGCCTGTAATCCCAGCACTTTGGGAGGCCGAGGCGGGCAGATCGCGAGGTCAGGAGATCAAGACCATCCTGGCTAACACGGTGAAACCCCGTCTCTACTAAAAATACAAAAATTAGCCGGGCGTGGTGGTGGGCGCCTGTAGTCCCAACTACTCAGGAGGCAGAGGCAGGAGAATGGCGTGAACCCGGGAGGCGGAGCTTGCAGTGAGCCGAGATCGCGCCACTGCACTCCAGCCTGGGTGACAGCGAGACTCCGTCTCAAAAAAAAAACACAAAAAACAAAACAACAACAACAAAAAAAACAGGTGGGGGGTGGGGAGAGTAAAAGGCTGTAATAAAATCAACTGCCCAAAAAGCATGTATGTATGTGTTTTTTAGTTAAGGTTAATTAAACAAAAAAATTCAGGTGCTACTTGTATGGCCATTATAGAGACTTAGTGATGCTACTCTCCTACAAAAAAGTTTCACAACCACTTTTCTTTTTAACAGGGCAAATTTTAGAACTTTAACAGAAAGCTGCATATAATTCATACAAAGGTATACCTCATAAACTACAGCTATTAAGTTGTTAAGGGCTCAACTTGATAACTGAGTAACTTAGTTTCTGTCTATATTCTCATGTTGCTTTTTTTTTTTTTTTTTTTTGAGACGGAGTCTCGCTCTGTCGCCCAGGCTGGAATGCAGTGTCGCGATCTCGGCTCACTGCAAGCTCCGCCTCCCGGGTTCACGCCATTCTCCTGCCTCAGCCTCCAGAATAGTTGGGACTACAGGCGCCTGCCACCACACCCCGCTAATTTTTTTGTATTTTTAGTAGAGATGGGGTTTCACTGTGTTCGCCAGGATGGTCTTGATCTCCTGACCTTGTGATCCGCCCACCGGCCTCCCAAAGTGCTGGGATTATAGGCATGAACCACCGTGCCCAGCCTCATGTTGCATTCTTAATGGCTTGTAAAGATTCAGCTAAATTTATGGATTGAAAACTCCAAAATCAAATGCATACTTCAAAAAAAAGTATATTTTTGAATTGTCAAATAACAATGGCCAGGCACGGTGGCTCACACCTGTAATCCTAGCACTTTGGGAGGCCAAGGTGGGCAGATTGCCTGAGCTCAGGAGTTCAAGACAAGCCTGGGCAACATGGTGAAATCCCATCTCTACTAAAAATACAAAAAAAGAAAGTCTGGTGTGCTGGTGCATGCTGTGGTCCCAGCTACTTGAGAGGCTGAGGCAAGAGAATCACTTGAACCTGGGAGGCACTGGTTGCAGTGAGCCAAGATAGCGCCACTGCACACGGTCTGCAAGACTCTGTCTCCAAAAAAAAAAAAAAAAACCAAAACACTGGATTAACCAAAAGGAAATTAGAATTAGTTGATGATTAGGGCAAAGTGTATGTTTAGTTTGCGTTACTTGTTAGAAATGCAATTTCCCTAGCCAACTGGATGAATTCTCCCTTCTTCCTTCCAAAGAAGAGAGGTGTCATTTCCTGTAGGATAAAACTGAACTATAGTATACTATGTGTGTGTAGTCTTACAGGGCATCAACTAGGAAATATAAAACATCAGTGAATAAGTTCAGTGTTAGGGCTAGGTATGTAACCTAGTTATACAAAGGTGTTTACATGGACTGTAAAGGGACTAGAGAATCCATGTAATCTTACTTGTGATGTAAGGCAGCTCTTACTACCATTGGAAATTACTTTTTTTTTGGGGGGGGATGGTCTTACTCTGTCACCCAGGCTGGAGTCCAGTGGCAGGATCTTGGCTCACTGAAACCTTTACTTCCTGGGCTCAAGTGATCCTCCCATCTCAGCCCCACAAGTAGCTGGTACTACAGGCATGAGCCACCATGCCCAGCTAATTTTTATAGTTTTTAAAGTATTAGGCTGGGTGGGGTGGCTCACACCTGTAATCCTGGCACTTTGGGAGGCTGAGGCGGGCGGATCACCTGAGCTTGGGAGTTCGAGACCAGACTGACTAACATGGAGAAACCCCGTCTCTACTAAAAATACAAAACTAGCCATGCGTGGTGGTGCATGCCTGTAATCCCAGCTACTCGAGAGACTGAGGCAGGAGAATCGCTTGAACCTGGGAGGTGGAGGTTGTGGTGAGCCAAGACCGCACCATTGCACTCCAGCCTAGGCAACAAGAGTGAAACTCCGTCTCAAAAAATAATAATAATAAAGTATTAACTTAGCAACTTGACACGTTTACCCCTAAAAATTATTTTTTCTTCAGTCTTTTTATTATTTTTTTAAAGTTCCTTTTTTTCTTTTTCCAAACAGAAGTGGTTTAAATGTTTTGGGAAAAAGTACTGAGAGATAACCCCTAGCCTTTCCCTGTTTTATGCAAACATAAAATCACTGTCACTGCCCTTATTTATTGAAGTATTCTTATGAAATAGTTGATGCTATCAAGATTCAATGCTTACTGTTCACTCAAATGTTAAACCTACTGTTGGTCAAGCAATGAGTTCTCTGTGACTGCCCCTACTGTACAGAACAGTTGATTATATCCCTAGATTAAAAAGTATTCTGTCAACTAATTGTCAAATAATGTCAGTAGAGAAACTGAAGAGAAATTGTGATTCCCTTACAGGCTCACTTGGCAGCATCAGAGTTGAGGGTAGTATGATTATCTGTTCTCCGATTCCCCTGTCCAATAAGCATTTTTTTTTTTTGTCCATAACATTTCCCATTGTCTTTTGTCTCACTTTAATATAAGCTGCTTTTCTGTGATGTAATATCTTGATATTTTGTTAAGGGTTTCAATTTCCATGAAATTTCCCACTTACCTTATATACCCTCCATTGAAAATAAAAAAGGCATGGTAGCTCATGTCTGTAATCCCAGCACTTTGGGAGGCTGAGGTGGGAGGATCCCTTGAGGCCAGGAGTTTGAGACCAACCTGGTAAATATACTGAGACCTCCATCTTTATTTAAAAAAAAAAAAAAAAGTGAAGTTTATCTTTTGTGGAGAGTATTGGTGTCTCATTCAGACACTTCAGTTTACTTGAGCATACAGAATTATCTTTCAGGTAGTAGTCATTACTTTCAGGTCACTTACTAGGATCAAACTTTTTTAAGACAGGGTCTCGCTCTGTCGCCCAGGCTGGAGTGCAGTGGCGTGATCACAGCTCACTGCAGCCTCAACCTCCCAAGCTCAAGTGATCCTCCCACCTCAGCCTCCCACATAGCTGGGACTACAGGCCCACGCCATCACTCCTGGCTAATTTTTGTAGAGATAGGGTTTCGCCATGTTGCTTAGGCTGGTCTTCAACTCCAGAGTTCAAGCAGCCCACCCACCTAGGCCTCCCAAAGTGCTGGGATTACAGGTATGGGCCACTCTGCCTTGCCCAAATTTAATTAAATGTGAAATACCTGGTTCTTTGTCATGGAGGTTTGAAAGTGACTCCTAACTTGTCACTGAAAACAAGTGCTTTACTTTTTTTTTTTTTTTTTGAGATGGAGTCTCACTCTTATCACCCAGGCTGGAGTGCAGTGGTGTGATCTCGGCTCACTGCAACCTCCACCTCCCGGGTTCAAGCGATTCTCCTGCCTCAGCCTCCTGGGGAGCTGGGATTACAGGCACACACCACCATGCCCGGCTAATTTTTGGTATTTTTAGTAGAGATGGGGTTTCACCATGTTGGCCAGGCTAGTCTTGAACTTCTGACCTCAGGTGGGATTACAGGCGTGAGCCACCGCATCCGGCCAAGTGCTTTTCAAATGGGGAGAAACTAGAGAAAACAAGTGCTTGTACCTCCTGGTAGCTTGTACTTCTGGATGTTTCAATAATGTAAATATTGGTTACCAGCTTTGGTAGAATTAGTATGAAAACTAGATTGAATAACAACAGTCTGTAAGTTCATTACCTGAGGATCTAATAGGGAAAATATATTTCTACTAGTATATGAATGTGACGTTGCATTCATGGGCCACTACTGGAAGGTTACTTGGCTGCTGTTGTTTCTTACTATGCTACTTTTAGAGGACTATCCCTTTATCTTAAATGGTTAAATTCTAATAAGATTGTGAGAAATGAATAGCAAAAGTGCTTATCTAGACACAGGCAAAGAATAATTAAGGTAGCTGTACTATTGGATGCCTGCCAGTATGGCTTCATGTGTTAGAGGCAGCGGAGTTAGGTTCCTTCCTGACCTTGTCAGTCATTTTTCTATATTGTTCAAATGATACGTTTTCAATTTTTTTTTTTTTTTGACACGGAGTCGTGCTCTGTCACCCAGGCTGGAGTGCAGTGGCACGATCTCAGCTCACTGCAACCTCTACCTCCTGGGTTCAAGCGATTCTCTTGCCTCAGTCTCTGGATTAGCTGGGACTACAGGCGTGTACCACCACAACCAGCTAATTTTTTTGTATTTTTAGTAGAGACGGAGGTTCACGATGTTAGCCAGGCTGGTTTCAAACTCCTGACCTCAAGTGATCCAACCGCCTTGGCCTCCCAAAGTGCTAGGATTACAGGCATGAGCCACTGTGCCTGGCCACATTGTCAATTTCATTGGGCATGTAAGTACTTGGTGTTGGACAGCTTATCCTTGCTTTCTGGGAACTCACCAGATTTTTGGTTACAGTGTTTCTTTTTTTTAGGCTGGGAACTAAAGGGATGTATGAAGCACAGACTAAGAAAGATTTGCCTCCTGGATGGCCCTGAAAAGGCAAGGGATGATGGATTATTATTATTATTTATTTTTTAAGAAGGCGTGGCTAAACAACAAATAACATTTTAAAATGGGCAAAGTATTTCAAAAGACATTTCTCCAGAGATATACAGATGACCAACAAGCACATGAAAAGATGCTTAACATTGTTAACCATCATGGAAATGCAAATCAAAGCCACAATAAGATGCCACTTGACACTAGGATGCCTATAACCAAAAAGATAATAAAGTGTTGAGGATGGAGGGAAATTGGAACCCTCCCTCACATTGCTGGTGGGAATGCAAAATAGTACAACTGCTTTCAGTAATAGTCTGGCAGTTCCTCAAAAGGTTATCACAGCACCCAACAATTCCATTCCTTGTATGTGCCCAAGAGAAACAAAAACACATATTCACTCAAAAACTTGTACACAAATGTTTATGGCAGCATTATTCATAGAAGCCAGGAAGTGGAAGCAATTCAAATGTCTGTCAACTAATGAATGGACAAATGTGGTACGTCCATAAGATGGAACATTCATCATAAAAACAAACTCCTGATACATCCTACAACAGCAAGAACCTTAAAAATATCCTAAGTAAAAGAAGCCAGCCACAAAAGACTACATAAATTATATGATTCAATTTATATGAAATGTCCAGAACAGGCAAATCCACAGAGACAGGTTAAGTTGTTGCCAGAAGCTAGGGGGAATGGGGAGTGACTGCCAAGTGAGTATGCAGCTTCTTTGGGGGCCAGTCCTTGTCAACTGAGTTGATATGCAGTGACAAAAAGCTCTTAAGAAGAATGGGATTATGTGACGTGAGCCACTGTGCTGGCCTGATTCCATTATTTATAATGGAATTATTAAAAATTCTACAGCTTGGATAGAAATACCCTTTCTTGGTTTAAGATACCCAAAACACTATAGCCCAGCTTTTCTGAGGAAGGCCACTGTTTATTTCTAACTGACTTTATCTTTGGATGTACCATTTCTCCAAACTATTCCACAGAGGATAGAAGAATTATATGCAATAAATACTTTTATTTTTTTATTTTTTTTTTTTTTGAGACAGAGTCCCGCTTTGTTGCCAGGTTAGAGTGCAGTGGTGTGATCTTGGCTCACCGCAACCTCTGCCTCCTGGGTTCAAGTGATTCTCCTGCCTCAGCCTCCCCAAGTAGCTGAGACTACAGGCGTGCACCACCATGCCCAGCTAATTTTTGTATTTTTAGTAGAGACGGGGTTTCACCATGTTGGCCAGGATGGTCTCGATCTGACCTTATGATCCACCCGCCTCAGCCTCCCAGAGTGCTGGGATTATAGGCGTGAGCCACTGCGCCCGGTGCAATAAATCCTTTTAAAACTGTGTATATCACATTTTAGAATAACTGAGGGAGTACAATTGGAACGTTCGTAACACAAATGAATGCTTGATGTGATGGATACTCGATTTACTCTATCGAAAGAAATATGTCCCACATAAGTATATACACCTACTATATACCCATAAAATGTTTTTAAAAGTTGCTAAATATGTTCTTTTCTGGAGAAAAACTTTGTTTTTAATTTTTTTAAAAAAGGGCTATGTGTGGTGGCTCACACCTATAATCCCAGTACTTTGGGAGGCTGAAGCGGGAGAGTCATTTGAGCCCAGGAGTTTAAGACCAGTCTGGGCAACATAGAGAGACCCCCATCTCTACAAACAATTTAAAAAATTAGCCAGGCATGGTGGCATGCACCTGTAGTCCCAGCTATTCAGGAGGCTGAGGTGGGAGGATAGCTTAAGCCCTGGAGTTTGACGTTGCAGTGAGCTATTATCATGCCACTGCGCTCCAGCCTGGGCAACAGCAAGACCCTGTCTTATTAAAAAAAAAAAAAAAAAAAAAAAATGTGTGCTGACTGGGTGGGGTGGCTCATGTCTGTAATAGCACTTTGGGAGGCCGAGGTGTGTGGATTGCTTGAACTCAGTTCAAGACCAGCCTGGGCAACATGGTGAAACCATTTTTTTTTTTTGTCTACAAAATATACAAAAATTGCCAGGCACGTTTGCTCACACCTATAATCCCAGCACTTTGGGAGGCCGAGGCGGGTGGATCATGAGGTCAGGAGTTCAAGAGCAGCCTGACCAACATGGTGAAACCCCATATCTACTAAAAATACAAAAATTAACCAGGCATGGTGGCACACACCTATAATCCCAGCTACTCAGGAGGCTGAGGCAGAACTGCTTGAACTCGGGAGGCGGAGCTTGCAGTGAGCCAAAATTACGCCGTTGCACTCCAGCCTGGGCGATAGAGCAAGAAAAAAAAAAAAAAAAAAAAAAATATATATATAATATATATATATATATATACAACAAAATTAGCAGGTGTTCCCAGCTATTTGGAGAGGCTGTGGTGGGAAGATTGCATAAGCCCAGGAGGTGGCGGTTGCAGTGAGCCGTGATGGCACCACTGCCCTCCAGCCTGGGTGACAAAGCCAGACCCTGTCTCAAAAAAGAAAAGAAAAAAAAAGTGTTTATATTATCCAGTATAAGAAAGCCAACTAAACAAAGCCTATCCAATTCCCCTACTGAACCATCTTCAATATATAAGGAACACAAATGGTATGAAACTATCACAAATGCAACCTAGGAATACTTCAATACACTAAAAAAAAGTACATCAACACTTCCTGATAACATCATTAAAGTGAATTACTGAGCAAAATGGACTGTGTTATATAAATGCTTTGACATACATTCAATACATAAATTGGACAGAAGATAGAGATGAATAATTCAGTTTTCTGTGAAATTTTGCAAGGAAATTTTAAATTATGAGTAAAAATCTAATACTGACAATATGAACATGGATTTTTGACAACCCAGAGTTTGCTAGCATAGCAGATAGGTGAACAGATTTACTATATTTAAGATTATTTTGCCATTTATATATAAAATTAAAATTTAGGCCGGGTACTGTGGCTTATGCCTGTAATCCCAGCACTTTGAGAGGCTGAGGCAGGCAGATTACCTGAGTTCAGGAGTTCAAGACCAGCCTGGCCAATATGGTGAAACCCTGTCTCTACTAAAAATACAAAAATTACAACCAGTACTATATGGTTATTTTGAAGTTAGTGCTAAGAAAAAAAAAAAATCACCAAGTTAATACAGCTCTAGTATTTTCAACATTTAAAAAAGTACTTTCACATAAAGTGAAAACACAGAATTTATATATTACCCATGTCAGTTAAAGCTGTTAAAAATTGTCCTCCCTACCCCCTACGAAATGAAATCTAGAGTGGTTTTTTGGAGACAGGGTCTTGCTCTGTTACCCAGGCTGGAGTGCAGTGGCACCTTGATCACAACGCACTGCAGGCTTGACCTCATGGGCCCAGGTGATCCTCTGGCCTCAGCCTCCTGAGCAGCTGGGACTACAGGCATGCACCACCATGCCTGGCTAATTTTATTTTTTGCAGAGATAGGGTCTCACAATGTTGCCAAGGCTGGTCTTGGACTCCTCAGCTCAAGTGATCCTCCTGCCTCAGCCTCCCAAAATGTTGGGATTACAGTCAAGAGCCACTATGCCTGGCCTTCTAGATAGTGTTGCCTTCCCGTACTGTATTAAGCAAATTATTAAAATTCTCAAAACACTGAAATATTTTTTATTTGTGTTTAAAAAATTCGTTTTCAGGGCAGGGGGAGGGATAGCATTAGGAGAAATACCTAATGTAAATGACGAGTTAATGGGTGCAGCAAACCAACATGGTACATGTATACCTATGTAACAAACCTGCACGTTGGGCACATGTACACTAGAACTTAAAGTATAATAATTAAAAAAGAAAAAAGAAAATTAGTTTTCAGTTATGGAAGGTTGGGCTTGTAATCTCAACTACTTGGGAGGCTGAGGCAGGAGGATCATTTGAGCCCAGGAGTTTGAGGCTATAGTAAGTTATGACTGCACCACTGCACTCCAGCCTGGGTAACAGTGAGACTCTATCTCTTAAAAAAATTATGCTGAGAATATTTTCTGAGTTGTCACATGGGTCTTGTGATAAACTAATAATGCAAACTTTTATTTTTCATTACATATAAATATTGGATTTATCCCAACCAAACTAGTTTGCAGGGAACCTCTGCCTTTATTTCATGGCTGGAGAATGAGATACAAAAGACGTCAATTTCCATCGTAAGAACTTTCCACAGTAGTGTTCTTTGGACATTCTCTCCCTTGTATTAGGCTCCTCAGAAATCTATCTCCAGACTGAAACCAGCACATTCTGATGAGATCATAGCTTAGTACTCAGAATAATCACTACTCAGTGGAATTCTTGAAATTTTGAAACAACTGATTTTAGCATACAGAATTTCAAAAAGAACATACATTACAGCCAGAAACGATTGTTTGCTCACGAATTACGATTATTGGCAGACACATTTGCTGTAGCGGCAACCGTGCAAGAGTTCATTTTAACAGAATAATATGTTCTGAAATACTCTTTTATAATCAATATAAAATTTTAGAATGTTAATTCCTATAGCAAGAACTTGTGACATTATAAAATGTGGTTTACCATAGAAAGTCACTAGATTTCCCATGTTTTCTTAGAATTAAATGTACTAAAAAATCCAAATGTAATAGAAAAATGCAATCACATAGGTGCTTTAAACAGACATTTCTGAATAACACTGCATTCTAACTCGTAAGTACAAAGAAATGTGTATGCTATTTATACATTTTCTTAGTGTTCCCTACCTTTGGACTCCAATCATTTTTAACGTATCTGTATACTGGAGATTTGATCACAGTATATGGCACTTCACAATAACATTCCATGTCCTAATAATCTGAAATGCCTGTATACAATCTTGAGTATATTGTTTAGTCAGAAAACATCAAAATTAAGGATATAGGACATGGAATGTCTGTTAAGTGCTGAGTTTTTCCAACTAGAGTTTAATCTAGCCAGTGTTAATGTGGAACCTGTATGCTTTTTTCATGGGCATGTTTGAATTTTTTCTTTCAAAACGTTTCTCAACTTCTTGACGTAACACTTTGTTTTCTCCCAAGTCACTCTAAGGGTTCTATCAACATCTTTCTTTGAAAGCAGCCCAAAAACATTTTTAAAAAGAAAAAAAAAAAATCACAAGAGAATCAAGTTTTGGTTTTAACCTATTATTTACGTATTTGTAAACTGCTGTTAAAATGCTCTCAAAAATGTTATTTAGGAAGGCACAATTTGGTAGCATCAATTTTTTATTTATAGTTTTTTCTAAACAAGATCCCAAGAAACTTCCACTTTAATTTTTCCCTTGGAGTACTTAAAGTACTTCAAGGTTCAATGTCAAGTGCAGATAAAACCCCTTCATTTTCAAACTTACTAAGAGTTAACAATACATTTGATAGTGAGCAGAATATGAAAGTACAGATGTTATCAAAAGAGGAAAATTCTTATGATACTGGGTTCAGAGATTAAAGAATTTGAAACAAGGGCTTTCATGACTGGGGAAAATCAAAGCTTTTCTTGAAGGGGGTGGGCTTTTACTACTCGAGCTATTAATTAAATGCAGAAATGAGATAACATAGTTATCCTGAACATCAAAAAAGCAACAGCTAATACAGCTAATGCATTATAAATAATGTATTTGATAATTGAATTAGTAAAACCTGGTTACCACTCTAGGCTAGCCACTAATCAGTATAACCATTTGTAGTTTCTAATTTTAAAAAGTTTGGCTTCATATTTAAATTTCCTTTTACTATATATATATTACATATATACACACTGTTGTCTGTAACTCAAACTATAATGCTTGTCTGTAAAAACAATAGTTTTTTATTTCGAGATGCTTAAAAGTCCCACTACTCACCTTTTTTCCTGTTTATAAAAACCAACAATTTTGAAATTACTTCTAGCATAGATATGCTCAATGATTCATCCAAAATTTCAAGCCCATATCAGTAGGTAGTTTTTCATAAAGTAATGTGCTATATTTTCTAATATCATATGGTCAAATACCCTGTTCATTTATGAACATTTTTCATGGGCAAGAGTAACTAAAGACAATGGGATCAAGCTGAATATGTTGCTACTCACTTTGAATACTAAATTGTGCTTGCATCCTAAAAATTAAAATGAGCTGCAGTAAGAATTAGAATATAAACTGTGTTCATTTGTACCATACACTAAAAACTAAAATCCTAAAAATAAGAATGAAAATACCTTACTTGTTCATTGAAAAATGAAAGATGAGAAGCAATAACAATTGGTGACGATTTATTTTTATCTTTTGTTAAAGCTCTGAAATTGTAGTAAATTGCTAACTAAATTGAGGTAGAGGTAGACCCTAATGTTACTCCTTCCATGTGTCAAGTCTCTCACCTTAGGTCTCTAAGGTCACCTATAACTTAAGTCTCTCACCCTTAACTTATATACATTTTCCCTCTTAGTACATAAGCATGATTCATTTTGGAATGTGTTGTCACGAAAGAAAAATTAAGATCATTCAAATGGTACTTTAAAAATTCTGAACTACTAGCTAAAAAAATTCTCTTATAAAAATGTACACAAGGGCCAGGTGTGGTGGCTCATGCCTGTAATCCTAACACTTTGGGAGGCCGAGGAGGGTGGATCACCCGAGGTCAGGAGTTTGACACCAGCCTGGCCAACATGGCGAAACCCCATGTCTACTAAAAACACAAAAATTAGCCGGGTGTGGTGGCGCATGCCTGTAATCTCAGCTACTTGGGAGGCTGAGGCAGGAGAATGGCTTAAACCCAGGGGGTGGAGGTTGCAGTGAGCCGAGATTGTGCCATGGCACTCCAGCTTGGGCAACAAGAGTGAAACTCCATCTCAAAAAAAAAAAAAAACCAAAAAAACAAAAACAAACAAACAAAAAACACGATAATTCAATCTTCCTTTTCTGAGAGTCTCAAGTGGGAGAAAAATAACTCAATTTTCTATTTTGCTAGTAATAAATATATTTGTTTCTCCTCCAACTGTAGAGGAAAACAAGGAAAGAGAAGATGTATGATGCAAACATTATCAACAGTTTCATAACGAAGACAGGTAACATAATTATGAGGGTTGAACATTTTACCATTCCTCTTTGAAGGTTACATATAAGCTTTGATTCATATTAAATTTTCTGCTAAAACAACTACTTCCTTTTCAGACTTCAATTCCATTAAACACACATCTATTTCCATTTTAAATCACATACAAGTGCTATGTGATCAGAGGGATGGGAAACACTAGGTAAGGCCTGGTGGGTGGTAACTTCTTCGTGACTAGGTAATGGAATCACCTGTTCAACCTCTAAAGCGTTTAAGTCAATGAAAATGTAATCTAGACATCCATGAAAGCCACCAACATAATTTGTGTAAGCAGGTTCACCACAAGCACTTTTCAGATTGAAGAAATGCGTAAGAGACATGTTGCATCTTTCCTCCTCCCCATTGGAAGCCCAGTCTTCATGATCCTCTGGAATGCTGCCATTGATGACAAAATGATACATTCCTGTTGATGGTGTACTATTAAAGTCCCCACAAAATATAACTGGTATGCCAGGATACAGATCACATGAAACATGTCTAATGTGAGCCAAGGCTACTGCCATTTGAATGAGGCGAATATACCCACCTATGAATATAAAAAACATTAATGTAAGTATTTTTTAAAGTTCTCTTTAAGTTAAAAAAGAAAAACTACACAAATTACAGTCTCTGGGTGACGTTCAAGATATATATTTGTGTAAAACAGCTTTAAACAACCTTAAGCGTGTTTAAGTCACTTGTGATACCAAATAAAACCTACCTTTAGGATGCCAGTAAAGATGGGTATTAGCAACACATATCCTTTTAGAAGAGTCCTTTGTAGACTGAAGAACTGAAACCTAAAATAAACGGAAAGTGCCAAGAGTTCAGTTGGCATTTGCAAATCTCCTAAATGTTTTTGTTTCTTTGTTTGTTTGGTTTTTTGGGTTTTTTCGAGACAGAGTCTCACTCTCTCAACCAGGCTGGAGTGCAGTAGCGCGATCTCGGCTCACTGCAAGCTCCGCCTCCCGGGTTCAAACAATTCCCCTGCCTCAGCCTCCCGAGTAGCTGGGACTACAGACACGTGCCACCACGCCTGACTAATTTTTTTGTATTTGTAGTAGAGACGGGGTTTCATCGTGTTAGCCAGGATGGTCTCGATTTCCTGGCCTCGTGATCCACCCGCCTCGGCCTCCCAAAGTGCTGGGATTACAGGCATAAGCCAGCACGCCCGGCCTATTTTTTATCTAAGACTATATGGCGAACTAACGTTTTCTTCCATCTCCTTCCCTTGGTGAACTAGGACTGCAATCATGAAATCCGACTTGTTATTTAAGTTTCATGATCTACATGACTAGGTTCAGTGTAACATGTTTTAATAATAGTCCAATATAGGCCGGGCGCAGTGGCTCACGCCTGTAATCCCAGCACATTGGGAGGCTGAGGCGGGCGGATCACGAGGTCAGGAGATCGAGACCATCCTGGCTAACATGGTGAAACCCCAAACCCCGTCTCTACCAAAAAAATTAGCCGGGCGTGGTGGCACGCGCCTCTAGTCCCAGCTACTCGGGAGGCTGAGGCAGGAGAATCGCTTGAACCCAGGAGGCGGAAGTTGCAGTACGCCGAGATCGCGCCACCGTACTCCAGCCTGGGTGACAGAGACTCCGTCTCAAAATAATAATAATAATACTCCAATATATAAAGCTAGTAATATAAACAATGCATTTTACATGACAACACTTTGACTGGAGAAAGTGTTTTCAAGCGTAAGCACAGGCTTTGGAGTCAGGCAGACCTGGGTTTGAATACTCATTTTACCATTTATAGCAATGTGACCTGCAAAAAGATGCTTTTCTAGCCAGTTTCATACTGGTAATCACTGACAATACCATCCACCTCATGGACTGTTGTGTGGAGTCAATTAAATGATCTTATAAGGTGCATGAAACATCTTAGGTGCTCAAAAAAATGGTAGCTGCTCTTCTTACTATGAACAAAATCAATTACTTAAAAACTTTAACACACGAATGAGATCTATAAAATGGGAATAGGGGAATTACTGTGAAGATTTAATGAGCCTATGATTTAAAAAAAACTAGTTTATATTTATGGAGCACTTCAAAACACACCACGCTCTTAAATTTTAAGTACTTTAAAATGTGCCAGAACAGTGCTTGGCAAGCAGTAAAAAAACATTAGCTACTACTGTTCTTGCATTTAGCGTGTGTCCCTCTCGCTAGATTGTAAGCACTGTAAAAGTCCCTGCTTGTCTTGTTCAAGGCAACCTGCAGTGTGGCAGACACACCAGAGGTGTTCAAAAAATATCTGCTGAATGAATGAAGAGTAAACTTTGTGCTGAAGATACAAGGGCAAACACACCTTTCAACAATATCTGGATACTTTCATCGCAGTTTTAACCCCCACCTCATTCCTCGCCTTCCTGCCCCCTAAAAGTGGGACAGTGTGTGAAGAGACGGGCGGAGCTACTTTACCTGAAGAACAGAAGATCTCTGGAGCACCTTCTCCTGCGCTGATGGGTACAAAACTAGTTTCTCCAGCAGTTCTTTGTGGAGTGGGTCGGACTCGAGGGCTTCGTAGAATGAAATGTCATGCTGGCTAAGAAGGCTGAACTTAGACTTTCGGTAGAAAGTGGCCAGGCCTTCGTGCTGCTTGATTCGAAACACCCCCTCGAGCCCGAAGGCCTCTAAGGCGGGTACCAGGCTGTCAGAAAACACTGCGCGGTCAACCTCCTGCAAACAGATGACATCGGCGTTGTAGCCGGTGAGTTCCTTCTGGATAAGGTTCTGGCGGTAGTCGAGCTCCAGGGCGTAGGGGGCACAGTATGGGTACAGAACCGTTCGCGAGAACTCAGTCTGCGCGTACGTGTCTGCCAGGATGTTGTAAGAGACAGTGCGGATGAGAGCGTCCTCCGTCACCTTCTTCGTGTAGAGATGCCGGTGGTCAAAAGTGCAGGTGCCAGGCCCAGCCTCTACCACACATACACTTTCCAACTCCCGGCTGGGCCCAAAGCGCTGCCCATCGCCTGGGGTGCAGTGAAGCTTGAGCCTTAGCCCGATGTCCGCATTGGACGGGGTGTAGACGCGCTCCTCCACATCAGTCTCAATCCAAGAAGAAGAAGGTGAGGAGGGAGACAATGACGAGGGGACACCGACCTCGGGCTCCGTGGCTCCGGGCTTGGCTTCCTTATACCAGCGGAAAAGGGAGCTGGCGGGATCCCCAAATTCGAGGCTGAGTTTGGGGCACACAGGGAACCCGGCCATGATGTAGCGCGGCAACTGCAGTTCGGTGAAGGCGGGCGGGTTGCGCTCCACCTTGTACTTAACATCGCCGATCTGCAGCACCGCGCCGTCTTGCCAGGCATCCACGTTGAGCACGTCCTCAGCCACTGCCTCTTCCCGGTAGTACAGCTTCACCACGGGCTCGCAGGCCACAGCCGGCTCGGGTCCCGGCCCTGAACAGGCCGCACCGCCGCTCGCATTAGGCCGGCTCTTCCTGCTCTTCTTGGCGGCGGCCGCCTTAGCGTGACCCTTTAGGGCATTGGTAGCGATGCGGCTGAGGACTCGACCCAGCGGCTCGCTCTGGTCGCGCTGCATGTTCTTGTGGCTACCATCAGCCAAAGCGAATGACAGGCTCAGCTTGGGTTCCGAGGGTACACAGCGCACTACAGCGCGCTCCATCGCTCCCGCCGCTGTCTGGTTCTCCGCTTCAGCCCGGCTCAGCTTCTCCACCGCCGTCCGGATCACCCGAAGCGCGGCGCGGGCGCCTGGGAGCCTCCACATGAACCTGGTGGCCTAGCGGTCGACAAGACCCGCGGCCGATCAGCGGCCTACTGTCAGGTGGAGCTGAGGAGCCGAGGCCGCCGGCTTTGACTCATTCAGACCTCGCGACTTCCGGCTAGCGAAGAGAGGGAATGAAGTGCTTCCGCCTCGCACTTTCGCCTAGCGCGTAGACACTCATGTCTGTAATTCTCTGAAGATTAATTTTTACCTACAAGATAGGTCAGAATTATAGGGAAGTGAAGACAATATAAAGGTGTCAGAGGAAGATACTAGATTCCACAGTTTTGTCGAAAGTGCATGCTGGTGACGGGAGGGCATGCCCTCCAAGCCGGAAGTGGATGGGGTGGTGTCACGTGTTCCGCTTCGCTGGAGGAGGTGGACACCTGTCTTGGAATCTTGGCTGGCGAACTCTCCTCCCTGCGCCTGGCGCTGGACTGCGCTAGGACGTGGAGGCCTCTACCCGTATTGCGAGCTTTACTCGCAGTGTGGAAGGTGTTGCCCAGTTCATCTCCACAGCTTTGCCGACCCTGATCGCTCGTTTCGGTGGCGTGGTGGGTTCACCCCAGGCTGAGCCAGCGCCTAAGCACCGAGCAGAGCCT
This sequence comes from Hylobates moloch, assembly GCF_009828535.3. Classification (NCBI taxonomy): domain Eukaryota; kingdom Metazoa; phylum Chordata; class Mammalia; order Primates; family Hylobatidae; genus Hylobates; species Hylobates moloch. Next base: position 93,669,004 of record NW_026652280.1, read on the forward strand.
TTGTGGTAGTTAATAACGAACGATATACAATAACTCCGTTTAGTGAGCGCAGACTATGCGAGAAACGCTACACACACTAGCCTCATATTTCTTATGAGGTAGGTCTCATTATCCGTCGCTTTACAGATGCAGAGTCCCGAGATATTACCTGTTCGGGTCACACAACTATTAATTGGCAGAAAGAAATAGTACTGACAAACTGCGGAAGGCTGTTTGTTATTTTTTATTAGAGACAGGTTGTCACTTTGACGCCCAAGCTGGAGTGCCTGATCATAGCTCGCTGCCCCCTCGAACTCCAGGGCTCGTGCGATCCTCCCGCCTAACCCTCCCAAGTACAAACAGGCAAGAGCCACCCAGTGTTTATTTTTAGTTAGTAAACAGATAGGAAGACTCTTTCTATTTAGAGTTACTACATTTAACAAATAAAATTACAGGATCTCAGTTAAATTCAGTTTCAGATAAGGAATAATAATGGGGCATACTTATATTAAGAAATGGTTGTTTATCTGTTTATTTTTTTATTTTTTACGTAGGGTCTTGCTCTTTCACACAAGCTGGAGTGCAGCTGTGCGATCTTGGCTTACTGCAACTTCGTTTCGTGCCTCAGCCTCCCAAGTAGCTGGGACTACAGGCACACACCACCACGCCCAGCTAATTTTTGTATTTTAGTAGAGAAGGGCTTCATCATGTTGCCTGGGCTGGTCTCGAACTCCTGACCTCAAGCAAGCCCCCCGCCTTACCCTCCCAAAATTCTGGGATAACAAGTGAAAACCACCTCCCCTGGGCTAAGGAATCGTGCACTTTATTGGTATTTCTTTTAAAGGTCTTGAAGAAGCCGGGCGCAGTGGCTCACGTCTGTAATCCCAGCACTTTGGGAGGCTGAGGCGGGTGGATCACCTAAGGTCAGGAGTTCGAGACCAGCCTGGCCAACATAGTGAAACCCCCATCTCTACTAAAAATACTAAAAATACAAAAAATTAGCTGGGCGTGGTGGTGCACGCCTGTAATCCCAGCTACTAGGGAGGCTGAGGCAGGAGAATTGCTTGAACCTGGGAGATGCAGGTTGTAGTGAGTTGAGATCACACCATTGCACTCTAGCCTGGGCAACAAGAGCGAAACTCCGTCTCAAAACAAAACAAAAAAAAGGTCTTGAAGAACGAATGAATTGCTTTACCTGTAGACCAGAAAGCGGTCCAGTGTGATGAGTACGGTGAGACCAGGGGAGAGTAGCAGATAAGAAAGATACGCATCCACCAGATTGTTTAGTGCATTCTAAGCCATAGTATAAAGTTCTGGATTTCTTCTAAGAGGGCCATTAGAGTTGTTTTGCTTGCAATTATGGAAAAGCTTTAATTTTCATTTTCTTGAAAGGGGAAAAGCTAAAAACATTTGATTTTAATTGCAAGAAAAAAGGTGTTTGATACTGTAATTGTCATTGGCCTCCATGTAATTATTTTTTTATTTTTGTATTTTTGAGATGGAGCCTCACTCTGTCACCCAGACTGGAGTGCAGTGGTGTGATCTCAGCTCACTGCAGCCTCCACCTCCCGGGTTCAAGTGATTTTCATGCCTCAGCCTCCCAAGTAGCTGCCATGTCTGTGCGCTGCCATGTCTTTGCACTGCCATGTCTGGCTAATTTTTGTATTTTTAGTAGAGATGGAGTTTCATTATACAAAATTTAGATGGGGTTTCTCCATCTCTACTAAACATGGTGAAACCCTGTCTCTACTAAAAATACAAAAATTAGCTGGGTGCAGTGGCAGGCGCCTGTAATCCCAGCTACTCAGGAGGCCGAGGCAGGACAATCTTTTGAACCCGGGAGGCAGAGGTTGCAGTGAGCCGAGATCGCACCACTGCCCTCCAGCCTGGGAGAGAGAGCAAGACTCTGTCTCAGAAAAAAAAAAAAAAAAGAAATATCTTCAGAATTTAATTTAGACATTTTGGCTGTATCAGTTGGTCAGACAGATCTATGCTTTCTTTGCTAGATGTTTTAAAGTCATAAAACTGTTGCTTCCGTGATATTTTTAATACTTGCTTGATTTGTGTATAAGTTAAAGCTATGAGGTCTGGCTGCTGGGCTCCCCTGAAACCTTGCACACATTTTGATATAAGCTTTTGTCTTTGGCTTTGGGCCTCTGGATTCTGAGATCTAGACGGGTGGCCATGGTGAAGCCTGGAAACATATGTGTGTCTGTATCACCTGGACCACCAGCTGCACGTAAAGCTGAGTGCAGTATGGCCCTGTCCTCCCTGGCGCAACTCTGCATCCTTATCATGTTGGGAGGGGTTGGAACCTCCACCATCATCTTCACAGCTTTATCCTCTGTACTGGGCTCTATACCTGGTATGTAAATCCAGGACACAGATGGGCTCTGCCCTTCATAGCTGTCCTGGTGCCACATGGATACGCAGGAACAGGACGACTGGGGCTGGAGAAGAACAAAGGAATATTGGGAAAAGGGCCTGCGTCCAATATCTGAAAGGCCTTGGTTAAGATGAGACTGGCTGATGCAGGGTTAGGTTAGTTTTGTGTTTTCTTTGCTCTTTATTTATTTATTTTTTGAGATGGAGTTTCACTCTTGTTGCCCAGGCTGGAGTGCAGTGGCATGATCTTGGCTCACTGAAAACCTCCGCCTCCTGGGTTCAAGCGATTCTCCTGCCTCAGCCTCCGGAGTAGCAGGGATTACAGGTATGCATCACCACACTCAGCTAATGTTGTGGTTTTAGTAGAGACAGGGTTTCTCCATGTTGGTCAGGCTGGCCTCAAACTCCTGACCTCAGGTGATCCACCCGCCTTGGCCTCCCAAAGTGCTGGGATTATAGGCATGAGCCACCACGCCCAGCCACTTTTTTTTTTTTTAAGACAGGGTCTCACTCTGTCACCCAGGCTGGAGTGCAGTGGCAACATAATAGTTCACTGCAGCCTTGAACTCCTTGGTCTCCTACTTTAGATACACGCCACTACACCCAACTAATTGTTTTTTATTTGTTGTAGAGATGGGGGATCCCACTATGTTGCCCAAGCTGGTCTCAAACTCCTGGGCTCAAGCGATCCACCTGCCTCAGCCTCCCAAAGGGCTGAGATTAGCAGTGTGAGACACTATACCTGGTGGCTTTGTTTTTTCAAAATAAATAACTTTCTAGGATGGAAGGGGCTTAATGAAAATAAATAAATAAATAACATAAATGGCTAGTTTTGCTTTCCATAAGCAAATGAAATACAATTGTTAAGAACAAGTAAATTCGATAAGTGTGAATGGGATAAGGTTAAATAAACTTGTCATAGTTTCAAAAACTTTTTCAGTAATTTAAAATCTTAAAGTCATGCTGTATTAAATGAAGTAATAGATAATTATAAATTGTCTGCATTGGCTGAGCACAATGGCTCATGCCTGTAATCCCAGCACTTTGGGAGGCTGAGATGGGAGGATCATTTGAGCCCTGGGCAACATAGTGAGACCCCATCTCTTTTTTTTTTTTTTTGAGACGGAGTCTTGCTTTGTCACCCAGGCTGGAGTGCAGTGGCATGATCTCGGCTCATTGCAAGCTCTGCCTCCCGGGTTCACGCCATTCTCCTGCCTCAGCCTCCTGAGTAGCTGGGACTGCAGGCACCCGCCACCACGCCCAGCTAATTTTTTGTATTTTTTAGTAGAGACAGGCTTTCACCGTGTTAGCCAGGATGGTCTCGATCTCTTGACGTCATAATACGCCCACCTCAGCCTCCCAAAATACTGGGATTACAGGCGTAAACCATTGTGCCTGGCCCGAGACCCCATCTCTTAAAAAAAAAAAAAAGGAAAATGTCTGAGTTATTTCTAAGTGAAAATACTGAAACATTAATTATTAAACTTAAGTTTATATACTTCGATGTCTTTTTTTCCATTTTTCCCACTTATTCTCAAGTTCTGTTTTTTTTTTTCATTTTTTTGATGTCTTGTTTCATACGATATAGAAAGCTAAATATATTTGGATTCATTAATAAACAACACATTGAGAAAACATATCTTTTTAGAAATTATTAAGTGGCTCTTATCTGCAAATACTGATATAAAACAATTCAAAATTACCGACTTCCTGGGTTTTCACTAGAAATTAGGGTTACTAAGAGTTAAAATGCAAATTAATATACGTAATTAAAACTACTGAAAGTAAGAAATAATTTTGTGGCGGGCGCGGTGGCTAATGCCTGTAATCCCAGCACTTTGGGAGGCCGAGGTGGGTGGATCACGAGGTCAGGAGATCGAGACGATCCTGGCTAACATGGTGAAACCCCGTCTCTACTAAAAATACAAAAAATTAGCAGGGCGTGGTGGCAGGTGCCCGTAGTCCCAGCTACTAGGGAGGCTGAGGCAGGAGAATGGTGTGAACCCGGGAGGCAGAGCTTGCAGGGAGCCGAGATCGCGCCACTGCACTCCAGCCTGGGCGACAGAGCGAGACTCCAGCTCAATAATTAATTAATTAATTAATTTTGTATACAGAGTATGATAAAAACAACATATCTTTTTAGTGAGGAAAAGTTAAGTCATGAGTATATGTGCTTTTGTTTAAAAATTTTTGTTTTGGCTGGGCACAGTGGCTCATGCCTGTAATCCCAGCACTTTGGGAGACTGAGGTGGGTGGATCACGAGGTCAGGAGATCGAGGCCATCCTGGCTAACATGGTGAAACCCCATCTCTACTAAAAATACAAAAGAAATTAGCTGGGCGT